>NW_028190368.1:1892500-2340000 GCF_048542155.1 Nylanderia fulva | reverse complement strand
TTAAAAATTTCTTAATAAATGGCTTACAATACTCCAATTTTGGAGTTGTCTAGGAATCGAGAGTGCATCCCACGTGGAACCCAGATAGCACCAAAATTGCAACATGTTCAAAATCAGGTTGTAAGACATCATTAAAATATTTGTCAGGTGTCTTTTGGATATCATAAGATTTTTTAAAAGTATCTTAAAAATTTCTTAATAAATGGCTTACGATACTCCAATTTTGGAGTTGTCTAGGAATCGAGAGTGCATCCCACGTGGAACCCAGATAGCACCAAAATTGCAACATGTTCAAAATCAGGTTGTAAGACATCATTAAAATATTTTTCAAATGTCTTTTGGATATCATAAGATTTTTTAAAAGTATCTTAAAAATTTCTTAATAAATAACTTACAATGCTCCAATTTTGGAGCTGTCTGAGAACCAAGAGTGACCCACGTGGTTCGGGCTAAAGAGGTGACAAGACTTGCAAATTTGAGAGGAGATAGACGTTGATTTTTTGAGCCGCTTTACTCTCTCTCTCTCTCTCTCTCTCTCTCTCTCTCTATCTCTTTCTCTTGAAACGTGTCCGACTCTGAAAAAGCTTTGATTGCCCATTGTTCATTGCGCCTGTATGCGGAGTCACGCACACGCGTGCACGTGGTGCAAGCATGTGTCATCACCGAGCTAACCACACACGCGCGCGCGCGATAGGTAAAATATTATTATCCGGGAACGAAAGGATATAGCAGGTATATATGCGCGACAGTTGAGTAAGTATTGTGTGTACCATCGGTACACACAACATTTGTACTATGCGTATATGCAAAAGAGAGTTTGATTTCATGCCCTATATGTTTGGGAAGATATATGTCTCTCATTTCGTAATTTTGCGTGCATGGCAAAAACATTTATTGACATTGCTTCCGAATCATTGAGAAACACAGCAGAAAGTTAAGATAATCTTGAAAAATATCTGTTTTAAGTATAATAAATAAACAAAACATAAATATTGAAGAACTCTTTTTTAGACGTGCGCAAAGCTCTATAATTTTATATCGATTCGTAAATATACGAAAAATAGTTAATAACTAATGCATAGTATTTTCAATATTGTATATAGTCCATTTTTAAATATTACTTTTATTTATATTAAATATATTGTTCTTTATATATTATAAAAATAAGACTAATATCAGAGCTACATCTCCTCAATAAGGGAACGCTATTTTTGAGAAAAAATCAAGGATCGATTTAATGTACATCGGACGAAATAAATTTAGATGGCCAGATGTCCATTACATTAATGATGAAGTCTGTGAACTTTGGTGAAATTATTACTATTCACTGGTGATGGCTCCGCGTGAACTCAGTTATTGATTAACTGCGAAACTCAGTCCTGTAACAGCTGCACCCGTATGTTCTGTCATGCTAGCGAACACCGAAGAATATACCGTATAGGGCCCTCTTATATATATAGGTGGGGCAGAAAACAAAGTTCATGGGGCGTACGTGGGTACACGACAGAGAGAACGGGGTACTAAAATATATACCACGAGAATAGACCAGTTCGATGACGAATGCTCCGAATTGATCGATCCAGCGTTCGTTTACACGTCAAATCGTACGAGGACGTGATATTTTTTATTACATCAATAATGATTACAGGAATATTATTGGCGATAGCAGACACATGAATGTTCCTTTGTCATTTCCATCATCTCTTCATTCTCTCGCTCGATTTTGACAGAGAAATTTTTTCTACGATCTTTATCTCGTATTAATTTTAGTACCTAAGAATATCCTCTTATATCGAAAAAAAAATAATATCGAGATTAATTAAAATTCATTATCATTATTTAAAATTATTAAAATATTTTCAAGATTTAAGATTTAAAATCAAAATGCAAAATTGCAGACAAAGTTTTTGTTTTTGTCATTTTAATCATCCTTCTTCTTCCTCGCTCGATTTTAACAGATATATTTTTTTATCGGTTTCTGTTAATTTTAGTACCTAAAAATTATCTCTTATGTCAAAAAAAAAAAAAAATAATAATATCAAGATTAATTAAAATTCATTATCAATATTCAAAATTATTAAAATTATTAAGATTATCAAGATTTAAGATTTAAAATCAAGTTTGTCGTTTTAGTCAATTCTCCATTTATTTTCGCTCGATTTTGACAGATAGATTTTTTCCTCGGCTTTTATCTCGTCTTAATTTCATTACTTAAGAAAATCCCTCATGTTATATCGAAAAAGCATAAAAATTAATAATATCAAGATAAATTAAAATATAATATTATCACACATGATTTAAGGATGCCAAATTAAAATTCTTATCAGTATACTATGCATGTTCTGTGCGTTATTAAAATCATATGTTAATAAATTCATTATATAATATATCCTTTGAATTTCTGTATTAGATAAGCGTCTATATACGATCTCACGAGACGTGTCCGAGATAATTCTTTGATCAGAAGAGAAACGCGTCGAAGAAACACTTGAGTTATGAATGACGATGCATGAATCGAGTAGGAAGGGTACAAGAAGAGCTGGTTATGAAGGCGGAGCAGAGGCGCGAAGAGCCGAGACGAAACCTGAAGTGGGAAAAGAGAAGAGATAGAATAAGAGAAAAAGAGACGGTGTCATGCATTTTCTATCCATTCCATCACGTATCTTTGCAAGACGAAACAGAGAGAGATGACACTCTCCTACACTGAAGAATCGTTCGCATTTCAGACTTCTTACGATTTTTCCCCGGAATGACTCTTTGGCATGGAAAAAAAGAATTAACTACCATAGCTAAATTTTAGCTGCCCATACATTACAACTTGAAATTTATCAGTTATCATGCCTAAATTTTAATTTTGGTAACTAATATTTTTTGGACATTGTTTAACAGAGAATGTTATAGCTAAAAAATATTAGCTGTTATAGCTAAAATTTAGGCATGATAACTAAATTTCATGTGTAATATATGGACAGCTAAAATTTAGCTATGCTAGTTAATTCTTTTTTCCGTGGGAATGACAAAATTCGCAGTATCTTTGGAATGACGTTTCCGGCAGCTTCCTTTTAACCCTTCTGTTAATAAAGCCGGATTGTCGGCTGCCGAAAACAACTTTCAATCTTAAATATCTGCCGAAAAATTTTTCCCTATCCCTGAAACAAAATACATATAGAACCTTTGTATTCGGAATGGTCCTACAACATATATAACGAGAAGGATATTCGATGCCCTATAGCTGCCACAAAAAAATTGTCACAAAGTGTCGTTAACTCGCAGTTGGTACTCATTATTCAATGGAAATGTTCAAAGCTAGGCGTTGACAGAAAAAAATAACAACGAATAAGATCGGGTAGTCAAATTGATGCTCGTACAGAGCAAAAATGTGAAATCTTACTCAAATGAACACGATGAAACAAGTTAGAAAAATTAACAGTGTCCAGCAGACTCAATGAACAAAATTCTCTGACTTTTTCAGATTTTCCAAGACCAGAAATTAATTTCTTTCTTGGCTTTTTAGTATTATTTTTTCCAAATATATAATTTGCATATATCTATATGATAAATCAATTAAATGTTAAATCATGAAATCCTTGGTTCGGAAGTTAAAACACAAATTTAAATCAATTATACAATCTGCATTATGTACGATAATCGAAACAAACATGTCACTATTTAAATAATCAACTTTTTTATTTATATTATATCAATTTTTTTAGTTTTGTCTCTATCAAACACATTAAAATAAAATAACACGACGTTGAAAATATAAATTCACAAATCGATTTTTAATAACATAGAAAATTAGCGTGCTGGGAGTCAAGGAAAAGTTTATAAGTATATAACTATAATCAAATGATTGAGACAAATGTAAAATGTGAAAGAATCCAGATAAATAGTACAATTTCCCGACTCTTTTCCCTGACAATTCCAGATTTCTATTCCCTGACAATGCCCGGTTTTCCAGATTTCCCTGACCGCTAGACACCCTGATTAAGCCGAGTCTCTTCACGAGAGACTCATCTTCTCAGATCTGTGAGAGATTCCCGAACACAAACTCCGCCGATACCCGGAGGCCCATTTCGCGGTCGGGCATCGTCGTCGCGTTCCCATGCCATGTAAAGTTCACGTCCTCTCTTCGCCACCACCACCATCACCACCAAGGGGGATTTAAATCTCAACGGTCGCGTAGTGGGCGATAGTGGGGAGAAACGACATGGAGAGACTCGCGGCTTCTTTTTCGCTCCGCGGGAAGGCGAGGGCGTGCGGAGAGAAACGAGAAACACATAGAGGGAGAAAAAGAGAAGGTTGAAAGAGAGAGAGAGAGAAATCAGGGGGAGAAGTAGAAGGAAGGACGGGTTGAAGGGAATGCGAAGGGAAGTGGAAACCGCGGAGACCAGAAGGAGAGAGAGCGACCTCTTGTGTTTGTAAACAGAAAAGCGGAACGCGTCTGTACAAAATGATGACCTTCGCGGAGTTCCATGACGCGTTTCTCTGCGCCGGAAACGTATGGAAATTCATCAATGGTGCGAAAAAATGCGGCATCGACTCCGCCGAAGCTGAAGAATCGCGATTCCCGGATACAGATACACGGGAAGCTGCGGTAATTGAATTGGATCAAATCCTGTTGTGTATCGCCGTGGGACAGAAAGAGATCCCACGAAAGCGGCTTAAATTTGGTCCCCGTCGAAGAGAAAAAAAATATCGAATGTGTGGTCAACCTAACCGAACGAATCATGAATTCCCGTCAGTCGATTTCCGGTTCTATCTATTTAGCATTTTTCTCCTCTTTTTTATCGCTCCCGAATGTTTACTTCGTCTCGCGTCTTCTACCTTCGCGTTCTTTACGGTTTTCCTCCGTCATAAATGTAATTAAATAAGATAAATAAATAAATTCTCATGTCTATTCGCAATCGTAGAAGAAGAAGCTGAATCTCTTTTAATCCTAGACAGCACCATGTCCAAAACTGGTGCATAAGACATCTTTGAGATGTTTTTAAAATGTCTTTAGGATATCATATCACAAGATTTCTTAATAATGTCTTCCGCACCAATTTTAGATATAGTGTTGTAGAAGAAGCTGAATCTCTTCTAATCCCAAACAGCAGCATGTCCAAAACTGGTATAAAACATCTTTAAGATGTCTTTAAGATGTCTTTGAGATATCATAAGATTTCTGAAAAACATTTTGAAGATTCCTTAATGTCTTACGCACCAATTTTGGATATGGTGCTATCTGGGATGTATATACATATATCTATCATGTTTTCGACTTCACGAATATTATCCGCGTTCCGCTGGATGCGAGTGAAAAACCAACCGGGACATTACACGCATTTGGGATTAATAACACTCTTTTTCGTGGACCAAGCCAAGAAGAGAGAAATTGTTTCATCCTCCCTTCCATCAAGCGTAACCTCTTCCCTCCCGGTACTTTGACGATCTCGGTCGTAAAAAAAAGCGTGTGAGCCTTTCTTCTCCCGTGAAACGATCCCGATGCGTTTCTCTCTCCGGAGGTCCGCACTCCTTCTCCCGAAAACTCTCCTCTTCCTTCTCCATCCTTTGTACCCCGGCGTTTCAACCGCCATCGACACCGACGCCGCCGATGACGACGCTTCTTCACGGTGGACCTCCCTCGTTCTTCTCCGTCCTTTACTCGCCGCATAATCTACCTCCTTCGCTTTGCCCTTGGACCAACGGCGCCTCGCATAGCAACACCGGACCAACGTCGACAAACCGCGAGGAAAATGTTGGAGAAGGAAGGCGTTTATCGTTTATTGAGGAAGTCGAGCCTTCTTTTCGACCATTCCCGTTATCAGTGATGGGTGGCATACATTTAAAATGTATCTCGATGTAGATACATGTAAAAAAATATATCTAGATACAGATATACAAATTAAAATGTATATAGATACAGATACTGGGATACTTTTAAATTTTATTTTATTATAATAATCTTTTATCTTCATTAATATTTTTGTTTACATCACGACTTTATTCGTTAGTCTTCACAGGTGAAAAATGCCTTAAAGATATCGTCACTCAAATTATTTCGCCATGGTACTAAAATTTGATCAATGCTTAATAATCGCTCAACCGGTGTTGATGACAATATGTTGATAATTTGCAGCCTTAATCTTTTAAAAATTTAAAGAATTGGGCTATTCAAAAAAATATGTAAAAATGTATCTGAAAAAAGCAATTAAGATACCATGTTTTGTATCTAGATACTTTAATTCGAATATATCTCAGATACAGACTCAGATACACAAAATGTATCTAGATACTACCCAACACTGACGGTAAATTACTTGCTTTTAAAGCGTCGACCAACACGATAAACCTTTGTAATTCGTATTCGAAGAGTGATTTTTGAGAAATATCGTTTACGAAAAAATTATGGCACCGCTTTGAAAAAAATTAATCCGTTATTAAATAAGCATTTCGCGATCAAATATTTAAAAAGAGAGACCCGAAAAATAATTTGCAGATAGCACCAATTTCGAGAAAATCGGTCCATTAATGAATTAGTAGTTGCGATCAGATAATAAGTATATATAGATATAGATATGTGTCTTTTCTCTCATTTCTGTCACCTCCAATTCAGGTGCTTACAGACACGTGACTTTTGACAGTTGGGCGAACGTCGGTCCGCTTTGTCATCCTCTTTCGCATTTCCTCGCATGCAAACATCCATAAAATACCAAATAAACTATTAATAATTTATTTTAGGAACTTTAGGAACAATAGGACAAAACGTCAAATACTCCCTGCTGTAGATCACTGTTAAAAAGTTAGATGATTTTTTCAGCATGTCATTGTAAAAGTATAACATTTAAAGGTCCTAATATTAAAAGGTCGCTACCTAGATTAGCTACCGTTCAGAACAAATTTCAACTTCTGATTTTGACCACAACTGCGTTCCAGAGCTTTGTTCCTATTATCTTTATTACTTTGCTTCCTTTGGGCTTCGAACAGGTTTTATTTTATCTTTTAACGTATTGTTCTCGAACACGTAAATTTCATGGCTAATAAAGTATAATAAAATTTAAAATCCCGAAGAATGTAACAGTATATAACTGATAAAAAGTTCGAAATCACATATTACGAAAGATAGAAATTAGAGGAAAACCAATTTTTTGTTAACAATTCATTACAGATAATTGTGAGCTTTCATAAACTCACATTTTATAAGTTTTCATAAGCTTATATCACTAACGTTGCTTTATCTGAACATACAAAAGATCGTATTTCTTTTACTATTAATCAAAAGCCGGTTGATAAATTTCGATACTCCATGTAGAACAAGATCAAGATAAAGCTTAAATGTACGGAGCATCGTTTTTATATAAAATTTTATATAAATTTCTATATAAAATTTTATATATTTTTATATAAATTTCTATACAAAATTTATATTTTCATATAAAATAAAATTCATTAAAGCAAGATAAATATTTTTTACATATCTATATAACATTTCGTTTCTCTACATTTTTATAGGCTTTTAATCAATATTATTTTTCGTGTAAAACATTTTTGAGTATGTTTGTCAATTATATCTTTTATAAAAAAGACGATACGAGTTTTTCGTTCGTATTAACAAGAATAATTTTATATATATATTATTCATAAAATATATTGCATCACACTGTTAAATAGCGGTCGAGACCGCGAAGTTATACAACTTGCCAATGAACTTTACAAAGCCGATTGATATAATTGCGTTGCGTTGGCAAATACGTCCTTGTGCGAAGGAACGTTAACCCGCAGAACGCTTCCTTCTCTTGCAAATTATCGCTCCTTTCGCTAACAAAGCGGTTCGAGAAAGGCGCGAAACCGGATGGCCGCGGTCGAAAAGAGTCTCTGTCGGAGCCGCCCTGGATATATAATAAGTTCGGCAAAGGGTTCCACCCACCGAGCCGACTCGAAACCGACCCGAAAAACCGTTGTCGATATTATTCCTATCGAATTTTTAGGCTCTGATTTATGATACATATCGAAGCGAACTGCATTATCTCACATAATTGATGATCACAATATTTTCTTCTCACACTAGTTCTTCGACACTGATTGTTTACATTTCAAATTATTCAAATACATCAAATAAAAAAAAATAATAAAATAAAATAATAATAATATAATAATAACATAAAATAATTAATAAATAAATTAATAATAAAATAAAATAATAATAATATAAAAATAAAATAATAAAAAAAAAATAAAATAAAATAATAAATATGATATTAATATATAATTTTGTGCTTAGATGATTTTAAAATTAGCTAAAGATGATGATCACAATATTTTCTTCTCACAATAGTTCTTCGACACTGGTTGTTTACATTTCAAATTATTCAAATACATCAAATAATAAATATAATATTAATATATAATTTTGTGCTTAGATGATTTTCAAATTAGCTAAAGATAAGATGAAAATATGTAAATTCATCTTAGTTAAGGTGAAGATGATATATCTAGGTATAGAAGATAAAATTATATGGCGAGATTTATGTAGATAATTCCCAGATATTATTTTTAAGACCGCTTATGTAAACGCAGTTAAAAAAATCATATTTATATTTATAAGTTGTTATGGCTTACTGCTTAAATTCTACTACTTAAAAATTTTTATCTGCTATGACTCTAAATCAATTAACTGAGCATTATTCTAAATAATTTAACACTTTTTCATCTAACAATAAGATGCAGATGTAAATAATGCATAATTTTATTATCTGTATAAAAATAAGATGACTCCAAAATCTCCTCAATTTTATTTAGATAATAACAAACACTTAATATAATATAAAATAACAAATTCATTTAAAAATAGATAAATTATGTGTTAACAAAGTCGTATACCTAATTGCGAAAGGTAAAGAACGGAGATAATAAAAAAATGCCAGCGGCGCGAGAGGCTTTAAAAGATTAATGCATCAGACTCTGCGTTAGAATTTAATGAGGCCTCGCATTCCACGGCGGGATGAAAGAAAAAAAAAGGAAAAAAATCGCACGCGGATTAGTCGCTCAATGTAATCTTCATCTTTTCGGTTTGGGAAAAATCGGAGAGGCGCACGAAATGGGAATAAAATGCGGAATAAATGCGTACATAAAATCGAGCCGATACCGATCGACCTGAAACGAAACGTCATATCCCGAAGGGGCCGTTGCTCCGCATCATCAGCGAAATGGCGGTGTTGCGTCTCTCCGAGAATTGCATTCCTCTCTCTCACGTGTCTGGTCGAGAGGTAGAAGGGCATGATACGAAGGAGGAAGAGGAAGATGAAGAGAATGAGGAGAAGGAAAAAGAAAGATGTAGACGAGAAGAAGGAAGGAGAGACGAGCGGCAAAAAGAAAGGAGACGACGCGGAGGCCGTTGGGGGCAAAGAAGGGGGATTGGGTGAGAAAGGGGTAGAAAGCAAAGACGGTTAATGTACCGCTACCGCTGTTCCTTTCGCGATGGGGGGGAGGCAGGGAGATTATACACGGGCAACGGCTTCGGATCTTGGATTTGCGCTACAGAGAGACGCAGCTCGCCTAGTTAAGCACTCGTGGAACAAAGGGATTTTCCTCTAACTTCGACCAGCAAAGCAAATACCTAGATATGGGCAGGATTTTTTCCAGAAAAGGACACGATTAAGATTTTTTTCCTTTCTTATTATTTTCCCTTCATTTTTTAAATTCAATTTTTTTGTTTTGTTACTTTTATATTTTTATATTAAATAAAATTGCAAATCAATTCCAGTGTTTATTCATAAGGGAGCAAATGTTCCTTCTTGACTCCTGCGGACGCTCATACGGACAAGTATTCCGATGATCTCGGACTTTTATTCGAAACAAAGTTTCGCAAGATTTTTTTCAGGGAAAAGCATAATTAAATTTTTTTTGTTTCTTATTATTATATTTTTTTCTAATTTTTTAAAATCAATTTTATTATTTTTATATTAAATAAAGTTGCAAATCAATTCCAGTGTTTATTTATAAGGACAAATGCTTAATTTTTTTTACTGATTCCAAGAGGGGGCACATGCAAACAGGTATTTCAATCATCTTGGACTTTTATTCGAGCAAAGTTTTCGCACGATTTTGCCGATATTTTGACGAGTCTGCAAATCGAAACTAAATGTAATGTTACAGGAAAAAATCTATAGTTTGAGCAAAAAAATCGATAAAATGTTATAAGATATTATAAGTGTCTTCTCTAAATAATCGGGATTCAACTTTGACCGAGGCGATTTTGCTGCACACGATTTTGCCGATATTTTGGCGAGTCTGCAAATCGAAACTAAATGTAACGTTACAGGAAAAAATCTATAGTTTGAGCAAAAAAATCGATAAAATGTTATTATAAGATATTATAAGTGTCTTCTCTAAATAACCGGGATTCAACTTTGATCGAGGTGATTGAAGAAAAAAATGAAAAGGATGTAAAGGAGGTATGTGGAAGGTGCGCGCGTGCACGGAAGAAGGAATCGCGGTTGAGGTAACAAGTGGAGGAAGTGTAGGAAACTTGGTACGCGTCGGCACATGTGCGTGGAACGACTTATATATAAGGGTGTGTCGGGCTTCCACGTACGCTACAGGTGTAATCGTTTGGAAAACCTACGGAAATTCACGCTCCGATAGCCGCCTGTAAAAGATCGAGTTGCTCCGATTATCGTACGTCGGCTGTCTCTGGACGCCATATACGAATATCTGGAGACCGGATTACACTTTTGTGAGGATTAACACGCTTAAATCGTACAAAAAGAGCGTCAAAATATTTGATGTAAATTTACAATGGATTACGAGTGTTATCTATGTGTGGTCATATTTTTTTTTTCATTCAAGTCTGCACAGTTGAAAAAATTTGTGTTCAATTTTTAACAGATATTCCCAAACGGTCCACAGAAATGTTTGTGTTAATTTAACATAATATGGATATGTTAAATAGAGACACAAATTTTGTGTTAATATTTTAACACAAAATAAACATAGAACTTGAAATAATTTAAAATAAATTTTGTGTAAAATTAACATAGTTTTAATGTAAAAATATGTTAATTTTAGATTTTATCATCTTATATTATAAAATAGAAAATCAACATTTTTTCTGCAAATTTAAACAGATAAATCTTGTCACTAATAAAGCAAAACATTTTATCGTGTAAAATTAAAAATAGATGCACATTGTGTTATTTTTTTTACATTTTTTTCAGTTGTTTTAATAATTTAACATTTAAGTTCAATTAACAAAACAAATTTTTCTACCGTACTATAACTGATTTGAAATTTTATGACAATCGAATAATTATGTGTTGAATAAGTCACAATTATCTATCGTTGCGGAAACAACGAGGAATAGATGCAACGTGATAAAAAAGATGGCGAAGGATATCGACGTCGTATATTGGAAATAAATGTGCTCCTCTGATATTTCGCTGTTGATCAATCAACGTCAAAAAACTGATCTCTGCTGTGCCCTTCAATAACTTGCACGCATTTTATCCCTCGATCTCAGAAGTCTCTTGTCCCTTCTAGGTCGCCTTAAGAAATCGACCTCTCACTGTCGGTTAGCAATATTTCATTTCCTCTTTATCTCTCTGTTTATTTCCATATACACCAGCACACCTTCCTTAACTCTACGGGTGTTTCGTATAAAGGCACGCTTTATGCATATATGTCGCATATTGAGAAAGGGTAGACGAGATGAGCCGTAATCCTAAACGGAGCAACATACGTTCACGGTGGTCGGATAACACGAACCGAAGGTATCTCGGTATCAGCGAGACAGGAAATTCCTCGTCCCTCTCGTGTGTGCTGGACGAGATATCGAGTTTGGCGCTTATAGCGATTATTTAACGATCATCTCCGCCGAGAGAGAGAAAGAGAGAGATGGCTTCCTCTCGAGTGCGTTTCCCGCGCTAACAGAAACTCCTCGTATCTGTTCCTTCGAGAAGTTGGAGAGGTTCGGCCGCTGTTGCTGGGGCCTACCCGAGAGCCACGTTGCTCAAGAGTGACAGAGAGAAAGAGAGTGCTCTCTTCTCATCTGACAGCATACCGAAGCGACGGAAAGAGAAGAACGAAGGAATGCGAGACGGAGCGAGAGGGAACAATGTTGCGTAATTTTTAACCGTCACCGGGTGGTGCGGACCAGCAGAAGAAGAAGGCAGAAAGAACCGCGCATTGTAATATCCCGAAGAACGTATACTAATTGGCTTCCTTGGTTTAGAGCGCCGGGCGCTTTATTTAAGTCCGCGTACTCCCTTGTTTGTCCACGTGATGCAACGCGTCGACGTCATCGGGGATTGGATATGTTATACTATCAGTGTTTGCTGTTATCTAAATTAAACAGTGTCCAACGGACTCAATGAAAAAAATTCTTCTGACTTTTTCAGATACTCCAAGGGAAATTCATTTTTTCCCTGACTTCTTAGTATATTATTTTTTCCAAATATTTATTTGCATGTATCTAAATGATAAATCAATTAAATGTTAAATCATGAAATGACATGTTTATAGTGACAAACATGTCACTATAAACTATTTAAATAATTAATTTTTTATTTATATTATATCAAATTTTTTAGTTTTGTCTCTATCAAACATATTGAAATAAAATAACACGACGATGAAAATATAAATTGACGAATCGATTTTTAACAACACAGAAAATTAGCGTGCTGGGAGTTTATATTTATTTAGTAAAAAATTTCAATTTGTTGAGACAAATGTAGAATAATGTGGAAATATTCAGATAAATAGCACAATTTCCTCATTTTTCCCTGACAATTCCAGATTTATAAAATTCCCTGACAATGCCCAGCTTTTCAGGTATCTCTGACCGCTAGACACCCTGTTAAATTATGTAGATAATGATCTACATAATTTATGAATGATGAAATTTTGACGCCATCTTATCTTTATATAGAATAAAAATACATATATATTATCTGTATCTGCATTTTAGATAAAGAAAAGTGTTAGCTTTGCTAATTCTAGAATGATGTTCAAATAATTTGTGCTTTAGAGTCATAACACATAAAAATACTTAAGTAGTAGAACTTAAGCAGTAAACGATAAAAAAGTTTACAAATAAAAATATGAATATTTTTTTATATCTCTCTTATAATTTACATTTTTAGAAATAACCGTGTAATCTTAGGATATTTCTACCGACACGTGAAAGACTCTTTATAAAGTGTTGATGACATTCTTGATTTTATCGAAAGATCTAGGGATTTGTAACGTCAAAAATGGGACTGGTTAGATTCCCGTAGTGTCTACTCGAGTTACTTTCAACTTGTAACAAAAGTCTTCCTAATTCTTTCTACACTAAAGAAGGTTTATTTTAAGAGAACCGTTCTCGAAGAAAAAGAATTGTTGACTCAAATCGATCACATCATTGTAAATTTTATCATTAGTCCTCAATAAAGTTCTCTCAGTAATATTTCAAAGTAAAAAGTTTGTTTGAAACATTAAAACATTTGTATGTTTTACATACTTTATTTTACAAATCATAAAATTATTCTCTTTGAATAATCTCAGACGTTATTTTATAAGTTGTTCGATAAAAATTTGTCGAGAATTTGTAAAGAACGAAAGCATTAAGATAGTAAATGGAAAGTCGTTTTAATTACATATTTTTTTTTATAAGAGAAACATAAAAATAGCAATCACAGTAAGATGGTTCAATATTAATGATTAATATCGATTCCTTTTTTTTACATTAATCTGAAAAATTGTCATTCTTTACACCGTTATAAAGATATACCGATTAATCATTAATTCATGGGAAGTCTTAAAAAAAAAATGAATTTTTTGATAAAACAGAAAAATTTACATTCAAACAGGTACTTTTTATGTAAAACAGTTTTTTTCGGATAAATATATATTACACACTAATATTTATACACATCTTCTTATAATAAAAAAAAGATGGATATACGAAGAACCGGTTTGTCTAAATTATCTATATCTTCAAAACTTGCTGACTTTCTCATCAATTTTCATATATTAACGATATAACATCAACACTTTAGTTTATGACACCACAAATGAGCCATTTTATCCATTTCCTTGGAAAAGCAATTTTCCGTGAAATTAAAAGAAGTCAGATAAAAGTACAAAAAAATTACTTCACATAAAAGATTTCGATTAATATCTTTCTTTCTCTCTGAAGTGATAATTATCTATAAATCTATAATTATAATCTATATCGATATGTAGATAATTAAATATAACGAAGCGTGAAAAATTCCTCGGAAATTTTCAATGTCAACAAAAACAGTAGAAGAATAAACCCTCGAAGAATGAATAAGAATATTTTCGTGAAAGACTCTGCGGTGTCTTTTAACCTACCCAAAACGGAAACTGAGAGCTGGTCATGACGCGTAGGACGTACCTGCTCCGCCGGAAGTGCGCGCAAGGACACAGAGGGTGGTTTCGCTCTAATGTCTATATATACCGAAAAGATTGGGTAAGTTAATGATTTTTTTAAATTAAGTTAAGTTAAAGTTAGTGCCTCATAAAATTAATGTAGTTAAGTTAAAAGTTTTATGAACAAAAAATTAACTCAGTTAAGCTGAAATTAACTGAAGTTAAATCAAAAGTTAATTTTTAGAAATATTATTTATATTAAATTAGAATTTTGTTTGTTCATTCTTTTAAAATATATAATAACAAATAACAAAGAAATTTTGATTTTTATATAGAAATCTATATTTGTCATCAATTACAATTGATGACAAATGAACATAAAAATTAATAATACTTTAATTTAAAAATAATATAACTTATAACTTATAAAAAAAAAAAACAATATCTATTCAGAGATAAAAAAATTTAACTTAAGAAAAAAGTGAATAAATTTAAGGTCAAAAATAAGTAGTTGAAGTTAAAAATTAATATACTATTATTTTAAATTAATTAAACTAAGTTAAAAGTTATTAACTTTTTTTAACTTTAAACTAATTAACTTGTTATTACCCAACCCTGGTATATACATATACATGCGTTCGCGATTCATAAAGCGAAAAAATTACGCACGACGCAAAAACACCCGCATGACAGGTTCCATTATTTCGGCCGAATCACGTCTGATTATGTTCACCGAAATACTCGGAACATCCGCCGGCGCAAGGTCTTTCTCTCTTTTTGTTTCTTATTATTGTGTACGACTTCCCTCTTGAGCGCGAATTCGCTCTGTTCTCTTCCGCTCGGGAGCGAAGAGTTCGTTTATATTCGACTATGGAGATGTGACATTGTTTATTTATTAATGAAATCTCATTTCCGAATCGTCGTTGAGTAACGTGAGCCATCTGGAAATATCCAGCACCTACTTAGAAAATGTAAGTTTCAGTTTGGAATCTCGTAAAAGTCATCTGGTCCCTGTTTTTCTTCTCTTTTATAAATCGTGAATACATTATTTCTCCGCTATACACTGAAAAAAATTTGTTAACTTGATTAAACCTTTTTCAAATAAATATTATTTCGTTAACTGAACATATAAAAATATTTAAATTAAATATAATATATTAAATCCAATATATAAAACGTATATTTGTGACTTAAATATACTAATACATGTTCAATTAACAAAATAGCAGTTTAGTGGAAAGGTTTAGTCAAGTTAACAAATTTTTTGTCAGCGTACATACAATAATTACACGGTAAAAATATATTGCAAAAATTGAAAAGGTTCGACGAATTTAAGATGCATTTTTTCTCAGCAAAAATTTCAAAATAATTTTATATTAATCTTCAAGATTTAATTTTTTGAATTTTTTATTTAAAGAATCAAATTTCGAATTGGTTAAAGACACTGTCATCAAAATTCAAATCGGAGCAACATTGTGCAAGACTCAAACAAGAAACCAAAATGACACTAAACTTCATATCTTAATTCGAGTAACGTTTCGCAACAAAATTACATTTCAAAAATTTACAAAATATTTTCTAATTAATTTTTTTAAAAATCGATGATGAGATTCTGTACGTTCAGGAACACTGCTTTTATCGCAATATAGTTTTACGTAAATTTCCACGCCTGTTTCAAGTATAATTTCGAGTTATTTCGTTGCCGTGAAAAAACGAGGAAAAAAATACAGAGTACGTAAACGCTTAATGCTACCGTGTATGCATGCGCGTACACGAAGCTACCAGGAATTATGCGAGTGTATTCGATCCGGCCCATCGAAATTGTCTTAGCTATGGGTGGTCGAGGGAGGAAAGAAGGGAAAGAAGGGAGGACCAACGTCGGCGCCTCTTTCCTTGATCCTTTCCGTACGGCCTCACTTCGTGAAAACATCAGCTGAGAAGATTTGGCCCGAAGGTTCTGAGAGCCAACAGGCCCTCAATTGGCTCACACACACACAGAAAGAGTCCTTTGTAAAAATCTTCTCCATGCGAATTTCGGTTACTTCTCTCTCTCTCTCTCTCTCTTTCTCCTTTTTGCTTATGCCATTCCCGCCCGAAATATATTTTCGAAGGTAAAGGATTCGAAACTCGAAATATCAGTTAGTTACCTACACTACCACCGTGAGATTGCTGACTCGTTCCTTCTTAGTGTATCGCAATAACAACGACAGCTTATTCGGGAGAATGCATACAGGTGATCCAGGTTTGAAAGAAAAAAGAACCAGTCGAATCGGTATTTAAAATGAATGTGCAGAATCATAATCTCGACAACTTTTCCCGAAATATCGAAAAGTAAATCAAAATCAAGCAAATCCACAGTTTTCAGAAGGCTACAAAATATTCCAAAAATGAACTTGATGAATAAATTTTATCCGCGAAAATATTATTTCGATCTATGTCTCGTAAGACGTCAGTAATTTTGCTAAAAGAAAACTAGGAAGCAATATTTATAATTATAGGAAAAAATATAAGTATTCCAGCCAAATTTGTCATTTAATTACTGTAATTTATTTTCGGGTGCGAGAAGTTATACATAAAAACAGATCAAAAGAATAGGAACAATAGGAGAGATCAACTATAACTACCTCTTCTACAAACAGTTGAGATGTTGATGCCTGTCATTTGACATTTTCTCTGTCTATATAGATTTTGTAAAGAATTTCCGGTCAAAGTTCACTCAAAATTTAATAAATAATCTTACAGCAGAACTAATAAACAATTACATGGTTATATAAGGTTCTTGCTATCGTTCTCGGTATTCTCAAAAGATTTTGTAATTAAATTGTTGAAATTTATAATAAACTAACCGTACGTATTGATTTTTTAAATTAAATTATTTTATATTGTTATCATCGAAAAACCATATCAGGGTCCGCTCTTTTAGTCAGCTACTATCTTAACAAAAATATCATTTTCGAATCACTTACTAATCCTGAACAAATTCGTCGCATTTATAAATCATTTACCATTTTATTTTTATCTTCAATTTTAATCACAATTCGGAGAGATTTAAAAGCACCACAATAAATTGCGACAGACAAGCCTCGAAAAGCCGACAAAATTACAAACATCTAGGGATGTATTTTAACGCCTGTAATAACCGGCAATTAACTACCTGAAGGAGAATATCACGGCTTCGACGAACCATAGACATCAACCGACATCAAAAAGAATTTTTTGTTGCGAAAAAGTAGATCGCTCGCTGCAACAAGGTCCGATTTATTGAGAACGCACCGCGGGTCTTCCGATCCACCGTTTTCCCGCCAAAACCTAATCAGCTGACAATCCTTATGCACAGCTGACGGAGAGAGAGACCCGACAAGGCCGGCAAACTCAGCCATTTTTAAAACTCTCCTATACAGACCGATTTAAAAGCCCACTACCACCGGTGACGGCGAGGCCCTACCCTTTGTCCTTTTTTTCCTTCGTCGGTTTCTCCCTCTGGGGTTCCGCATACAGATGCACGTACACACACAGAGACGACGTCTAGACGAAGGGCCTCGGACGAACCTATACATATATTAAAGGGCCCATAGGACGATCTTTGGCCAACTCGTCGTCTCACGGTTCGTCCTCTGTTGAGTGCTCCTTCGACCGCGGCTCGTTTAAGTAGTAGAAGAAGAAGAAGAAGAAGAAGAAGAAGAAGAAGAAGAAGAAAGAATCGCGCCACTCTGAGACTCTGGGGAATCTCTCGTAAAAACCTCATTCCATTCTATAATATAAACGGTATAGGCAAAAAGATCATCCGGTTTCAGAGAATATATGAAGATTCGAGATTGAAATATTTACTTTTCGTCTGTTTTGGAATAAAATAGATATTATATTGTGTATAAAAAAAATCTTGGCATTAAGTTAATCCTAGTCTCGATCTTTCAGGTGACGACAATATCATTTCGTATATGGAAACATGCGAGAATCGTCTGAATCTTTGTCGGATTTTAAAAAGATTTGAAATAGATGTCTTTTAATTAAAAGGTAGCTTTTCGTTTCCAATCATTTCGTATTTAAATCTCTTATAAGAATTTTGTTAATATATGTAGTAGAGATAAACGGCTCAAATAATTATATTTGTTTATTTTGTTATTGGATTATTTATCATATAATATTAAAATATAATACCTTCTACTTTTTGAATTTCATTAAACGTAAAAATATTAATATGTATAATTTTTTATTATTTTTTTTCTAATTTACTTTAGCTCTATTTTAAGATATAAAAAAACATCTTTATCTCTTTTATCATTCAGATAAAAAATTATTTAAATAACCGTTTATTCGAATAAATTGTTACTCGAATAAAAATATATCTATTAATTACGAGTAATAAAAATTATAAATTTTTCTTTTATTTCTATTATTTGAATAAAATATTCATTTCTAATATGTGGACAATGAGACATGACACGTATATAAAAGACACATGTACATTTCCCGGGAAAAAATTTTTTATATAAGTATAACAATATAAAATTATATATAGAAATATATAATATTATACATGTAATCGCAAAATTATATATGAAATATGTCCATACATAATTAGATAAAAATGCTTTTTATATATAATTACATAAATTTATATATATATATTTTTTCATATATATAAATATATATGTTTCATATATAATTTGACATAATTATATATATGAATATGTAATTATAATTTATATACCTATAAATATGTAATTATGTATAAAAATGGACATATTTCACATATAATTTTACGATTATACGTATAATTATACAATTATTTATATATATAATTATATATAAAAAATTTGTTCTCGGGTTGTTATGTGTAAAATAGTCGATTATCCGAGCAAAAAGGAAGCAATCGTTTCTCGAACGTCTATAACTAAATGTTGTAGGCGGATGTCAACCTGTTTGCTCGTGCGTAACAAGACTCCGTCTAAAAGGACTTGTGCCGAGAGGTTGACATAATATTCTCCAGAACCAAGGGTTTCCTCCCATTTTTCTCTTTTGCGCGGGAAATGGAAAATTCTTTCTTTGCAGCGTCCACCGCTCGGCTGCGATAAAGTTACAATTTCGAGAACAAAGACATTTTATATACACCACGAGTTTTACACGTGGATCGACACATGTTACACTTAATTACATTATTTTGAAACATGACCAAGAGATTTAAATTGACGAACATATAGTTGAGAAAAAGTATGAGCCAATTCTATGATTCTTAACTTCAATAATAATAATATATAACACATTAATAAATATTTTGTTTGAATTTGTATTACATTTTTCGAATCTCAAAAAATAAAAAAATGTAAAATGACATAATAAAGAGAGAGAATGAGAGAGAAAGTCGATTAATTTTTAAAAACTATAACGTATCATAGTCGAAATGTGCACTGAAAAAAAGAATTATTAAATTAATAAATATTTATTTCAATACTGTTTAATAAATTATACATTTAAAACAAATATATATCCGTTTAAAAAAAAATTTGTTATATCAAATAAATATTTTTCGCATCAAATCAATATTATTAGTTTCAAATAAATGATTTATTAGGCAGTATTGAAATACATATTTGTTCGAATTCAATACATTTTTTTCAGTGTAGAAACCTGGGTGATTTTATAAATACAATGATCCAAACAAGAAACGTTTCAATTCCTTATTAACTGTGTTTACTGTTATCTAAATAAAATTATATAAATAATCATCTAGATGAAAACTTTGGCGTCATCTTATCTTTATATAGATAATAAAAATATGTATTATCTATATCTGTGTGTGTGCATCTCAGATGAAAAAAGTATTACCTTTATTAAATTATCTAGAATAATTTTAAGCAGTAAGCGATAAAAATTCATAAATAAAAATATGAATATACATATTTTTATATCCTTTTTATAATTAACATTTTTTTATAACGGTGTTTATATAAGCAGTCTTAAAAATTATTATCTAGAAAATAAAATCTGAATGAGTCGCCATATAATTGTATCTTTAATCTATTTTTATCTTTAATCCAATTTAATCTAATTTAACCTAATTTTATCTTTAAAACAAAATGCTCTTCATCTTATCTAAGAATATGAATTAACATATTTTTCCCATCTTTATCTAACTAATTTCAAAATCATCTGAGCACAACACTATATAAACCTGACGAATCAGGATCGATCAAGGTGCATCGATCAACAAATGCGTGTAGAAGTGCAAAACCAACAATAACAGGTACCACACATAGAGAAAGAACGAAAAAGGTATATATGTAGGTAAAAGGTGTAGGCAGGTTTCCCTCTCTTCGATCGTCCTTCCCGCTCGATTGGATTCTGCGAGTTCAGGATATACAAGATCTACCAGATCTACCGTGGCGAGGATCTCAAGGCAGGTACCACACAAAGTGGCCGTCTTCTTCCCACACCTTCTTCCCAGCCTGCTATAGCTGGGAACCGATTCGACTCCCGGTGCCGAGAGATTCGCGGTCATCGTTCGTCGAGAAAAGAGCGGCAGGAAAGAAAGACGGATGATTAAAGGTAGACGGGAAGAAGAGGCGCGGAAAAAAGCGCGGCAACTTTTGCGATCCATCGACGTATCGGATTGCAACAATACGCCTTCGTTCGGTATAACGGCCCGTGAGGAACGTGCGCGGAGGAGAAAAGCCTCCTCCTTTCAGGAATTTCTGTTTGGGGTATCGTGGGGAGTCGCTGTGTTTGATAAAGAGATGATCCTTAATACGGTCTCGTAGAGAAGTACAATGAATTTCGGCTCCGGAATCTGACACGCGGATACAACACGCATCGTTATCGAGGGTTTGTGTCCACGTAGCTGGTTCCTATAGCATGAATGATCGTAAAAACCGCTCGTAAAAATTCTATTTAATTGATCGTCGCTTTATGAATTAAATCGATCATTCGCGGCAAATCTGTGCATTATAATACTTTATGCATCATGGAACAGAAAATAGTTGGAACAAATTTTCATTCGAAAGAACTATATCATATCATCGTTATTCATATATTATATATTTTTTAATTATTTATTATATATTCTTTGTCGCTAGTTCTCTAAATATTGATTTCAATATTGCCCGATAAATCATTCATTTGAAACTAATAATATTTATTTGACAGAAAATCCTTTTCAAAACAGATAAACAATCATTTGTTTCAAACAAACCATGTATTAGGCAGTGTTGAAATAACTATTTATTAAGTTCATCATTTTTTTCAGTGTGCGTTCCGGAAAAAAAGTTATGAATGAACGCTGTTTTTCTCACAGCCACCCTGTAACAGTTTTCATTTCCGAAAAAAAAAAAAAAAAAAAAAATATGTCGATGATAGAAAAAGAAGAGTGATCCATAAAACGACGAGAAATTCGACGAGAGCGTCGAAGAGGGCGGATTCGAGAAGGATATAGAGAGGAGAAAGAGAGAGACGTGGGAAGAAGAACGCGTCGCATCGACCGACGATCAGCTGAGTAGAAGCCCGAAGCTACGCGACGAAACTGGTTCCCGCTGTTGGCGGGAAACGCCGGCCAATCGTACGTCGTCGTTTGGAATGCCGTTCGGCGAAGCTTCGACGACGCTTCTGGGAAGCCGAAGAGCCTCTCCGGGAGAGAGAGAGCATTTGCATTCACCGCCAGAGAGATGCGCGTTTTATCTCGTACGTACAGTCAAACACACCCGAGAATTATATAGTCTCGTCGCGAGTTTCTCGCCTTCGTTCTTTTTTTCGCGGACTATCAACGTCTCGCTTATTATGAGAATCCAGAAAGTATCCGGGAAATAATTGGCAGATTCTTTCGAGTTTTTTCGTTTTTATGGTTTTTATGTCGTACAGGCTCCTCATCACTGAATGAAAAGGGGAAAAGAGTAATTTAAATGGGATAATCGGTGCAAGAGAAGGAAGAAAGCAAAAATGTCAGCAAAAGAAAATTCTGAGATTTTTTTCACAGAAATTTCTTTCGTCCTCCATTTTTCTTAGAATCTTATTCTCTAGATTCTTTTTGGGGGATAGCCTAGCCCATAGTTCCTTTTTTAATGCCACGCCTTCGCCGTGAGTATAAGTAAAATTGATGATGTATCCCTATTTCGTCCTCTGCTTTTTTTAAAACGAAATAATATACGATACAAAACAAAAAGATTTTCTGTAAAAATTTCAATATTTTTTACATACCTATTTATAAGAAGATTTAGATTCAATATATAAATTTACTTTGTTTATCCATCAGAATTATATAAGATTATTCAACAAGAATTTAAAATAAAAAAATCAAGACTTAATCAATTTTGTAATGTCTGTTTTAAATTGTATTTACAGAAAATATTTTTAAAAAGATTCAGTGATAATTTTCAAAAATTATATATGCGTGGAATACTTCCTCTTTCTTCAAAAAGTTTTGATAAAGTACTCCTAATAAATATGTTAAATGCAAATTATTCATTTAATAGAGTTTTACAAATCTTCATCTCACTCTCCTTACAAATTCACCCCTAATAAATCTACACAATTTTAATGTTTTAATTCATTCGCAATTTCTTTCTCGATCCAAGTCATCTTCATGACACTTGCGTATCTTCTTCTTCTATTTCCTGATTAGCTTGCACGCGCAAATATTGGTATCTAACGTTTTCACGATAAAACTTCTCGGAAAAGAAGAGGACGAGGGACAAAATAGTTCAAACATCTCGGTTATCGCAATGTACCAAGATAACGTTTAAAGTGCGCCTGCGTATGTGCGGCGTCTTTAATGCGGCCGACAAAAATGAAACGCACGTAGAATCAGCTGCTTCCTCGCATTCGGCTGGGAACGATACAATAAACAGTACTGTTATAAAAAAGAAACGTCAACGACTAAAATTCTGCATTGCATCGCTCGTCCTTTTCACCCTATACTAAATAATCGACATTCAGTATTCTCAAAATAGAAGCCATGTTTTTGTCAGCCGCATTAAATATATAAGAAAATAGAAAAAAGTAGAATATGAATATCAGTCGTGGATTTATTGGCCCTAATAAAATAGTCATCATTTTTGTTTTTTAATTAAGTGAATTTTGGCATAAAATTGTCCTGAATATCAGTCGTGGATTTATTGGCCCTAATAAAATAGTCATCATTTTTGTTTTTTAATTAAGTAAATTTTGGGATAAAATTGTCCTTGTTCATTCCAGAGAATAATTTTGTAATAAATGTCCATTTTGAAAAGTTAAGATTTTGAAAATCAACTTTTTATTTTTAAAATGCAAAAAAGTAGAATCCCTAATATCAGCGTGAATTTATTGGTTCTAATAAAGTAGTCATCAATTTTGTTTTTTAATAGCGAATTTTGACATAAAATTGTCATCGTTAATTCTTCAGAGAATAATTTGATAATAAATGTCCATTTTGAAAAATTAAATTTTAAAAATTAATTCAAGGCAAGAAATATATTTCCGATTGATTGAGCAGAAATTCGTACATAATATTAGAAGAATCATAAATTACAATTAAAAAAATATTTTTTACAAAATTATTTTTCTTTTAAAATTCTAAAATTTATTCTAAAAATTGAACAAAAATATATATTAATCGTTAATGGTGAAAAAATCAAACGCGCGCAACTATGTATCAAAAATCTGAACACGAATAGATCGAGATGAAAATTCTACCCTGTTATCTCAGATTCTAGCACCTGACCATGAAGGTTTTGACCGTTAGACTATTCGAAATACTACGTCGTAGAACACGTTCTAAGAAAGTAGTGGACTTTCAGTATACGGAGAGTCGTATATGTTCTCTTCATACCAAGATAAATAGAGGCGATGAGAAGAAGTAGAAGGGGCGTAGAACGAGTCGCGGGGGTAGAGAGGCGGTTAGTAGATGAGAAAGTAGATGCTTGGAGCCAACATCAAGAGAGGCCCTTAAAAGAAGGCGGCATACCAAGAGAAAATAAATTCCTTGCCGCAGGACAAAGGAAACACGAATATTTTTCCGTGTTTTTCCCGATTACGCAGTATCTTTCTACTTTCTCGCGCGTTCTTTGATCAACTCCTAACAATATAAAAGAAAAAATTTCGAGATTGCAAGATTCGACACAATTTTAGATTGTGAGACAAATAAATAAATTGTTTAATAAATCGTAGAAATTAATTTTTTTCCTATAACCGACCAGATATAAAATGAAACACGTAAATATCCAATAAAATTATGGATACATAATCTGAAATATACATGTACTTCACATCAACATTCCGTGAACCACGATACACAAAGGACAAAGGACGTAGGTGTGGTTTTTCAAAGACGTGTATCCGGTTCTTTTTACCCATCAGCGTTTCGGATATCCCACGTTATTTTACACCCTTCTTCTTCTTCTTATCGAACATCTAAGACGCGTAATTAAATCTGCGGGACCACCCGAAACTTAGGCGCAGACAGACATGGATCTAAATTGGAGAAAATTTTGGAGCAAGAGGAAAATTTAAAAGGTCTAATAAAATAATTTTCACCGTCCAGTGATGCATATGGCGAACAATTTGTTATCCTACAGTAGAAGCAAAATAAAAGATAAAAATCTTTAGCTTCCATGTATATTCTTTAAAGAATGCTTACAGTTATTATATAAGAGTATTTTCGGATTTCTAATTGCGTTCTTCGATTTTATCAAGATGTAATATAGCAAAAAAGCAAATCAATCTCTTATAGAATTGCTGCATTTATCCAATGTATAGTTAAAGAGTGTCTTATATATAATATTATTAATAAATACCTACACTGAAAAAAAATTTATTCAATTGTATTTATTTCAATACTGCCAAATGAATCATTTAGTTGAAACTAATAATATTGATTTGATATGAAAAATATTTATAAGAAAATCCTTTTCAAAACAAATAAATATTTATTTATTTCAAATAAATGATTCATTCGGCAGTATTGAAATAGATATTAATTTAGTCATTTTTTTTTCCAGTGTAGCAGAAAATTTTAAAATATAAAAGAGACATTATTCCGACATTTTAATCATAAATATATTATATTTTTTATCTCCTTTATTTCGTAAAAGAAAAATACGCAAAGAGAGCATGTGCAATAACCAAAATGACGGGATAAAGCAGAACATTTCCTCTTTTATATCGAGGAAACATAAAATAAGTCGTCACAGGAAGCATAAAGGCTTAGCGACAAGAGCGCTGTCATTTCCCGCCAGTCTTGGATTAAAAAAATAATCATAGAGGGAGGGAGAAAGAAGTGGGAGAAACGAGAGGGAAGTCGAGAAAGCATGAGTCCTGCGTCTGAAGTTCGTAGCTTGAACTTAAACCCGGAGTTTTTGAGTATACAACATGGTGTATCCGCTGTATACGACGACGCGAGACCAAAAGCTGAGGTGAGAAAGGAGCGAGATTCTATGAATGAACCAGAGAGCATGAATGGAGCCGGCGGTGGCGATGTAACGAGTGGAAAAGCGAAGGGGCAAATTCTCACGCAACGGCGAACGCGTTCCTACGAATTATTCTAATAATCGTGCGACTATTTCTGATCGCGCGCCTTTTACTTTGAAGTCGGTAAGACACCGCGATACATTTCAGGAGCACGTTTCGGTGTCGGACAAGCGTGGATTCGAAAATCCGGAGTCTTAAAAAGGATTTCAGCAGCTGTGATAGCTTATGCAGATTATTTTTGTCACGCCGTACAAATACGGCTTTATTTTTTTAATTAACTTTTATTTTTTTTAAATTAAGAAATATTTCTTTCTTGACAGCTTTCATAATTTTTTTTAGAAATAGAGGTTCTAATAATAAAATTAAAAAAAAATTAAATAGAGATTCTAATAATAAAAATAAAATTCTTATTTTGATGAACCTTTTTCTCTTAATTTTACTTAAAAAATTTTTTTAAAAATGTTATCAAAATGTTACGTATTTTTGCGGTGAATCTTGATCGCAAAGAGGCAATATTGCAATATACCTAATGAAGTGCTCCCGAATGCAATAATGTGATACAGATAAATGTGGACTCACCTTTTGCTTCTTCGGTCGTTCGTGAGATACGAAATATATATTTTGACAACTTTCATAATTTTCTTAGAAAAAACAGAGGTTCGAATAATAAAAATAAAATAGCTCTTGTTATGACACATTTTGACGAACCTTTTACTCAATTTTAAAAATATGAAAATGTTATGTATTTTTGCTGCGAATCTTGATCGCAAAAAATGTTGCAATACAGCTAACGAAAAGTGTTTCCGAATGCAACAATGTGATAAGATAGATAAATGTGGACTCACCCTTCGCCCCTTCGATCGTTCGGAAGATGCAAGGCGCCGACGGTATCTGAAAACAGAAAGAAAGAGAACGTGAAATTAAAACAAGCTAGGTCGCCACCGAAATCCACTGTTACAGGAAGAATTCGCGCGCATTCTCTTTTTCACCTTTTCGGGAGAGAATTAAAATGACAATTGGTCGAGAAATCACAATAAATATAAAAATCACATTCGTCGGGAGGAGGAATTGTCCGCGAACAAAGAGCCGGGGTCCGTGATTACTAGGGCAGAGAACACATGTTCTCTTTCACAGGGAGGCCGCACATGGAGCCCGATTTTTCTATTATCTCGCGAATTTCGCAACCGCATATGCAAAACGTAGACTGGAATGAATCGCGGTCTAGTTCGTTCGTTTATTTTTTTAAAGCCCTTTTCCTTTCTCCCTTTGCGATAATAATCGGCCCGAAACGTATAGACGAGGTTGCGGAGGCACGCAGATAATGATCGATCTTCTCGTTTCCAAGAATTGTCATGTCACTATTTTCTCGTCTATTTTTCTGTCGTCGCATTAAAACCAACCACCATCTGCATACAACTCTCTCGACATGCATGCCCTGTATTTCAATCAGTTGAATCTCATTTCGAGGCGATCCTTATGTATGCGGCAAGTGTGCCCTCGCCAGGTATCTTGAAACCCGAGAATAAATATAGTTCGCATGTGCGTGCCATGTGGGGCAAGAAAGTTTGTGTTAACCTAAGGTTTCGCCGCGGGATCATTTCCATCCGTTTGTTACGGATGGTTTGATTACTAGGAAAAAAATCAATTTCATTTCTCGACATTTTGCAAACGCGTCCGGTTGAATTTATAATATAATTTTTCTAACATTTTTAATTAATTTATATTATACGCGTATCTCTCAGACAATTAAAGAAAACTATGCAGGATTTATAAAATATATCACTTCGTGATATCTAGCAATGATTCTGTTAATTCGCGTTGACTTCCGTTCTCGTCCCGCGCAAAATCATCCCCTGTCTCTCTCTCTCTCCTACACTTATAATGTAAGACCAGTCCGCAGTTAGGCCGGAAGAATGCGAGACGTGGAGGGACCCCGGTCGTTTAATCGTTTTATGTCGCACCAATGAGAAGACGAGGGATACGAAGCGTTAAGCATCCTCAACAACTATGTAGCATATGCGTTTCCTATCGTATCTTCCATCCCGCATTGTACAATTTCGAGAGATATAATCAATTATGCAGTTATTAAACCATCTTTCCTTCCGTACGTGTAGAGATTAATTTATTTTTTTTACTTAAGAGATTATTTATTTCACATTTTATGTATTATATATTATTTTAATATAATATTTTTTATATATTATATTAATATAATATATTTTTATATAATATGTTATTTATTTAATATATTATTTTTTATTGAAAACGATACAAGAACACAATCTCTTCTAACAAATTTATACTGGGTATCGATTAAAAGATATGTGTGAATATGCTGTCATTGAATATCTTTATCTGTCAAAAACAGCGTGAATTAAAAACTTTAGTTTGACATAACATTTACATGATTAATAATTTGGAATTTGTATATGTATATTAACATAATTAATATAACTATTTTGTATCTATATTGTATTATATCTTCGTCTTTCTATCTACCGCCGCGAGCGATTTTATCTCTCGAATACAAGGACTCCTAACTAAAAGCATCTCTCGCTCGGGACAACTCACCTCACGTCAAAACGAGAGATGATGTTGGACAAAGGACAGGCGGATTCCGCTGGAGGAATTTTCTTTTCTCGGACATCGACCATTGGCCGATTTTCCATTCGATCTCTATCTCGGAGGATGAATGAGGTGCACCTTTCGAGGGCGGTCATCGAGATTCAATCGAACGTCGGTCGAGGGACACTGAATCGCGTGAAAAGACATTTTCGCAGATTGAATGCCAAAAAGTACACGCGCGAAGTCGAACTATGTTAAAAGGACGAATCCTATACCCGACTATACCGGATAGCGAGACGTGTAAAAGAGGCGCGAGGCGCATCTCCTGCATGTATATAGGGTGAAAAGCAGGGTTGAGTAAGTTAATGATTTTTTTAAACTAAGTTAAGTTAAAGTTAGTTGCTTATAAAATTAATTTAGTTCAGTTAAAAGCTGCATGAACAAAAAATTAACTCCGTTAAGATTACATTAACTGAAGTTAAATCAAAATTTAATTTTTAAAAACATGATTTATATTAAATTAGAATTTTGATTTTTATACATCAGAAATATATCTTTTGGTAATTACAACTGATCAAATAAACATAAAAATTAATAATACTTTAATTTAAAAATAATACGCTTCTAACTTATATATTTTGTGTTATTAAGATTTAAAATTAACATTTATTTGATAAAATGTAAAACATTTATTTTTCGATAATCTTACCTAAATACTTTTATACACGAAATAACAAGATCAACTGTAAAGAAAACAGATAATTGTTCAAAAAAAGTATGTACTTTGCAACATGCAGCTGCTACTTTTTCTTTTATATAAAAAATTGTTAACGTCAAACCTTATAACTCCATAAGTACTTGATGGAAAAATATTTTATCGTAGTGTTTTGAAAAGCTCTCGGGGTAAGCTACAAGAATGTACATTGAAAAATGGGAGTTTCCATGCAAGAAATAAAAGAATTAACCTTATTCCTGTTACTTTCAAACAATTCACCAAGGTCAAACTAATGACACCATCTTATGTCCCCCTGAAAAAACTTGTATGAATAATTTTTCTCTAAAATACTTCGCTTCGGAGAGAGATAGAAGTCTGTAACACTTAAAAAAATGCACCCTGTATATCTGCTTACTCTACGTAACGTGCAGACTTCCTGCGGAAGTCGAGGCATTCGCCGTGACACGCACCCTTCGTACTTCGCCCCCCGAGTTGGTTCAGCTAAGGTAGTATAATACGATAGACGCGAATTTCTCCAGGCAGAGGTCTGTAATCGAGAACCTTGGCCTCGTAAGGCCTCGGTTCAACGTATCGTTATACTTTCAACGTTCCTTCTTCTCGGTTCGCTTCCCTCACGTCGATATGCTCGTGCCACACGTTGCCCTTTTACCCAAGCGAATTTCCTGAGCCTGTCACGCGAAAAAGTATCCCTACGTCAAAAAGTATCGCGCGCGATCCTTTGTGCAGGCCACGAATAATTGGACAAAGTGACGTGTTGAATCGTTTCATTAAATTTTACTTCCCCTCGAATTTTCATTCAAAATTTCATCGCTAGATTAGATAGTTGTATATATGTATGTCTCCTTTTAAGATTTAGTAATTTTTAAAAATAGTTTTTAACGAGACAATCGAGTAAGGACATTAATAGGACTTTGTAGAATTTTTTACTAATGTATTAGATTTCTTAGTAATATTTGATGTAGTTTTTCGATTTTGTACACGCTGAAGAGAAAAAGGATAGAAACGTTCGCGAATTGTATAAATGTAATTGATATTAAATAAATTTAATAAGTTTTTATGTATATTATTAATTAATTTTTATTTTCCCTCTCTAATCTAAACTAATAATATTCATTTAATGTGGAAAATATTTATTTTATATAAGAAAATTCTTTTCAAAACAAATATTTATTTGTTTCCAATAAATGATTTATTAGGCAACTACATCTTCATTATCTTAATTATTAGGCTGCTACTAAAAATAATGATAGATAAAATAATGTGATTTTTTATCATTAGATTATTCACGATAAATTTGTTAACCGACTAAATCATTCAACTAAGTATTTTGTTAATTAAACATGTAGAAATATTAAATTAAATATAACATTAAATTTAACAAAACGTATATTGATTTAAATATACTAATATATATATATATATATATATATATATATATATTTTTTTAATTAACAAAATAATCAAGTCAACAATTTTTTTTCTCAGAGAGTGCACATATTTAAAAAGATTCCCATTTTCTCAAAATTATGTAACGTTAATCAAACTCGGCCGAAATGTAAAAACCGATGTGATGTTGACCTAATGAAAGATCCCAACAAAAGGCGACATGAAAAACCATTATACAGGGTAAACCGTAAAACGCTCATCGATCCATCTGCATGTCTGTCGACATGTGTTGGCAAGTCGTAAGTAATTGATAACAATGTTACGCCGATGCAAACCTATATAGCCATGTATTTCGACATGAGAGGTCAACTGCGAACGTCAGCGATCGGTCTCGACCTTCTCTCTCTCTCTCTCCCCATATTAATTAACGCGACATTCCCCGACAGTCGCAGCCGCTGCGGCTGCGTAACATGTGCAAGTACACTTTCAACGGTCGTGACTCCAGTTTAGAGCAAAAGCCACGAAGCAAAGCGTGCGTGCATGGCAAGCAGGCACCAAATCATAATACTAATACCGCGCGAGGAAGGGAAAAAAGTGAGAGAGAGAGAGAGAGAGAGAAGAGTATCGAGAACACTTCTAATTTTAGATTAACGCCTCTCTCACGACATCCGTTTCCTACGCAGGCATATACCAGAACCACGTATGTATATACCTATATTCCTGCCAGCCGTTTCCCGCCAGCGTGAAACACTCGTACGATTACAAGGGGGTACAAATCCCGCGAGTGCGGGATGTTAAAAATAAATATAAGCAATCTGCGCCCCGAGATCCGTTCCAGGACAAATTTCGTTGGCCCACCCCCGCGAGCTCGAGTGCTGGATATAGACAACACACGTGTGCAAAGGAGGTCCTTCAGAGAAATATTCGGGCCCGAATATACGATAGATAAAATCCTTGTGACTATATGTATAGTCACGCATAAACTGTTCTCTTGTGTATTTATTTTATTTATTTTATTTATGTAATTACGTTAATTACAACTATTCTTAATACAATAGGAGCGATTAATTAATAATCGAATGTTGTCGAAGTTATTTCGAATTCGATTAAAATGATTTATTTCTAATTAACCTGCTCCGATTTTATTTGTGGATATGTTATATCAGAGGAATTTTTAATTATTACCGATTGATAAATGTGTAATTATAATTTATTTAGAGATTCGCTGCAATGTCTTTCCCTTGTGTATTATATGTAATGAGAACAGATATTTTATTTTAAACAATGCAAATATTTTTATACGATAAAAATGATTCATTGTAACATTCTTAAAAAATATTCGTATAAAATATTTATAAAAAATATTTTTACAAAAAAATTTTACATAGCAAATATTATTTAATCTTCACACACAAAATTACTTCAGTGATATATGAATAAATTAATTTTTGTCAGTAAGAGAAATAGAGAGAAAGAAAGATAATGAAGTTAATTCTTTTTTATGACTAATTTGTGAGAGTACAATTATATCAGTTTAAGAATAAGCGGATGTCCTGTCACTTAAGTAGCATAAAGTGAAAAATTATTAATTGTGTGGTTCTTCGTCTTTTTCCGTTTCCGGGAAAATAATAATTAGTTAAATCTCAGTTAACACTGATTGTGAGGTAACTGCCATTGCACTGATAAGATACGTAACACTGACCTATTTCTTGACACCCCTTCTCTCTCTCTCTCTCTTTTCTCTACTATTTTAAGTCACAAAAGAATGATTATTTAGAATAAGTTTTTCTAAATGCATTTAACTGTCCATTGAAATATGTGTTTGCGATATTTATCTGATTAATACACAAATAATAATATCTAATTCATCATAATTGCAACTTCAAGAGAAATATTCATTATAAAATATTCATAAAAAATATTTTCTATATGAGAAAAATATAAAAAGATAATACGCCAAATTACTTGAAACATATATGAATAAATTAATTTCTTACATGCATGTTCCATATGGTGTATAACAAAACAATTCGACGAGATCAACACGTTACACGCAGAATAGGTCTAACGTTATTGCTTACAATAAAAACGTACATTCGCGCATAATGTACCCGCACGTGGCACGTATTGAGAGAGCCGGTTAACCGATAACCTATCGTACCCTCACAATGCGGAATCTCGCTATTGGTCGAACGAGGAAGGGCAAGTTACTTCACCGGCCAAGTAGCCGCCACCCGCTCGAGTCGTTGATCACAATAGAACGCGATAGAGCGATAGAGACAGACACAGCAATCGATATCACAATCAGCGTATCGAGCTGATGGGTCCACCAAGTTCGTTGACTCGATGCACTGGCGTGCACATCGCTGCATTATGTCGTGTCAATGCGAGAGGCATCAAAATCGCGCGGCAACGGCGTACATCTCCACAAAATCTCTCATAAGAAAGAATTATCTTTACTATTTTTCTCTTATTTTGGAAGAAATTAAAAAAAAAATTAAATAAATAAAATAATAAATATTTAAGTAAATAAAAAATTAATAATTAATAAAAATTAATAATTAATTTAATAAATAAATTTAATAAATTAAATTTCATTCATCATTTATTCATGATTGAATATTAATTTCGTGTGTGAAGATTAAATAAAATTTTTTAATGTGAAAAAAATATTTTATTTTCTTCTTGCAAAAAATATTGTAGGAATGAGCGAAAAAAGGCGGGAGACGCATGGGAAACAGGGGTGAAGAAGGGTTGAGGGAAACCCGATTTTTTTTTTCGATCTCTTCTCCTTCGTCTTCCGTCACCGACGTCGTCCTCGTCAACGACGTCGTCGTCCTTTACCGTCCTACGACAATGCTCGCCGGCACGAGCCAAGTCGAGGGGTTGGGGTCGCACCGTTTCGGAGTACGTATAGTTACGTGTACGTATATATATAGGGGTGGCTCTCGGTATTCAACTACGCTATGCGCGCCAGGTGGTGACTGCCGCCCCATGTGTGCTCATATGTCTGCCCCCTTTCCCTCCCCACCCCGCCCCCCAAGTGGTGTTACTTTCGTCGTCGGCGATGCGTGTATGTATATATGCAAAGAATATAAACGTTATATGTATGTACGTACGCGCGTTCTTCGGCATCGATATACGCGATTCCTCGGTTAACCGCCCTGATGGGGCGTGATCCTTCACCCCGTCGTATTTTTATCTTCGACGAGGATCCATTCACGCGGGGATAACCGTGAAAGAAAGTGAGATTCGATATCTCGCGGGATCGAACTGTCCTCTTTTTTTCTTCTCCTTATTAAGACCGAAGGGATGGAAAGAAACTTCTTCATCCCCTTTTAACGAGGGTTAATAAAAAAAATAAATATCGTTGAAACTGGGAGATAAAATATTCGAGAAAAATTTCTAATGTCAGGGAGAATATCCATGTACATTTTACCCTCGAGGGGCGTGATCCTTCACCCCCTCGTATTTTTAGCTTCGACGAGGATCCATTCACGCGAGGATAATCGTGAAAGAAAGTGAGATTCGATATCTCGCGGGATCAAACTATCCTCTTTTTTTGTTCTCCTTATTAAGTAAGACCGAAGGGATGGAAACTTCTTCATCCCCTTTTAACCAAGAGGGTTGACAGGGTGTATACTCCAATCTTATAAATAAATTCCATGATTTTCCAGGTACTTTTGTTCAAAATTAAAGTATTTAAAAAAATTTAAAGACACTTTTAAATTAAATATATTTTTGTTATACATAATTTTTTAACATAAAAGAAAAATATTTTATAATATAAAAATATAATATCGTATTTTATAATAAAATATATTCTAATATAAACCTAATCAATTTTATATTCTTTAAAGGTATATTTGAAAATAAAATCAAAGCAATTTTTTAAAAAATTCCCCGAGTTTAAAATAAATTCCACGAGTATTCCAGGATTTTTCAAAGTTAAAAAAAAATTCTCTGAAAACTCCAGATTTTTCCAGGGGGTACACACCCTGGTTAATTAAAAAAAAAAAAAATCGTTGAAACAGGGAAATAAAATATTCGTGAAAAATGCGTAACGTCAAGGAGAATACCCACGTAAGACGTGTGTCACATTTGACCCCCGAGGGGCGGTTACTTTTCGAGTAGGTCCCAATATCGATTGACGAGAGACCGGTCCAACCGGCGCGTGCCACTACGCGGTTGCAGACTGCGCTACGAATTTCGTGCGATACGCGTGCGTGCACGCGTGTAATTGCATTTCGAGGGGACATCGGAAAATCTCGGGAGAGGGAGAGAGAAAGGTGAAAAACGCGTTGATATACATATGTACAAAAGCCTAGAGGGAGGTTGGGTGAGACGGATCGGATAAACTCTGTTTTGCGAGGCCATCGACATCGGCCACCCGTCAGCGGCCACCGAGACACGCCAGACACCAAGGTGCAACGAGACAGAACGCGCGCGCCATGTGCCATTTATTTCAACATTGCCCGCACAGGTGTAACCTACCTACCCCACCGTGTCCGTCGAGGGCGGGCGACCCTCATTCGCGCCGGAAACGCGAACTCCTTCGTATATTAGAACGTCTTGAAACTCGTAAAAAAAGGAAACCTTGTGGAGAACGCGCCTAACTCGTGCAGGAATCAAATCGAGGAGAGTTTCATTTATCCTATACACGACGAATGCATTTCCATGCTAATATATATTATATTTAATTATTATAATTATTAGAAAATATATATTGTTTTTTAATTGAAATATGCCTAATGTTTTTGGATATTTTTTAAAAGTCACGCGTACAGATGGGTTATATTTTTTAAACACTTGAATGGTAGTCATGCATCATGTGAAATAATTTGTCAAATGTGATAATAAGCGGCATTTCTAAAAATCTTGAATTCAAAAACAATGATTAATCATTAATTATTAATTTATTAATTATTTTTATTTGAAAGATTTTATAATAAATTTAAATAAAATTTGTAAACAATTTAATTTAATTTTAATTGCATGATCACAATATTAATACATTCCCGAAAGAAACTCTATATAAATATCTTTTATCTATTAAAATAAATTATTATTTTTGGCATTTTTTTCATTTACTATTCAAGCGATTAAAAAGATACTGAAAAAGTTACAAGAAATATGGAATCTCGACGTATTTCCTACAATCAAAAAAATTAACTAAAAATTCCTTTTCTCTCATTAAAACTTGTTTTGACGATAGTGAAGGACTTGCATATTTTACCCGAATAATGTCCTCGTATCCACGATTGATACGTTAAACCGTCTCGTTAGAGAGGCGCGGTATAATCGGTTTTTTTTTCTCCGAACGCAACCCGCTGGGAGACATCGGCCATTCGTTCCTCCTATCGCTGTTAATATCGTCAAATTTACCTGAGCATTATCTCACGCGACTGTTAATGCAGTCGAATTTACGTGCGTGCGCGCGTCCCCTTTGTTCGAAGGATGGACCGAACAAGGGGCAGTTCTGTGGCTAACGCGCTCGTAAAAAATATGTAGGCCGTTTAAAAATGATTCGTTAGTCGGATTCATAGTTCCTTCGTTGTTCGTAGTGCCTTGTAGTTAATGTGCGCGCGTGAATCATCCCGTTGTATCCCCGTCGTACCCCCTGGACGCGTGATTTCTAAGGGTCCCAAAGGGTAGCCGACCCTAGCAACCGTTTCCATTTTTTTAATGGCGATAAGTGATTTTTTTTATAATGATAAGGAACGCTCGGCCGTTGAATATCTGTATGAAAGATTCAATTTGGCTTAAAGGGCAATTTTATTAACATTAATTAATAAATAAAAATTGCGATACAATTAACTTTCTCTAACGGATCAGCGCAATAATTATCGTATACCAAAAACGCGAACGTTAGTTCTTGAAAAGTATAGTGACTTGCATAAATATACGAGTTTTTGCTTCCTCAATAAAAACTTGGACAAGTACGGGTTGATTATATTCAATTGTATGGATTCGCGCTATTTAAATTGCCAGACATAGAAACCGGTCCAACACATGCGAGAGGCTGAGATTCCCATGCCGACAGAAGAACATACATCGAAAGACACGCTTCTACGTTTGCCGAAACGCAAAATGGGATCGCGCGCAAGGTGCATTTTCCGATCTTTCCGAAGGAAATATAGAGAAAACAGGGTGCCCAGCAGACTCAATGAAACAAATTCCTTGACTTTTTCAGATTTTCCAAGACCAGAAATTCATTTTTTCCCTGACTTTTTAAATATTATTTTTTCCAAATATATAATTTGCATATATCTATATGATAAATCAATTAAATGTTAAATCATGAAATCCTTGAGATATTTTTGTCAACAATGAAAAAGGTTTGGAAGTTAAAAAAAACAAAAATTTTTATCAATTATACAATCGATGAAAATATAAATTAACAAATCGATTTTTAACAACACAGGAAATTAGCGTGCTGGAAAAGTTTATATTTATTTAATAAAAAATGTCAAATTATTGAAACAAATGTAGAATAATGTGAAAAAATGCAGATAAATAGTAAAATTTCCTGACAATTCCAGACTTATATAAAATTCCCTGACAATGTCCGGTTTTCCAGATTTCCCTGACCACCGCTAGACACCCTGGAAAACGAAGACGAATCATCGTGGAGTACGCGGGAAATGTACGAAGAAGCAAGTAGACGTCGCGGAATGAACGTTGAGTGGAACAGATGAGAGAGAAAGAGAGAAGACGCGTGGTCGGTGGGAATAAAAGTTGGAGCCCTCACGGTTACTGAACTGCGAGACGGGACAGGGACTACTACTAGACACTATCCAGGGGCCAGACATTAGGACGAGGTAAGGAAACACAGGCGACGAGAGAGGGCACCTAACAGGGGGTTGGTTTTGCTGGTCGGCCGAGATCGGACGGCCTGTTCGATAACCGGGCTCTCTTCTCTCGCCCGTCTTTTCTATCTCACTTGCTTCCTTCGTCTTTCGACATTTAGCGAGGGGTAAGTATGGCGAGGGTAAGTAAGACCGAGGGGTAGTCGAGTCGTGCAGCCGGCACGCGCTCAACGAATTTTTCATCCAACGGATCTGCCAAGGTGCTTCTTCTCCCGTGGAAGGAAAAACTGGAATCCTCGGATGGCAACCATCCCGCCGCGAATCCATCCTTCTGTCGCGCCGGCTTGTGCTCATTATGCGATCGTATATACGTATCTCTCATGATTAGAGGTTGCTTCTTTCAGCGAATCAGCTGTTCGAAATGTCAAAGTACACCCTGCCGTCGAAACAAAAGGTGCGTTGGGTTTAATTCGACGATTAAGTGTTTCACAATACACTTCCGTCGAAAGCGAAGGTGCATCGTATCCTGGTTCACCACCCTCTCTCTCTCTCTTATCTCTCAACGGATGTGGATAATGTAACTGTGTGGCATGTATCTACGAGATTCGCATCGATTCTCTTTGACAGCGATTTGTATTTCGGGCCTGCGACCGTTAAAGGTTGCGCTTTCGCAACCTTTCGCCTTCCGAAATATCGCGAGACCTGCTTTACCAGCCTTACAGGATATGTTAATGGCCCAGGACCCCGAGGATCCCCCGAAGAACCCCCAAACCTCTCTTTCATTCTACTCCCCCTTTCTTTCGGTCTTGTCGGTCTTACCCTCTCCTTCAGCTTTGTGTTGTATACGCTACATGGCATAAAACTTTCAGGCATTTAAATATTAAATTTTGATAGAAAAGCCATTGGTCACAAAGAAACACTTTGTTCAATTCGCACCTCGACGGTTGCCATCAGCGTTACTTTTCTCTCTCTCTCTCTCTCTCTCTCGCTCTCGTCGGTTTTTTGTCTCAAACGTGTCTTACGAAATGTGGGAATTTGGATTTTTACACGCGTTAGTAATTCAAATGCAGAGATCGGTGTTTGATTGTTTTGCTGTGAGAATATATTATAATTTATATTAATTCTATCATATATTTAAAATATTCCAAACACTTTAAAAAATAATCAGCGACATATAAATTGATGTCATTTGCTTAGTTTAAAAATTATGATAAAAATTACGATCTCTCGCGATATTCGAGAAGTGAGACTACTACATAAAAAAAATTATTAAATTAATAAATATTTAGTTCAATACCACCACACTGCCTAATAAATCATTTATTTGAAACAAATCAATATTATATATCAGGTTGGAAAAGGATTTTCTTATATCAAATATATACTTTTCACATCAAATCAATATTATAAGTTTCACAAATAAACAGTATTAAAATAAATATTTATTCGCATTCAATAAATTCTTTTTCAGTGTACTAAGCACATAATTTTAATTCGCGAATCATAAATTTTTGACTGTACAACTCCAATTAATTTAATCAGCGATCGGCTTATTAAGAATGATAATTGCAATATTTGATTATCAGGATTGGGTAATAACTAGTTAATTTGTTAAAAGTTAAAAAGATAATAACTTTTAACTTAGCTTAGTTAATTTAAAATGTATTAATTTTTAACTTTAACTAGTTATTTTTGACCTTAAACTTATTCACTTTTTTCTAAGTTAATTCTTTTATTTCTGAATATTATTAAATTTTAAAAAAGTAACACTCTTCTCTCGACCGTACTGGCAAATATTATTTATTAAATCACATAATGATTTAATAAATAATATTTGCCAGTACGGTCAAGAAAAGAGTGTTACTTTTTAAATTCTGTCTGGCGATTCTCAAATATCTACGTTTGTATTATTAATTTTTATTTGTCATCAATTGTAATTGCCAAAAAATATATTTCTGTATAAAAATCAAAATTCTTTCTTTATTATTAGTTATTATAAATTTTAAAAGAATTAACAAACAAAATTCTAATTTAATATAAATGTTCTTAAAAATGAACTTTTGATTGAACTTGAGTTGATTTAACCTTAACTTAACTTTAACTGAGTTAATTTTTTATTCATGTAACTTTTAACTTAACTAAATTAATTTTATAAGCAATTAACTTACAAGGGACATGTCACAACTGTCCGGAACCGATTTGATTCTCCTTGAAATATGTTGTTAAATACACAAATCTAAAAGACACGTATTTTTTTATACGTGCGCAATTTGAGTTTTAAGGGGTGAAACACCCCTTTAAAGAATAACGGTATTTTTCTTTAGGATCAAATATCTGCTAAACTATAAGAGATATAAAGAAAAAACGTACAACAAATTTTAATGGCTTGAAGAGTACTTTAAAGTTATATGAACAAAAATTTTTTTTTTTTTTTTTTTTTTTTAAAAACCCTCACCACCTAATTTTTTTTTTTCAAAATTAAAAATTTTGTTTTACCTAATTTAAAGCTTATTTTTTTCCAAATTCAACCATGTGTAATAAAGTTATGTTACGAAATATCATTTTCGAAAATTAATTATAAACGCTCCCGTATATACGCTCATCCGTGCTATGTGCGTAAGTAATTACCGTCGAACAATAAAATATATAAAAAATGTTTTTGTATAATTCTTATTTATGTTTTCTATGTATTTATAACTGCGTATTGTGTATATTTAGATTTAAAAAAAAATTTTTAAATATAATTAATAAGAATTTTTTAAATATACCCCCTGCTTTCTTATTATTTCTTTAATATTTAATTTCTTCTATAAAAATTAAAAACAATTATATTTTATAATAAAATTATTTTTTAATTGAATCTTGCGAATACCAATGTCGCAATATTTGGCATAAACAAATTTTATATCTTACGTTAAATGAATCATAAGATAAGATTATGTGTACGTGTTCCAGATAAGTTATAATTTTTACAATAAAATCTTTAATACGTTAAAATAAATAATAAAATAAGATTATGTGATGACGTATTTCTGATAAGTTAATATAAATTGTTCATGTAGCAGCATAATTCTCACAGTCGGTGTAGTCTTTTCGTTGTAATAATATCTGTGTAAACTGTTCTTTTATTGCAATAGAAAGCAAAATATAACATCTTTGAATATGATTATCAATCCGCTTAACGTTGTTAGACTTTTATTGGTGTCAATAAATTCAATATATTTAACAGAAACGCCAGTAACTGAAGCAGAAGTGGAATTAAAGGAAAACATTAAAAAAATATTACTGGATAGCGTTTTTCATTATAATGGGGTGGAAGTAACGGAAGAAATATATCTCGATTATGAAGAACCTTATAAATTACATAGTTTTGAAATAATTGAAGATGACGAAGAAGCATGGCATGAAGATAGTTTAAATTCTCATCCTCATTGTTCAAATGATGATACAAATTTTGATAGTTCTTATAAAAGACGAGCTGTTGAGTATTGGCGATTTCGGGACACTGATGAAAACAGTAATGACAGAAAAAGGAATCGTCCTCTAAGAGTAGTACAAAATAAATTTAGAAGAGTTTCATCTGAACGTCAGTTAAGGCGATGGGAAGAACAAATACAATCAGGTGGAAGTCGTACAGAAAAATTATCTTACATCTCCAAATTTACACATGATAAATTTACTGCAGCTGTCGAATCAGGATTCATGGTTCATGATATTGATTTAAAAAGATGGGCTTTACAAGCTCAAGAAGAAATAGGAAATTTAAATCCTATATTTAAAGCATCTCACAGTTGGATAGCAAGATTTAAGAAGTCTCACCGAATTGTTTCAAGAAAAGTTACGAAGTTTGTCACTAGAAGAACATTAGAAGATTCTGCTGATTTGCAAAAATCAGCTGATGATTTTCTGGAAACAGTAAAACCTCTTATTGAACAGTTTGGATCTGAAAATATTTACAATTCAGATCAAAGTGGTTTCCAATTGGAACTTCACTCTGGAAGATCATTGTCTAACCAGGGAGAAAAGAAAGTAGAACGTGTCGTGCAATCCATATCATCAACAACCCATTCATATACGATACAACCAATAATATCCTGTAATGGCAATTTGTTGTCCCCTTTATTTATTGTATTAAAAGAAGCTAATGGTAAATTTGGACCAAGAGTACAAGAAAATTTATTTAAAGCAGAAAATGTTATTGTAAAAGCATCGAAATCTGGTAAAATGACATCAGGTATTTTCCTTTTATAATTACTTTTTTTAACAACCTTATTTTATTTAACAATTTAATAAGAGTCATAAAAAAACTATTAAATTAACATTTATATTTTGTACAGATCATTTTAAAATGTGGTTAGAAGAAGCTTATTTCGCAAACATTGGTCCTAATAGCGTTCTTCTTATCGATTCATGGACTGGACATTGCCCCAATATGATTTCGGATTTAACACCTCCTGGAACACATATTACTACTATGATAATACCGAAAGGAACTACAGGGAAAATACAACCATTAGATGTTTATGGATTCAGAATTTGGAAAAATTTTGCTAAAAGATTTTCAGATGCGGTTTTACTGTTGGAAAGTAATATAAACTTACATGAACGAAATAATATAATAAAATTGCAATCTTTGATACATAATCAATTGTCATCCCCACGATATCAAAACTTATTTAAATATTCGTGGTTTAAAAGTGGTTATACGAATGAAAGACCAGACGAATTCGAAAATCCAGTACACTTTAGTTTAGACGAAACTTTAACAAAATGTGATATCGAAGGTTGCAATAATATAGCTGTAGTAAGATGTTCTTGGTGCAAGAAGTCATTATGTTTGAAACATTTTTTTGTCGAATATCATTATTGTAATGTGTATAATGAGTGAATAATATAAAATGCAAATACATTTTTAAAAAAATCTAAATATACACAATACACAGTTATAAATACATAGAAAACATAAATAAGAATTATACAAAAACATTTTTTATATATTTTATTGTTCGACGGTAATTACTTACGCACATAGCACGGATGAGCGTATATACGGGAGCGTTTATAATTAATTTTCGAAAATGATATTTCGTAACATAACTTTATTACACATGGTTGAATTTGGAAAAAAATAAGCTTTAAATTAGGTAAAACAAAATTTTTAATTTTGAAAAAAAAAATTAGGTGGTGAGGGTTTTTTAAAAAAAAAAAAAAAAAAAAAAAATTTTTGTTCATATAACTTTAAAGTACTCTTCAAGCCATTAAAATTTGTTGTACGTTTTTTCTTTATATCTCTTATAGTTTAGCAGATATTTGATCCTAAAGAAAAATACCGTTATTCTTTAAAGGGGTGTTTCACCCCTTAAAACTCAAATTGCGCACGTATAAAAAAATACGTGTCTTTTAGATTTGTGTATTTAACAACATATTTCAAGGAGAATCAAATCGGTTCCGGACAGTTGTGACATGTCCCTTGTTAGTTTAAAAAATCATTAACTTACCCAACCCTGTTAATTATTAATTTCTCTTATACATCTGTCTCATCTGACGTATGAAAGTGAAGATAAAATTAGAAACAGACGTAAGTATGATACGTAACTGGTAATTTTGCTGTGTAAGCACAATTCTATCGGTTGAATCAAATTAATCGGAGTAAGGCTGTAGAAAAAAAGAAGCATGTTGCACGATATAATTAAACATCAGAGCTCTCCCATAATATATTCAGTTTATTATCATCGCATAACTTCTAGCCGACAGCAGCTCGGAATATTCGCATAAGCTTAAGAAGCGAGTGTCGCGCGTAAATATCGCGCTCGTCGCCTTAAGACGATACGCGTCCACGGGGTAATTTACCTAATTTGCACGCGAGCGGCACGCTTATGGCGTATGGCATCGACCGTATATCTATCTACGGTGTCTGACTATCGGGGGCACACACAGATGTACATAGGATATTAGAACGTGCGTGTGTATGTGTATATATGTATGTTCATATATAGGGGTGCCCTGGGCCCCATCGCCTGTATCGTACCCCTCGTACAACGGACTTTCAAGGCAACGGACGAGAACGGAGTGCGCCATGTGGCGGCGAAACACTTCGCTGCGCGATTATTACATTCGCAACCGGCGCGGCGACGATAACGTTTGTTAAATTTCTCCAGCCGCGAAAGAAATGTAGGAAACGTCGCGTTTTCCGTTGCGATCGTCTCTTTCTTTCTCTCTTAATCCGACTATATAACGCGGTATAATGCGGTTTTATTCCAGCTGAACTCCTATTTAACATGTAAATGTCCTATCGATTATTCCGGTTATCACACACAGCCTATATGGCTTCTTCATATGGAAATAGGGGAAAAAATATAATATATGTTCCATAAAAATATGTACAATGTCTACATTGTATATGTACATATAATGTATATATATGCATATTATATACATTGAAAAAAAATTATTAAATTAATAAATATTTATTTCAATACTGCCTTTTAAATCATTTATTTGAAACAAATATTTATCTGTTTTGAAAAGAATCTTTATATCAATTCAATAAATTTTTTTTAGTATATATATAATATATAAATAATGTAGACATATATATTCTTATATGTGTATGCTTAAGACTTTAGGAAAGTTTCCATATAAAAATCATATATATCAAATTATATATACATATATAAAATAATATTATATACCATAATAATACATAATTATATATAATATATAATATAATTTCATATATAAAAAATGATGTAAAAAAAATATAACAAATATATTAAAATTCTCGAATTACTTCCGTCTGAATAAAAAGATCTTATTAAAAATTGAATGTCCAAGTATTGAAATTTCCTTCTCATTACTTTTTATCATTAAAGAACAGCATTACGAATGAGAAGTCGTGTAACAAAAATAATAAATCACAGTCGTTTATCGTATATCTTTTATACGTTTGACAAAGAGTGAAAAGTGAAATGTAAAACAATTAGATTCTCGCGCAATTTATAAGCGTCCGCTTTTATCGCCTCATCGGAATACCGAACGCGCGAGACATCGCATTAATTAAGCAAATAAGACAGAAGAACAGGATCGGTCAGTCACCCTTCGAGGTAAACGCGGCGTTAAAGGGAGAAAGAAACAGGGACCCTAAGTCTTTCGCGCGAGACAGCTGTATTCTTAACGGTCTCTCAATGTGTTGACGTCTAACGAGGGTAGGTCAGTATCGGTGCATGCAGAGTGTATTTAAATGTGTACTCAAACTTTATCAGATACGAGTACACGGTTCATTCGTGTTAGGTACAAATCATTAGTAATATCATTTAAATAATTGTTTTCGCTAATTGTAAGTGCGGATTAAACCGAAGTACCATCATGATATAAATTAAAGAAATTAGAAAATTATTCGAAATGTAAATAATTATACTGATGTATCTTATCTCTATCTAATCATCTTATCTCTTGATATAAAAATGAACTTACATATATTATATGAATAAAATTATCAATAATCAATTGTTCTTTTCTTTAAATTTAAAAGTAGGGATCGATATAATTAAAGTAAAATAGAATGACGATAATTGATCATTAATAAAAATAAAAATAATAGAAATATAAAATTATTCGAAATGTAAATAGTACTGATGTATCTTATCTTGACATAAAAATAAATTTGCATATATATTATATGAATGAAGTAATCTATAATCAATTGATATTTTCTTGAAATATAAAATTAGGGATCAATATAATCAAATAAAATAAAATTACGATAATTGATCATTAATAATTAAAATATTAATATTTCTTGAAATTGACTTGACGTTGTGATTTTGTGTAAGTAAAAATATATATTAACAAATCAAATGAAATCTTAATTATACATCTCCAAAGTGGCTCCTAACAGGTATCACTTTATATTCGGATAATGCATCGATACTGATCGGAGGGAAAAGTCCGACTATCGATATCTCAATATAGCGGTCCTAAAGTACCGTAAGCATCCTCCTCGTAGGTTCTGTTCTTTTTCGCGTATATATAGTGCCCCGACAGAGGCAGCCGTTCATTCGCGATGCGAACCTCCATGGGACTTTACCGAGGGCATGAATAAAAGGGGGCGCCAAGTCTAACCAGCCACCCAACAAGGAGCAGGTGAGCACCTGGTCCCCGTAACCCTCGGCACGAGCTACTTGCCTCGTGAGAGGGTGCTCAATCGATCGATTAATTCAATATCATCATTATTCAAAAGTAATGAATGATTTTAGCAGAGACTTGCGAAACCACTGTTCATTTTTAATCGATATTCAATCAAACGCAGGACGCATTTTTGCATGCATTTTTTAGTGAGGTGCTCCCCCTCGAATTAAGTAAATAATATAATAATAGCATATAGGATATATGTGCAATTATATGGTGATAATAATGTAAATGTTTTAGATATGCTTGACGAGATTAATATAAAAAAGACGCATATACGGAAAAAATAAGCAGGAGCGGACCCGAATGAGAAACACTGACATCTGAGGCTGCGAACTCGGTTCGCAGGGTTCAGACCGACGGCAGACGTTCACAGATCGTTGAAGGACGGGGAAATCCCTAGCGAGTAACCCGCCTAATTCCTTCCCGAACGCGCCACCGGGCTCTCTCTCTCACGTTCCGCTCAATCAATATTCATTTTGTCCATAATTAACTCGACGTTCTCCGCCCATTATTACGAAAAAAGAAATCCGTTAAAATTGTAAATTACTAGTATTAGCAGAATTGTCAGTTATTATATAGTTCGAATGCTAATTAGTCTGCATTCCGAATTTCATTTCGATTAACATGTTTATTTGTAATTACTCGAATTTTTCTGATTTTATTATTATTTTCATATCTTTTATATTATGCAATATATCTTAATCATGAGTGTCCGCAGAATTTTTTCCAGGAGGGAACACGATTACAATTTTTTTATCTTTTGTTCTTTCCTTTTTAAATTTAATTTTTTTATTTTTATCTTTTTATATTAAATATGCAAATAAATTTAGGTTACTACTAAAAAAAGAACAATTGCTTAATTTTTTTACTAATTCCAAGAGGGAGGGCAAATACCCCCTCTTGCCACCCCCTGCAGACGCTCATGATCTTAATCATCATTTGCGCGTACACTTTTATAACCTGACATAACAATCATTTCTACATTAACAATAATATATATGTATATCAAGTTGACATGAAAGAATCGCGCGTTTTTCTACCAAGTTCTGTTTTAAATATTAATTATATCGATCCAAATATTTTCATCGAGCATCGAATTTTGTTGAATGAAAAGGACTGTGTTTCAAAATTAAAATAGAAGTTAAATTAAATATAAAATTCTTCAATTTATAATAATAATTTATAATAATTGTATATCAAAATTAAAATAGAAATTAAAATAAATATAAAATTCTTCGATTTATCCGACAAGTCTTTCTCTCGCGTCAACCTAATAACATCTCTCACAATAATTGTGACTCACCTCTCGAACGTTGATGATAACGTTTATTGCCAGAGTTGAGTACCGATTTAGACAGGTCGTTGACGATGCTCGACATCGGCGACACTTCCATTCCGATTGATCTCTCGCCGAGCTCTCTGAGAGAGGATCTTCCTTCCATCTCGATGATTACGACGATGTTACTTTGCGTGGATTTTATGTGACAGCGCAAATCGTTCTCTTGTAATTCGACGAGCCGAATTGCGTGGCAAATGAAACGCGATGTCTCGATGAATCGATGTTACCTGATGAATTGAGCGCGAAACGTTGTTGACGTCTCGCGAAGAACGTCGAGGCCTTTAGCGATCTCTCGTGATCCAGTCGAAGGTGATGATTATACGCTAAATAATACAATTGACATCTCATTACTTGATTATTTCAACATATTTGATAGTTATCATACTGATAAATTGGTGATATTTGTCAATATGATAATGATTGTTATCAGTATCAAGATTAATTGTCAAGTTCGGAATAAAATTAATTACACAACGAGGTGTCGAGAATAAATAAAGTTTTCATGAAATTTGAATTATCAGTATTATTGTAAAAGTTTCTCTATATACATGTATGTATATTTATAACTCTGTAATTATGTTATATATTTATACTAAAAAGAGAGAAATCTCTTTTTATTGTTTATAAAGAAAAATATATATGTATTATATATTTATATACTTATTTATTTATTTATTTATAAATGATAAAAAAAAACTCCTTTTTTAATATAAATAATATAATTATAGTTACTAATATTATATGTATATATTTAAAAAGTGTCCAGTTATTGTAGTGCCATTACTGAATTTTTTAACCGCGAAAAAGATTTTTCTTTATTTTTATTTAATATTTGTGTTTTGAAAGAATCATAATTACAGTGATAATGCTAAAAGAACAAGTAAAAAATACGGAACACATATTTCTGATTGCATAGTTTTCAAGAAGAGTGATTTTAGATATAAAAGCAGCATATATATGTTTATGTGAGTCTATTGAATAGTAAGATCTGCTATACATGTGACCTTTTTTGTTTACAAGCCACTGATATTATATCTGTTTTAATTACTGAAAATGAGAGAATTAATATAGGAATTCTTGTAATAGAATCTAGTTAAAATATATTGTATCCTAATCGTGTTACACAAACGTCAAATAGACAATCTAATAATATAATTGAATAAATATTTGTACATTCAAATTTATGTTTTCTTGCTCGAAAATAATACCTTCGAGAGATAAGAATAAAACAATTAAAACAGTTTATTACAACAACAATTGTATGAAGACAAAATTTTTATAATATACTGAAAAAAATTTATTTAAAAAATTATTTAATTATTCAAATAAATATTTATTTCGATACTCTTTTATACATCATTTATTTGAAACTAATAATATTGATTTATTTGATATCAAGAAAATCCTTTTTCTCCTAAAACAGATACATATTTATATTTGTTTCAAATCAATGTGGAAAGAAAAATATTAAAATAAATATTTATTTGAATTCAATAGTTTTTTTGCAGTGTACGTTTACTTTTGCCATTGTCAATTGTTGTTAACAATACGATCACATGGATGTATCCTGCAAGATAAAAATACACCCGCGTTTTCTCATTGTCGAAACCGTTGAAGCCGACTTCCGGATGAGCAACGTTTCTCGGAAGCTGTTGCAGGACTTCTCTGTGACCTCGAAGATATACAAGATGTATCGCAATTCCAGCCTCATATTTTTCTAATGACAGATTTCGCGAGAATTTTGGATTCGATATCTTCTTAATATGAAAAAATTACTTCTTATGAAAAAAATGACAGAGATTTTTGAAATTATATAAGCGAAGAGGATTTAAAATTAAGGTCATTAATTGTGAAACATACTGTATATAAGTATATCGATAATTTTCTTTCATAGTAGGTACCGACAAAAAATTTCTCAAATCAAAATCGAACGATCTTTTGAAAATCACTAATTAAAAAATTGTAAATGTATATATATATAATGTTGAAAATAATATATTGCAAGATATTTACATCTTTAACATTAAATATCTTGTCGAAATATTGATAAATGACATAAAATCTATTCGAACTACACTGTCAAAGAATTGTTCCACGTTATTTACTTGTACCCTTGAAATCCATAACCAGATTGTTGACTGAGTGTCACTGTTATGATCAAGAGTAATTGAGTACTACAACTGGAGATAAATAACGTCGTTATTATGCCCTCTCGATGTACTCTCGAATCGTCAGAAAAACGCCAAACATTGGTTCTTTAAAGCTATGTAAATCGCGTGAGAAAATATGCCATTTTTTCGACACATTTACTTTTATAACCCTCAAAAGCGCGGGAAAAGTGGAGAAACGTCAATCGAGTAGAAAAGTCATACGTACGTGTTTATGAACTGCAAACAGGACTCTTTTTTAAAGAGAGCTCGATAAGATCGGGAAACTTCCGCACATCACTTCACACTTAACAAATAAATTGAGACTAATTTACTTGGACACGGTGCTCGACGATGTCGCGACAATGGTTATTTTCCCGCGCGAAATAACCAACAATAACACTCACTTCGTGACGATGGCAAACGTTTATGTACGTGTCACGTCTCCGGACGCACCGAGCACACTCATGCCTCGTGATACGAAACAACCGGCCGTTTGTCGAATTCGTTAGTCGCAAACGCGATAAGCCGCCACGCCAACCGTCCCAGCAACGACACGAGACGCGAATCAAAACCCGCGCGCGGGTGGACCGAGACTGATGTGAGAAAACGCGCGAAACTGGCTATCACGGTGGGAGGAGGAGGGTTGGGGTGGGGGGAGAAGGAGACTGTTCATTGCATTTACACTTGATTACACTTTGCTCCACTCTGACACACTTTGAATTATATCTCAATTATTATATATAAAAATCATTTTTTGTGTTTATTATACTTTTATTTTTTAACGATATATGCACAAAATATAAATCTATTAAAATATTATATTTATTAAATCGTACATATATGTATTTGTAATAATAAATGTAATATTTTAGTATATGATAAAAAAAGAGTATAATAAAAGTGCACAAAAATGTCGTTTAAAAATAGGAGTATAATAAATATATTTTTATATATAGTAATTGCAGTACTGGATATGTGTATATAAATTAAATATTAAATGACTAGTGCAATTCACGATTATAAAGCTCCGAAATAAAAAATGTTTTATATATTATATAACTTTTAAAATATATGTATATTAAAAAGATGTGTTAAAAAATTTTCATAATTGTAATATGATTAATTAATCCAAAATTAATCTTCGAATTTCTAGAAAATCTCCATGTAACTTAATTAATTTATAATTTATAGTGGGGTATTTTCTTTTTAACTTGATAACATATTTTTAATATATTGTTATATAGTTTTGTAAGCATTATTAACAATAATTATATATAACTAGTTTTATATTATTCAATGGTATATAAAAATTAAAATCAATTGTACTCACGTTCAGTGGAAAATGTTAAGGATACAAGGAAGATTGCTTGTTATCTTCAACAGCAAATGGATTAAGGACGGCACAAGATCTCGCAGTCGGAGCATAAAAGTAGGCTTTTCTATAAAATTTTGAAAATTTATTAGTTCGTCTAATTCTCTCAGATAGTCAAATAATACAATATATTAGCATGTGTCACAATAGGTGCCCCACCAATACAATATATAACGAGAATTTGCTTTACATAATTCTCTCTATAATGAGTATTTTCATTGTTATAAAGTGACATATGCACATTTTTGACCAGCGTGTGTAAAGTACGATAATTTATATCAAAATATACTGTAGAATACAGCGGAACTACTTCAAGAATTTAATCAATTTCCAAATTTTTTTCAAACATTTTCGTATCGCTAAACATTTATCAATGTAATTAAATGTACAATATAGTATTTAAATATACACTTTCGTAATCTATGCAATAAATATTTAAAATGCTTCACTATATTCTACAGGGCATAATTGTTTCCTGAAGCAATTGTTTTCCAAAAATATCTAATTAATAATATTTACTCAAAATATTGCAAAATAAATCGTGTTTTATTTTTCATTCTGCTATGCTCCTCTGAAATGCATTTCTTTTTATTAATATTTGTTTCTATATCTTTGTCTAATAAGCGCATTAATTATCATCATCTGAACTTTCCTTGTTTTATTTTTCCTAGTCGAAAGAGACAATTCGATGGTAAAAATTGTCGGTATATATATAAAATATATATATATATATATCATATGTGTTTTACTATCTAATTTAACTCTAGAACGCTATATTATCATTCAGCACCACATGTCATTATTATGGACACATAAATATTACGTACAATAAAAAATACAATCATATTCATTTATTTCATTTTTTATTGATTAAAAATACAAATCAATAAAAGATGAAACAAAATCGAATGTATTAATCTTAATGTGTAAGCGACCCAATATATAGGAATGTATAATTAAAAGATAAAGTTTTTAAAAGATCGGCACATTTATACAATAGCGTTCTAGAGTCAAGGCACAAACAGGGCAAAAAGTTTTCGCGATAAAATCTAAATTGTGGAATGCGAATATATGATAGGAAAATGCATAATAGAAGAATGCGATTACTTAATAATAGCCCTATATCTTTCGTCCGCAGTAAACTTTGATGTCACACAAGGAGTCATCTTTTCTATAATTAATTCATAAGTATAATAAAGGTATAATTCAGGTATCTTACCATGTCGTATTCGAAATCGTGGCATCACATGAAAAACGATGTACACTAAACGTTACGTTAATTAGAAAATATTCTTCTCTCTACGGAATTCAGATTGCTTCATTCGATCACATGATTAGGCCTTTGCAGAGTTTTCGGTGACATAATGTATCCGCTTTTCACCACATTCACGACGAGATTTTTAGGTTTCGGCGGTAACGGCGGAGGTTTCGATAGTTTCCCACGAGAGATGTCCATACTGAAGCTTTCCGAGCACGGAGTCTTCGATGGAGAATTGGCATAATTCTCAATAATCGTCTGATCGGCGTCCACCAATGTTCTATCACCGTCTAGAGTGAATGAGCTGTCGAGGCACTTACTTAAAGGTTCCGTAACCAAGGTTGAGAATCGTTCGTTCAAAACTCCGTTCGTCACGTGCATGGGATAGTCGTATCCGCTGCAGCTACTTTGCTTATCCTCACTAGAATCGTAAAACTTTGTGGTGCCCTCGCAATTGGCCGACACCACTCGGCTCCTTCGCATCTTGTTCGAATCCGACGGTTTCCCATTCTCCTTGTTCTGATCAGTAATTTCATAGCTTTAAGAGTCGAAACGCATATATATATAATATAGAGATATAATATAGAGTTTATGCACACAATGTAACTTCTATACGCTCTATCAAATTTCAATATAAGTTAGAGTACAAACTAAATATGATGTATATATGTAAAATACAACTGGAACTGTACCTTTAAGAAATCCGGTAGCTCAAAGTTAATTTCCGTCCCTCTCTGATCTTCTAATCTTGATCTTTGCGCTCTTTTTAATCCTTCGTATAAATCTGTAAAAAAATTACAATTTAAATTAATTATCTCAAAAAAATTCATTTTTTCACATTTTATAATTTAATTTAATTTGACATTTTATATAAAAAGTGTAATTTTGGATACTATAAGTATTTCTCTCTTTATAATTATATATTTGATATCTTCGAAATTATATTGATAATTGCTTTTTTCTATATATATGTATATAATATATGTATATAATAAAAAATTTCTAATATATGTATATAATAAAAAAGAAAAAGTATATATATTATTATCTCACCATCTCCGTCGAATCTGCCTGGAAGCTGCAATTTTACACCATTACGCCACTTTGCGATAAGCGGAGGTTGCGATTTAACAGGCGCTCCCTCATCATTTGTATTACCCTTCTCAGTTGTATTGCAATATTTAGATTTTGCCTTATAATCATGAAAAATCAGAAATAAGTTACTTGTGTACTATTGATTTTTTTTTAATTTTAAAATGTCAAATATAAATTTACCTTCTTCTTCCCGTGAATTGTCGAATCTCGTAGAAAAAATTTACTAGACAATATGGAAGATCCTTCAGAGCGTTGATCATCAGACTATGATAAAATATAAAAATTACGTTGAGAATAAACTACTACATAATAAAAGATTACATATATCTTTCCTTGCTTCAGATATTATTATATTTCGCTTACCTTACACGATCCTTCGCTGTACTGATATTTGTTTCTACTTTTCCCAACTAATAACTCTTCAAATACTTTATTAGTAATTTCATCCAGAGTTGGTTGTACATGTGGTACTTCGTCCAAATACTTGGCAGTATGTAACTCTCGTTGAAAATCTATAAGAATAACAATATTTAAATTATTAATTCAGCATTTTGTAATTTTAATCATTTTTTTAATAACTAAATGTATTAATGTGTAATATTTTAACATAAAAAATTGTTTGAGAAAATTAATTATATATTAATATATATAAATATATTATCTTTAGAAATATAATAATAAATATTAATAATTATTAATACATATCATTATTAGATGTTTTTATTAAATACACTAACCTTCTTCATTTGCCACTACAATAAGGCGCGTAGGGGCATTAATGGCCATAATATCCATAGGAACGCAATGACCTTCACTCCAAATACTAATTAAGTCTAGATTGAAGCCATATTTATTTAGAAGAGGCCTCAACACTTCTTTCAGAGTTTTACCCTTGTGAGTGATAACGCTTATTATTCTTCGCGAGGGTAATTCTACCTTTAGAACTTTTGTAAGGACAACCTCTACTTCCTGGCCTGCTAATACTGACGAAAAACACTTCGTGTCAACCATCTGCAAACAAGAAAAATATAATGTATTATATAATCAATGCAATGATTTGTTTCAATTTATATTAATGCAATGATTAAGAATTGGTGATTAAAACTGTAAATTATGTGTATGCAGATATTAAGTATTAATATTCCTAATTTAAATGTGCATGCAAATGTGTATATACAAAACAATTTTCTTTTGTCTTTTCCCTCACTAAATTATATGAACAAAATAATAAAAATACATGCATCACGCATTCGATACTTAATTTGTGCAAAAGCTAATGTTAAAAATCAAGAACAAATAAACTACATATGTGCATTATAACGCAAAAAAAAACGCAAAAAAGGTATGCATTAGATAAGATATATTTTTCGAAGCTTGCGATTAAGTAGAAGGCAACACAAACCTCATCTGTTGCTAATATCAGAACGTCATAATTAGAATATCGTAGAGCTCGCTTATCAAGAAGACGAGTAACCACGTCTTTAATGCTCTCGGTATGGCTAGTTGTCACTACCGTAGTGGAACCATCGGGCAATATTACTCGACACAATCCCGTACATTTGCGAGCATCTCTCTTTTCGTTTGTTTGACCGTCGCAAGAGGAGAGAGACTACAAGTAAGCATACATATTCGCTTACGCAAGTACATTTACGTGCACTACAAAATTTGCGCGAGTCTGACACGAAATAAGCTCAATATTCTTTTGAAATACATGATTTATATTGCACGCAATTTTTTGAAAACATTTTGCCGCGTTAAAAAATCCAAAATATCTAAAGCAAAAATTATTTTATAAAATAAATAAAAAGCAATCCAAGCTCACTAAATCAGAATTTATACAAATATTAGATATTGTCTAAAACATTATATATGCTATAAAATTTTGAAAGTTATTTATCATAACTTTCACATTTTGATGTTAGACCATTTTTACATAATCATAACAAACTTGTTATTAAATGTTTATGCAATACATCTAGAATCCGAGTGGTATAAATCTATACTCTGTGACAGTTAATGTATCTTAGTTGGAAAGATTAATGCGCAACATACTACTCTCTTTCACCTCACAGTATGATGTAATAATAATAATAATCACATTTTAAAAACGTATATAAATATATAATATTATCAAATGCATTCTCTACAAAATAAATTTACACACAACACTCGTTTAAACAGAACTTAAAATATAAAAGAATTTATCAAAACAGTTATGTTTGAGAATTTAAATTTTCTTAAAGTATTAGCATTTACAATCTACAATTCAAATTTCTATATTCAATATATTACAGTAATTATAAAAAGGAACAATCTCATCATCAACTCAACATATGCAAATAACTATTTCATATTCATTAAAAACATAATTATTGGGATGCTATGTTAGATGCAATGGAATACTTACATGTTTGTTAAATGACTGCCGTAACGCCAGATCCCATGACGCTAATGATGACCGGCTACTGGAGATTGACACACTGTCTTCATTATTATTACCTTCCGTGTCCCTCTTGATGGTTGTAAAACTTTTGTATATAGGTTCACTTCGACTAGGGACTTTGTTGTACTCGGATTCACCACGATCCTTCGATTTAGATCTAAAAATATGTATGATAAAATAAATTAGATATATATAGATAAAAAAACAGTTTTTTCTTCAAATGGAGACATTCTCTGTTTAAACAATTCACCTGTTTTTTCTATTCCAGGGAAGAATCGATTTCCGACAACGATCTTCTGCATCGGAGTGACTCTTTTTCAATTTTACACTGGGTGAATTTGTAAGATGTAAATCACAGTCTTCTGTATCAACTATGGCGCTCCCTGCTTCCAAACAAGCACGATAAAGTTCCGATCGCAAGAATCTTGGGTAACTGTCAAACTTCATTAGGTTAAATACTTGTTTCTGAGCCTAAAACAACGATACATTAATTAAGATACAGTTACTTGTTAATTCAATCATATACAATAATGAAATATATATTCAAAAATATTCGCACATTACATAAATGAGACAAATATAAAAGAATCATTGCATGTGATGTAACAATATAATCTGATCATAGATGCTCTTGTTAAGATAAATGCTTTAAAGCTAATACACACATGTAATTCTTAAAGCAAAAAAAAGAGCACAAGTTAATATTTAATTCATTTTTAACAAAAACATCAGTGATTATGTTTTACTGTTTGCTGTCCTTTTTTGTAAAAGATGAAAAATAATAACTTAAAATTTAAATAACTTTGAACGGATATCCGGAATTTATACCTGCAAAAATAAATCCGCGGGTGCTTCATCGAGCAATTCTTGCGTAATCTGTCCTGATGCATGACTATCAACGTTTACTGGCTCGGCGGCTGTATTCGATAAATGACGCTGATATATCTGGCAGGCTAATCGACGGCGCATACCAGCGTCTTTAGTATCTTTATATCTCTCACAAGCAGCCCAAAAATATATATTCTCATGACTAAACTCCTTCTTGAGAAACTCCTTGAATAAAGAACAATTGCATTCAGTATAATATTAACATACACATATGCGTAATAAATATTCAATAGAGACAACTTACAGCAAACGTTTGCAATCCTTTTGGATCTTCCAGCAGCTTCTCAAATCCATTTGCCCACGTGTGCACTCCTTTGCAGTCATTGTTCTTGTCACAGGATTCTGTACTTCCGTACTGCAACACATTTAATACAATTCGATTAATAAAATTTAACTGAGAAGTTTTAATCACATTGCACAGGGACATTGTTTCCATAAAATGTATTATTATAGAATAAAAATGTTAAATATAAATAAAGGAGAAAATATCTTCAAATTTAATAGTAAAAGTAATTAGTAGAAAAAATTTAATCTGTAATTTTTTAAATTAATAACAAACTTAAAAATTCATTGAATTAAATAATCCTTCAATTATTTTTTTCAGCCTGGTGTGAAATATTTCTAAAATAAATTAATTCTCCTTAAAATATAATCTAATTATAAAAAAAAAGTTCCTTGAGACAATGCAAATACAAGATAAAATTGCTATAAAATAAATAAAACCTATTGAAAATGTTTTGCTTATTGTACAATTATTACCATTTTTCAAATATTACTATGCACATACTTTGATGTTATTTATGCACGATCTCTATAGTGTGATCTCAATGTATCGATAATATTTGAACAAAAAAGGAGGAGAATTTAGAGAAGAATCTCCCGATATTTATTTTACTTCTTTCGCGGATCCCGAGCTGGAATCCTTGCAGTTTTTTTCAGCACCTGCCGTGTTTAGCAACAGGTGCGCGCTAGCTATGAGAAAAACGCTTTCTTACATCGTTCTCACTTCGCATGTTCCGTTTTCCCATCTCCCCGTACAGTGTCTTCCCATATTCAGGATAAGTAATGTGCATTTTCTGTTTCCCACGTGCGATTTTTCTTTCAATTGATATTATCGCGTAACTGGTAAGAGCAATTAAACGACAGCAAGATATTGATTTTAAGAATAGATAGCTATAATTATGTGTGAGAGAAACAGAGAGAATTTCCGTCAACTCAACGAGAGAAGAAGAAAAGGCTAAATATGTTCGTCACGCATCTGACAATGAAAAGAATGCGAATTTAAAATCAAGAGACGAGGATGAGTCGTCGCGTTATGAACTCACCGAGCCAAGAACACGTGATTATTAATAATTAAGGAAACATTTCGTATCAGCGCGTGAGAAAAAGAAAGCATTAGCGAATAGAATCCGGAATATTAGCTCTTAAAACCAGGATTTAATTAGAGAAATACAATCATCGCACACTGTTTACAGTCGATGATTCTCTGACCCCCCATAGAGTTTTTTATCCCGTTATTTCGACCGCGTAAATATAAGTTCATTGAGATGTTGACGGTGCAATGTTGGTTTACATTCACCTCTCCTCTCTGCTCACTTTACTACTTAATCATCCGATATATGTAGGATGTCAAATTTAATGCGACAGAAGGACATCCTCGGTACGATGGAGCTTACTCTTTCTGTCAACGCAGTTTAAATTGCTTCAAGTATTTTATCAAATAAATCAAACGTATTTTTTTAGATCAACATTATCTGAACACGCTTTTTAATTTTGTATGTATGTGTATACGTGTGATGCAAAACTCCTTTCTTCTAAGAAAAAGTCACCACGTTAATTAAAAATATTTAACACGCTGAATAATGACACTTTCCCTGAAGTCACGAATGTGCTCCAAATTCGTCGAACAATGAGTCATTGACGCTATCAGCGGCATCAGCGCAGCGGTGCGATATACCGTGCAAACATTTATAAATACATTTGTCTTATACATTATTATTCCTTTCTAAATTTTCTTTTACATACCGATTTCGCCCGCGCTTCCATGTCACGCTCGTTCTCACAGAAACGCGCAACGGCGGCGATGTCATTTATATATGTCAACCTAAATCGAGAGATACTCTCGTAGTCCTCGTTAACAATGATCGCGTAATAGATAGAGAACGACGGAGAAAAACGGACTAAAACAGGCGATTCGCTGGTGTAATGACGAGGGCTCCGCCCAACGCGATGTGACGTGACGTGACACGAGCTGACGACGACGACGACGACGACGACGACGACGGCGAGTTCCAAACGACGACGTAATCATCCGGGGACATCATTGACGAGCGAGTCACACGCTTGCTGCTATGCGTCCGATCCGACTGACTGCTGCCTGGCCTGGCTACGACGAGAAACGCCGAGGCTAGGCCACTTTACGGACGGCTCGAACAAGGCCCGTGGTCCCCTTCTTCTCTTCCTCCTACTCCTCGCCGTTGCTCTCTCGACTGATTCATTCTCATCGTCCCGACCCCACGGTCCCCCGCGTCTCTTCCGCTCTCACCGCTGCACTATATGTATACACGGGGCCTTTCCCTCTCTGTCTCTCCCCAGAGAATTCTCTCCTCAACTCAACCTCCTTTTAACATCTATGCAGGGCCGCACTGCAGGACAGAAGGATTCGTTAATGCAGAACAAGTGGAGCATGGAGTGGTTTAGAAGCTGCAAGGATCATGGGAGAATATACGATTTAAATATTTGAGGATGGATGGATAACGAAGGAACGCATCTCTATGATGTATGTTAATAATTTGCATATTCATAATTTTGCCTTCTGCACGTCTACACCATTAAAAATTAACTTTATTTTTTTTTATTTAAATATTTGAAATTTTCATTTTCTGATGGAATTGATATGATTAATTTTATATAAGATACTGATGAGATTCGATTACGCAAATTATAATTCAATAATATAATATGCGAAGAATAATCAAAATAAATATAATAAAAAAAAATAATAAAAAATTGTAATAAAATAATAATTATAATAATTTATTATATTTATAATAAATTATATAATTCAATAATATAATGAAGATTAATTTCAAATACCTTTCTGTTGGATTTACTTGAAAAGGATTGTTCATGATAGACATAGGATTTGAGGAAAAAAAATTGGAAAATGTAAGCAGTGAATATCCTTTATGCAACCGACCCTGCATTTATCGTCATAAGATCTATTCGTGCATTTAAACGTGGTGCATCAACCTCGGGAGCATTCTTTTTTAATGTTACTTTAGGCTCTCGTTGCACTGTACTTGTTAGAAGCTATTTTTATCCGCCGTATTAGCGAAAAAAATTTCAGCGAAAATTTCACTCTGATTCAACCTAATTACCTTAATTTGTGTCATTATGCGAATCTAAAAGAATGGTAATGTTTTCTGGCTCGTTGCCCTATTGCTTTCGAGGTAATAATCTCGCTAATTTTTCGAAATCGCCAAATGTTAATGCAAATATCTCATTTCTAATTTTATTTTTCGATCAAATATAAAAAAAGCATTTCAATTTTGAAAACGAATAATATTCCAAATAGATCGCAAATTCTGATTTTTCAACTAACAATAAATATGAAAAAAAATTAATTTTGTGATCGTGATAAAAACAAGTAAATAATATTCCAAGAGAGATCAGTCAACTTTCAATTAATTCCAATTAATGTTTCTCTAATTGATATACACTTGTTTGAAATTTCCATCAAAAAATATGCGAGAAAGTCTGTCAAATTCTTAACAAATTTGTATGGCATAAATTCGATGATTCGATGACAGCATCACGGTTGCACCATGAGTTTGTTGCAATCTACATATGTACATTCCTAGGAAAGGCGGCAGAGATACCGAATAAAGTAAACGCGTTCGCGAACACGTGTTTCGTAAGTGAAACGCGGGAATCTGGTTCACGCAGACCTGGTTTTCCGATTGTTTCGTTTACGCTTAACCCTTGCCTGGGTGTATGGCAGATCAGAGGCAGGAAACGCGATGACGCAGCTTGAATAACGAGTAGACAAGAGGAACCGGAAATCGTTCGGAAACTCGGCGACAAATCCGACATCCGAGACGTAAACTGTCGCACATTTTTGGAAGCGTGTGTAATAATTATAGAATTTATAAAAATCATAAAGAAAAAATATTGGTCACATCGTACATTTTTCTTTTTAACGCAAAAGAATATTTGCCATTTGCCAAATTGATAAAAGTTTGTTATTCAGCAAGAAAAGTCAGCATAAATAATTACAATAAATTTTATAATAAATTATAAAAATCCTTTATTACATAGTAATATAGTTATAATATTATATAATGCTATTTGTGAAAATACTTTAAATGAAATGCGAGTTAATTATAAAGTATAATATATTGCTAAAATATTACAATATATTACATAATATATCAAAATGACATCAATTGGCAAACGGCTAGTAAGAGTTTCTCTTAAGATCTAAAAGAAAAAAATAAATTAAAAGAAGAACTCACTATATAATTGTCGGAGGCGCTGCTCCCGAAATTCCGTATTTCCTGTAGGCTTCCCCAAGGACGAGGTTGCTTGTCGGACTTGGAGGAATACGAATGACAAAAGGGCGGTCGCGCGTACTCCATGCTGGAATTGATATCCTCCAAGCTGTGCACCAGCAATTTCGTGCCGACTTGGCCGCAGTAGACCTTCGGGCTGAGTTTGTTCGTGGTGTCCATAAGACGCTGTAGTTTCGCCGTCGACGCCGCTTTCATCGACGATTCCGCGACGTCCTCGAGGCCGTCGAGCAACGCCGTAGTGCAAACCGACGCGAGAGATCCAATGGACGTACTGGCCGCCAATGCGCTACGAGTCGCAACAGGGGCAGATGTTCCGCTGGCGCAGGTGGTGGTCGAACCCTCCCCACTCCCCGTTACGTGTCGCATCCCTGTAAAAAGCATTTTCGTAGATTTCCCCACCACTTTCATTCTGATTCACGCTTATTTAACGGCTCCAAAATGAGTTCCAAGTAGTTTAGTGCGAAGCAATCGTTCAACGAAAGATTCGATTTCCAGTTTCGTCATCCTCATAAATTAATTAATTAATATGTATCAAAAATTTTTTATGTTAAAAGAAACTTGGAAATGTATTGTCTGGACAAAAAAAACAAAGAAAAAAGTGGAAAGTGATTAAAAAATATGAAAGAAATCTTGTGACAATTTCAAAGTAATCATATCTCATATCATCTTACCTTTAAAAAAATCGAATTTTGGTTCCTTATTCCACTTGATTTCCGAAGTCGCGCGAACTGCCAATCGGTGCTCAGCAGCCTCACCCTTGACAAGTTCTCTGGACGATCGCGCGCTTATATTCTGAAAATGAGTATAATCTGTGAGCTAGAATGCAAATCAAGTATCATGACTGTGTAATAGAATACACAAGAATGATATAAATTGCTTTCAATATCTTTATATATTTGAAATAATTGTTCATTTCGAATATAGATACTAAATAAATTAAGAAATATAAAGAAAACAGAGTAAATCATATTTTTACAAGTTATCGAAAAGATTTTTGATGCAAGCATTTGTAATTTCAAAATGTTTTGTACTAGATTTATATTGTTTTCACACTTGTTTCTTTCTATCGCTTATAAGTAAAATGGAACGTATATACATATCGTATTTATGTAAAGAAAAAAATAACATTATCTAAATAGAATATAAGTAATAAAAAGTACCCTATATTGCACATTGGAAGGATGCTGCCTTCTTCGTTCGCAGTCGTTTACTGTATTTTGACCCGAACAACTGCCATAATCATCTTTAAAACCAATTCCAGAATCACTGTTGCTCGAATGAGCAGTCGACGTGCTAACGTTGCTCGGTTGAGGAGAAGCGGCATCCAGTCGTATTCGCGCCTCATTGTACGGATTCTCTCCATTCGTGCAATCAGATATATACAATGTCTGTATGGCACCGATAAGACTCGTACAACTGTCAGGAAATTCTTGGCAAACATTCAGCTCCGATGACTTTGTACACGTAAATCCGAACACGTTACACGCACTGGAATGCACCTCGTGATCGATTAATTTATAATAAATAGTGAAGACGTGACACGAGTTCGAGACAATGTCCTCTGTGTTCTTCATGGATTTTGTTAATATACCAAAGTACTGCTTGTCCTGCTCGGAGAAGGAGTTACAAAATATTATTCGGTACGACGGGTATTCGGCGATGACGCGGTTCTCCGAATTGGTGAGTTTAATATTGGCAACGTGAATAGTGAGAAGTACAGTGGTTGGATTTCGCTTTTCAGCTTTCAGCCTCTTGATGCATTTTCTCAAAACCTGCAACGACGATAAAGAATTATATTATACTCTAGCATTAGACTATTAATTTAAAACTTAGCATATAAATGGATAAATTATAAATTAAAAGAATAAAATATATTTGAAGAATTCACCTGCATCATACAGGACGGATGCAACTGATTCGGTATATCGATGGTGCCGAGATACCCGACCACCGTTCTATGCACAATCTTCTCGGAATCACGTTTATGAGATACCGGTGGTGGCGGTGGTGGAAGAGGACTCGTCATGTTCCAACGATAGTGCAGGACGGAATAGTTGTACTGATCTTTACTGTCAGACGCTAGATTGCCCAGTGACTCATGAAACATGGCTCCGCTCTGCAGATCTCTGACCACCTTCGCAGCTCTGCATTGCAGCTGTAAGGCACTTGCATTAGCGACCCTTGGCTTGTGAGCGTACTTGGGCTTGGATCTCACGGTGGCCAAGCCTTCCTCATCCGAGTCGGAGTAATAATTCTCAGCTATCTGCAGTCGCAGCACCCCCTTGGAGTTCCCGATCAGCTGCACCACGTCGTCGTGCGGCACCTTGCTGACGTTGTGGCCGTTCACGGCGACCAGGTAGTCCCCGGCCCGGAGACCGGCGCTCTCCGCGGGGCTGCCCGGGACGATGCAGCTCAGGATGCACGGCTGCTGACCCGAGATCGTGAAGCCGAAGCCCTTCGCGCCGCGAATCACCTCGACCGCCCTGACACCATAGTTCACTCGCTTCTTCTTACGTCTGTTCTGGTGCATGTTTGCGGCGGGCTACTCCTCCCCCAGGTTGGCGGCGACTCGAGCTGGGTCAGGAGGGATCCCCGAGGAAGTGCGCGCGACAAATCTCCGACTCCATAGCTCCTTCTCCCTAAATGCTCAACAGCATTCTCCTCGTCCGGACGGTCCTGTCACGCGGAATTGTCCCCTGCAGCAGATACGCCCACCTTTCTCCGAGCATTCGTGGATTATGTCAGGCCTAACATACGCGAAACTCTCATCCTCGGAGGCGTCTCGCCTTTCGGAGGAATCGGGATTCTTGAACACGATCGTCTTCCAAGCTCCTCGAACCTCGACCGAATGTTTTGGAATGCTACGACGAGGCTAGAGAAGAAGAAGGTGATCGACCTTCCGTGTGGCAGGTAGATATGCTCAGGTATGCTGAGCTCGAGGTGGCTCAAGGCTGCTCGAGCAGTCATATCGCAGAGGGCGCTGTCATCGTCGATGCTCCCGATCGGTCCTCATTGGTTGTCGAGAAAAAAGTTTTGGATGTTATCGACAGTCGGTACACTTGACATTTTAGGTGTCTTCGTTTGCGCATTTCTGAAATTGATCATTTTTTATTGTTATTATTATTATTATTGTCATAAATTAATTATATCTAATAACAATATTGTTGAACTTTACTGATTCAGTTTTTAAGTATAAATATAATTTATAATTTTTTATGACGTGACAAACTCATTATTTATACTTAAAAACTGAATCAGTAAAATTCAACACAATATTGTTATTAGATAATTAATTAATATATATATATATATATATATATATATATATATTTATATATATAGAAATTATACAAAAAGAGATTCTGAAGATATAATAATTGCAATATAAATATAGAAATTTAAAGCGATATAAATCATATCGCTTTGAAAATTCAGATTCTACTAAAGTAGTAGAAATTCTACTATACATCTGCTTGAAATTATATGACTTTAAAGAGATATTTTCTCTTCTGAAGCGTTGCCAGAAGTCGAAAGCTTCTCGAATGTAAATTTCAAATCCTTTCGGTGACGATAATTGTGTATAAATATTTGTAATTGTTTTTCTTACAATTTTCATCTCGCGTTGTAAATAAGCTTATTTGAAATTTGCATAAATTCGCGGTCGAAAACTCGCGCATCAGCCGGCAACAGCTGTTTCTAAAGCGCAGAGCTTTGAAGAAACAGCCGGAAAGAATTTCTTTTATTATTCCGCTCGATATTCCGTTGTTTACTCGCATTGACCGCTCCGCGATTTCACGCTATCACGTTGTTTACCTCTCCATTTACCTCAATTACTACGTACCTGGAAGAGCTATCACTTCCTATCGTCCGTCACGAAGGTGAATAACAACAATATACATATAGTTACACAACAGATAGGGTGATAACTTATATCATATCTTGTGTGTTCGGACGACGAGGAGGGGTAAGCGATCTCTCTCTCTTGTGCTTTTGCCGTCTCTTATTCGTCCTCCAGTTCCACGTTCATTCGCGTATACCGGCAAGTGCTTTGTAATCATGTCCTCTTCTCGCCGCAAGTAATAGCAAATTTCTCAGACACTGTATATTCTCGAATTATACCCCACGCATATATGTATGAGAAACGGGATTTCTTTTTTACGGATGCGGATCTGCGTTGCAAAAGATCCGTTCGCTCACATTCGCTAGCGAAGCTTTCGTGAGTCGCGAAGCACTAGTCTCTTGGCGAAATGTTGCTGCGTCATAAAACAATCGTCCTCGTCGCGATCTGCTGTAGTTTGGGTATTAAATAATGTGGGAGTGCTCTTTTCTGATCTCCGTTGCGCCTTATTTTTACCGGCGAATCGACCTGGTTTTGTTTCCTAATACAGATAAAATATATATATATATATATCATCATATACACACACACACACATATATATATATATATATTTGATGATAGCAGAATATATTGTTATGTTACAACTTGAACAATTAACACATACAGATATCATCAAATATTGCATTTTTGATCTCTTATTTTCTTATTATTTTTACTTTTTCAAGGCTGGAAAAGTTATGGTAATTCAGTACCTTGATTCTAGGAGTTGCGTCAGCTGTTTCACAAGTGGGTTCACGTTTAGCATCATCCATGGCTCAGGCTCTACAGACTCATGGAGTTGTACCAGATGTGGTGGATAAAGTGCCTACGGATGTGCTGAATGTCAGCTATCCTAATAATCTCACTGTTGAAATCGGCAAGGTTCTCACTCCGACTCAGGTCAAGGATCAACCTACTGTTCAGTGGAGCGGAGATGCAAACACATTTTATACCTTGTGCATGACTGGTAAATAGAAATATTGTCATATAGATTATAGATTTATAATTAAACATTTCAATGCAAGAGTGCGATCTATAAAATGTAGGATTTATTTCAAGATTACAATTATATATTTTTGACAATTATATATGTTTGAGTTTCAACATTAACTGTACGGTCAAGTTATTTGTCTTATCTTTATAATGCAGTTAAGAATCTGCATCTATTTTCATTGTAATTTCTTTTCTATAAATTATAATAACTGTAGATAATAGACATATATTTGTAATTTATTTTTAATATTTTATAGCAGAGGGTACACACTTTTGCATAGGCGCATAAGCATAAGCATAAGAATCTTGATTGGTCTATAAACGTATGCATAAGAAATTCAACGAATCAAATTTTTTATGCATATGCTTATGCGTTTATGCAAAAATGTGTGCTTCCCGCTTAAAAAGAAAATGAAAACAAGAGTCATTCTGATAGAAATGACTACTATATTTTTCTAAAATTAAATCTGCAATTATATGTAAAATAGCAAATTATTTCACTCATGCTCTGAATGTTTTAATAATCCAGTAAGATAATTTGTTATATATATATATTAATATTTATACTTATATTCTATTTAAATATTTAAACAGATCCTGATGCTCCGAGCAGACAAGATCCCAAATTTCGCGAATGGCATCACTGGTTGGTAGGCAATATCCCTGGATCAGATGTCTCCAAGGGAGAAGTCCTATCCCAGTATGTTGGTTCCGGACCTCCAAAACATACAGGCCTTCATCGATACGTATTTCTGTTGTATAAACAACCTGGCAAGCTCACTTTCAACGAGAAGCGTTTGACTAATCGAAGCGGTGATAATCGTGGCAAGTTTTCCATTAAAAACTTCGCTGCTAAATACAAACTGGGTGATCCGATCGCTGGAAACATGTATCAGGCAGAATGGGACGATTATGTCCCAATTCTATATCAGCAACTCGAGGGTTAAAGCTATACAGTGCATACAATAATATTCACAATGAAACATATGTATACATAATATTGTATATCAAACTATTTCTCTAATAAATGCTTATTGAGTATTCTTTATAGCATTTTGATTTTTTTTTATCAGAAACATAACACAGAAAGTTTTATCTATATATAAACTTTTAGAATAAAATTTGTAGTTTTTACATATTTCAGAACTAATAATAAACTTGTTTTTATTACTATATATAAAATAAGAAGTTATCAACATACTTTTTTATGTTTTTTAATCTTTTCACACATAATATATTGTAAATTACTTTAAAATAATGAAAATGAAACAAGATAAAGTATAAAAAAAGTTTTGATAACAATTAAAAATTTGTACCTTTTGACGTGTTCATAAAAATTAATTTTGAATTACTAAGAAGACAAATTTCCGCATTCTTTGCAACAGATTATACAATTTTGTAGGCGATTGTTTGCGTTAGCTCAGTCATATGCATGTATCTTCAGTTGTATGTATATGTTGAGGAAAGGTCGGGCAGGATCGGCCTTCTGACAAGCAAGTTGGTGGGGACTATATCTTTAAAACCTATCTCGTAGAAACTCTTTCGTTAATAATCGTTGCAGCTTCCTGAAAGCAGTATCAAGTATGAAGTATTTAATATCAGGTTCGTTATGACTCATTGTCAGTTTTATTTATTGTTTTACATTAATAAGTGAGGAAAAATCATGAATGTTATTTGTGTTTTTATTTCAATGAAAAAAATTATTTAAATGAAATATTTTCTTATTTTTCCACAATAATTTAGGAATCCTTTTTTGTGCTATTGGCTTCTCGTTAGGCGATGTGGAATCGGAATTTAAAAAGACGCAAATCGAGCCGGATATCATAGACAAGGCTCCAACTGAGAAGATCGAGGTATTTACATATTTGTCAAAAATGTATGTATTTGTAATATAAATAAAAATTCAATTTAAAAAATCTCTAATTTTATCCTACTGACAATGAGTCGAAATATTTAATCATGTAGCTAAAACTTTTATAAATTGCCAAATTATAATAAAGCATTTTTGCAACACATGAGATTTTCAGATTCAAATTTAGAGATCATTTTATTAATTTATAACCAAATCGATGATAATTGTATCACGGGATTGTTTATTTAAACACAATTTTGCATTAATATTTAGGTAAAATACGGCGATAAAGTGGTTGATTTAGGAACCGAATTGACACCAACTGAAACTCATCAGATCCCCGAAATTCATTATAAACATGAGGGCGGAGTTTTGTATACGCTCGTTATGACAGGTGAGCTTTGTGTCAATTATTATTTTAATTAATTAATTTTAAAATTTGTTCGAAAGACGCACATACATTTGTATAGTAAGATATTCCAATTGATTCAAATAAGATCGGTTATTATTCGCGACATGTGTCTCTCGCTATATAAATCATGATGTTCAAACACATATTCAAACACGCTATCCTCGACGAGTTCAACTTTCACCGTCTTGGAAACCAGTTTTCTCTCTACCGTCACCATTCGGCAACATTTCAAGATTTGCTGACATTTTAATTGTCAAATTGAAACTCGCGTATATTTGACAATGTGCAAATATAACATTTTGGAGTAATATTAAATATTAAAATTAATTTTAATTTATTAATTCTAATATTATATATATATATATATATATATATATATATATATATATATATATATATATAATTTCAATACTTTTTATAAAAACATTTTTTTCGTAAAATTTCTTGCACCTAAACATGTTTTTTTTTAAATTATAGATCCTGATGTGCCGAGAAGGGGAGGATACAATCGAGAGTTTCGACACTGGCTCGTGGGAAATATACCAGAGGAAAATATAGCTAAGGGCGAAATTCTGGCAGAATACGTCGGTCCTGCCCCGCCAAAAAATACCGGAAAACATCGTTACGTGTTTCTCCTTTATAAGCAAAATCAGGGGGCTATTACCTTTGACGAAAGAAGATTGAGTACTTGGTGAATAAATGTTGCACAGTTGATCGCTATATTATGCAAGTCGTGCTACCGGATATTTGATATCTTTTATCTCTTCTGATTGTAGGGATGGAAGTCAACGGAAGAGGTTTTCCATCAAGAAATTTGCAGAAAAATATAACTTGGAGGGTCCAATCGCTGGTAACTTTATGAGAGCGGAGTACGATGACAATGTGCCTTCCTATCACAGACATTTGAATCTTTAATCAATTACCTATAATATTAAACTTTATATAGATAAACACAAATATATAAAAACATAAATTTCATACATTACTTCAAATCTTACTATCAATACTTTTCGTTTTTTAGAAAAGTAATTTAAAAATTTTTTTCTCTTTAATTATAAGAACAATGTACCGCAAAATTGTGCTGTTGTTGAATAATGAAAAGAATATCATATATGAAATTATAACGGATTATAGTTCATGATATTTAATTTTCATGAAACGCGCGCGTCTTTAACAAATATAGTCATGTATTCTTTTTTTTAAGTGCAAGTGCATTCTAATGAGAAAGCTAGTATATTGTAAATGTTTGAAATAAAAGGATTTAACACCTATCAACAATGTTGTTTAGCGAATTTAACTATTTCGTTGTATGTTGTTTTATTGTTATAAATATAAAAGGTACATGACATTCATTACGTTCGTATCCCCGAGGTCGTTACAAGACGTTAAAGCGCCTTTACGGGCGTATCACTAGCAGTAGGTATGAATCCTTAAATTTTACGAGCTTACTCTCTACGGTCGATTATTAAATATTTGCAGCTTCAGCATTACGTTATACACATTGACTAGAATATGATGAGCGCATTTCATAATCGACATTACGATGCTGATTAACATCATTTCCAGCGTTACATCTCAAAAAGAATTGATAGAAGCTAGTCAGGAAGCAGAGACGCTAATTTCATCATGATGTTACAGAAATATACAAAGTATATCCCCTTCTTGTCTCTATGTATCGCCTTGATTTAACTTTACATTACAAGCTTGCTTGCGTCTCCGTCACAGAAATGGCGATATGGAAATTAAATACATTGTCGTTTCTGCTGTCTTGTCATATATAGGCCTTTAGAATATTGTATTGAATAATACATATTTTTAAGCTTAATCAAACGTACTTGTCTATCATGTATTTTGAACAATCGTTCTGTAAGACTATGAAAGATTACTCTTTCTATGAGTACGCATGTTTCGTGAGCAGCAGTTTGAAATACGATAAAATGAGAATATACGATGTCTTTTATTATCAACGCTTTTATCACATTTATTTCTGTGAACGGCGCAATGCTAAGTAAGTAAATCTCCTCTTTGTCAACTTCAAAATTTCGCCTTTTTATCCGGGCGAAATCTATTTCTCGCTAATTTATCTGCGACTTACAATTAGTTATTAATGTCTTTATTATTTGCATCGGTACGACGGACGCGCGATGTAGCAGATTGGCAAATTAAATATATATATTATAAAAAAATTCCTTTTTTTATCAGAATAGCACCAATGTAAACTCACTGTCAAATCCTCTCTCGTCACTTCATGTGCAATATTACGTCTCACCTCGATAAAACGTCCATGAATGCTTGCAGAAGAAACCTTCTATTCCTGGCAGTGACAGCGGTCTTACGAGCATGACTGACAGAGACAGTCAGCACAATACGTTCAGCGCAATTCGAAATCGATTTGTAGAACGACGGACATTTGTTAGCAATCCTTCTTACTCTTCCATCTTATCAGACATTATTAAATATCCAGTAAGATTGGTATCGCTGAATAAAATTACTAGATTCTCGTGATAAACATACCACGATAATTTAGTAGCTAGTGATTCGTATTCCAAAATTTGTAAATTTGCAATACGTTATATTAACGGAACCAATCAAAGTTTATAAATCTAGCTCTTCAGGGCAGAACTAGATCCGGATGTACAGATATATTCCAGCAAAGCTGATGATCCCGTACGTCTCCCCAACCACCGTTGCCCTTGCGGAGTTTCGTCTTTTTCGCCGTCCCGGCGATCGTCAATGTTAATTGCGAAGGGAACAGATGATTGCGCGCCGCCTTCAAAACGTTTTGGACTTTCGCTATCACCGCTGTCGACTCGCAATTGTTCTTCTTGTGGATGCACTCCGCTGTGCAGACAAACACATAATTAATTAAATGCTTACGAATAATGTCCAATAAAAGAAACACTTAAAAAATGTAGAACAAGAATTAATACTTCTGTCAATAAACAGATACCTGAAACAACTACTTTAAATGTTGAAAATGTGCCGGAACTTTTCTCCGATTAAAACAGAATATAAGAGGTCTCTGTATTCGGAGACCTCTTAAAATATAACGGAAAAGAATGTTGCCCAGCAGCTGTTATAAAAAAATTATCGTAGTACAATGTCAAAAACAATTGGTATCTATGCATTGATAAGACAAAATATCATGCATCTACAAAAGGATTAAAGAGATCGAATTTATGTTTGACGCGACACAATACGCTGTTGTAACTTGCCATTCTCCGATATGGAAGACTCTCGGAGCTCTCATCGTCATCGTGATCAAGCCGGATTCAGCGCGAGGCGTTATTCCGGCACCTCGACTAGGCGGCAGGCACGTTTGCGCGATGTACTGCAGACTCCAGTCCCAGTTGTAATCGTCGTATGAGCAAAACTGCGCAGCGCATTTTCGTAGTTTGTTCCACGTGATGCGATTGAACGCCATGCCCATGTTATGTTTGCTAGATATCCATGGCGTCACTTCCGCCTGTCTCGACAGAACAAAGAAGAGATTGTTAGCGATCATCAATGATAATAAACTTCGTGACACTTTTTGCATCTCCTTATGTAACATAAAATCTACTGGAGAAATCTATTGTCACAACACTGTGTCTACAACTAAAGTTATCGGTTGAGACAAAGTCAGAATTTCATTTCGCAATATCTTTTGATATAATTTCAGGGTTCAATCCAAACTTGCCACTTATTTTCATCAAAGTCATCATACTTAATGATTTCAGCATGCGAGCAAACTTTGTGCTGAATTAACCGGCGACATTTGGGGTCAATTCTATTATGACTTTGTATCGTGTGTACGATGTTCAAAGCATGCACTACTCTACTTCGAGAAAATAAAAATTCATCTACAAAGGAGTATTACCTACGTTGTGTATTTGGCATGGATGTAAGACAACACGATGTATAATATCGAATCGATATTTGTCGATACAAAGAATTCGCATAAAATTCGCTGGTTGTCTACAGGGTAAGAAAAGCGATTTCTTAATCCTCTAATTCAACGTCTAGCAGTCACAATCTACGCAGTGTGTCTTTGGATCGATGTTGAAGTGAAAGCCGTGCAAAATTTGGCAATGTGTCAATGTAAACAGTTCAATATTTCAGAGAATAATGGAGCAAGACACTACTCGGGTTTATCATAGAGATAAAACGCGACGAAAGGGACGAAGCGAGAAAACAAAAGGAATTGTGCTGCAAAAGTAGAGAAGAAATGAAAGTATATAAGACGGCAGGCGGTTTGGTTGCTCTTATTCGGGCAGCGATTGGGGATTCTCGAGAGAACCTTCTGATAATGATTGTAGAGACTAGGCAGGAGTTGGAAGGCCCACGCGGGTTGCACCGAGTTCACGTTCTGATAGTAGGTGGAGGACACGCCGCTGCCGCCGCCGTTGCTGCCTCGACCGCCGCTTCCGGTACTTCCGTTACGGGTTCCGGGTGTGTTACTACCGGCATTATTAACCGTGCTGTCGCCAACACCGGTGGTGCCGCCGCCGATTCCATTGCCGATCTGCTGCTTCTGCAACATCGCCGCGGACATCTCCTGTCGTTTTAGCCCACGAAGCAGCTCCTTCTGGAGAGCGCTATCGACGCCGAGGAACTAATCGGATCATGGCGTGCGTGAAACATCGACACAGACACACTAATAGTGAACATATGATACGTCTCGGATACGTTTAACATACGTAACCGTACACCGATGTGACGACTCGATATTTCTGCCTCGACAATTCTGCGTGTCGCATTGATTAATCTGTGAGAGAGATCTGTGTCGCTTGAAAGTGAGGAAGCGCGTTTATCGTCGATAACACGCGTGCTAATTTTGCCAGATGTATTGTCGCGCTATCAAGCGTTGGCAATAACATATTCGTGTAGTCAATGAAAACATTATTATTCTTATCTGTATTAATTGTATGAATCAGGCTCATAAGTGCGTAAATTGCTAAAAATAAACGTCAGACCGTCTACGCCGTAGACTCTACGACATTGCCGCTGCAATTGCTTATTTAAAAAAAAAATGTGTCTCTTGTCAATGTGTTACCCGCTTGTATTCGTATCCTTATCTCTTGGTGCGTGGCGCATCGCGTAAAGCAAAAAAATTAAAACTGTATGAATTACTAAGATATTAAAAAAACTCTCACCTTACGACTAAAATCCGCAAAATAGTTGTACGTCTTTAAATATGTACCCAACGACAGAACATTGCATCTCTCGCAACTGAGCTTGCAAGTGCGCTCCATAAGTCTGAGCACGTGTAAGAAATCTTCGGCAACGTAATGATCCTCCTCGAGAAAGAGGACCATCCCGCTATGATTTCTCGTTGCCGACAATTGATCGAAGACCCTGTTCGCCTTCCACCACCAGTGATGCTTCGTCTGCGTAAATTTAGCTTCCCTGTAGTGGCCGTACAAGTCCGGATGTTTGGCGTTGGTGCACTTTAAATTTAAGGCCCTGCGAAGAAGAGCACAAAAGTTAATATAAATATACATATATAATATAATATATAAAAAAATATGAAATGCTTATATTAAAAAATAAAAATATAATATCTCGACTCACTGTTCTTTGCGAATATTTCGCGGACAATCGTTGGGTCCCTCGCCGGGAAACGTGCGAGGATGTGTCTGTATACTGTGCGGATAGAAGATCTGCATGACCCGGCAAAAATCGACACTCTGCACGAGATAATTGATATCCGGATGCCAGATATCATGGCTGAATATGAGAAGGGCCTGTTCAATGTCCTTAGCCTGCGCGAGCGAGACGATAAGGTGCCGCAGATAAGTGAGCCGGGCGTGCACTTGGATAACTATAATCGGTGCGTCGCTGGCTAACGGCCCGAACGCCTCCTCATTATACACTTTTTGCTCCGCATTCGCCCGCTCGATCTTCCGCCGAATTTCCGCGATCTCCAAGTCCGTGAGCGCTCCCGAACTGGCATTCGTCAAGTTTGTGGACGAGTTACGTCCCTCCTTCAAAAATCTGAAATACCAAAATGCCACCTCAGTAACAAAGTTGTATGACACAATTATTTTTTTTTAATTGGAGAATCTCTCTTAATTAGATATAGGCTTTTATGAATATAATAGTGTGCCATTTGAGAGAAATAGAATTTTTTTAAAGAATAATGTGACATTCTGAAAAACAGAATTTTTTACTTTAAATGTATTTCAAATATATTGTACATATAAAATTAAAAAATATATATAGACAATATATTCTCTTTATGTATCGATTAAATTCGCTGAAGAACATTTTAATATAGTAAAATTTTACAATATAAATGATACAGTAAGATTTTCAATAATAATGACAATTGTGCGAAATTTGCGAGACCTCTTAAAATAGAAATTTCTGAATATAAAATAATGTTATATTCTGAAAGAAATAAAATTCTTTAGAGAATTTTACTATTTAAATGTATTTAAAAAAACTCAAATTTATGTAGAATTGAAAAAAAATGCCTATGTACACACAATATGCATATTTTGTATCGTTTAAACTCGCTAAAGAACATTTTAGTAGCAATACCTGGATTACCTGGATTAAATAAATAATAGTAACGATGTTTGCAATAATAATGAAAATTGCGCGAAATTTGCGAGATTACCTGTGCAATTCTTGAGGTACGAGGGAATAAAGCGTCTCATTCGTCGACGATTGCCCGGAATCATCTCGACCCGTTAAACTGATCACGTGAAGCTGAAGCCAGAGAAACGTAACCAGGAAGACGAACACGAGGGTCCTCAATAGAATTCCACGACCCGGTCTCGACCCTCCGACGACCGTCGTTCCTATATAAATAAATCAACTGTTAAATGCACGATGCGATTCGATACTTTATTCTCTCGAGCGATGTATGAGAATCCTTTATTTCTCTCTCTCGAAAGTAAGGATTTAAAGAATTTTTCTTTCATTAATATAATGAAAAAATGAATTTTTCATATACAAAAGCGTGAAAATTTTACTAAAAAATATTACGAGACTCAGATTGATTCTGATTACAAAAAAGAAAAAAATGATTACCAATTTTTAGTACATTGTAAAATTGCCACTTCATATCATCCGACTCTAATCCTTATATTTTATGTGCACGATGATGTGTGTGCTATCGTTAAATTTACCTCCCGACTTTTTCCTGCTATATAATATACAGCCGGGGTACTGCTTCGCAAAACCTTGTATGGTCGCGTCGTGACCTTTTCCTGCGCATAATAAATAATTAATGTTAAATAAGTGTCCGCAACGAAAGCGAAAGTATAAGTTTCTTGCTTATTATTCCCCTTTTAAATTGCGAGTATTTTATTTTAAAAAATATAATGCAAGAAAATAAACGGAAGTAACCTTCTTTTATTTAAATATTTTGACGAGAATATCTTTTATATCTGACACGTTCATATTACAAATTGGATGAAGAGAAATTATCGTGGTCCTTTAAAAATTTACAAGCTATACTTCTATAATTAAAGAGAATTAAAGAAAACGTCAAAACATTTTAACCATGTCATGTTAAAACATATTTAACTGAAACATACATTTTTTAAAACATTTTAAAATTTTATATTTAAATTTTCTCTTCACTATTACAATTAAAAATTATATTCGAAAAAAATGTGAAAAATTGAAATTCTTTTCTGCGGAAACGAGAAATATTCTTCTTTACATATTTATTTTTCAAAAATATTTTTTTTCAAGACGGATTTTTCTTGAATAGAAAAATGGAGCAAATGGCTTTTTTCATTTAGCATTTAAATCGTGCCTTTTTCTTAAAGGCTACAAATCGTTTGAATTAAATAGCGCGATGTACAGTCATAATGTCATATATATGTATATAATAATTACGTGAATGCTGTATGCGATCGATGGTTTGGATGTGTCCACTCGATAAATATCGTCCAACCACGACGAGAAAAGTGTCGTGATAATAATAGGGTCGGTGTGACAATAAATGTTCGTACATGCATACGCGACAAAAACGTCACGCGTAAAATTTATCACGCAAACGCGTATTTGCATTCGTTGAATATTTGACTGGCAAAAGGTCGCATCGGCTGGAACCGGCGATATATATATATATATATATATATATATATATATATATATATATACACGCACATATGTATCGTATAGAATTAAAGTAGCTATATGTATCACATGAAAGTGGGATAATGGGAGATCGCGCTGAATATAAACGAGAAATAGCAAATCGCGCGCCGCCGAAATATTCGACAAACGCAAACGTGTCGCGTTTATATAACCAATTTTATGTAACAAACTTATGCTTTATCATATACGACACTATATCGAGATTACTTCATTCTGCATTCTATATATGAGACCCGTCCATTCAGCGAATATTCGTAGACCAGATTGCGGCTTGAACTTGTCGCTTCGAGTTTCGCCTTTATAAAAGATAATCCTTAAAGTGTGTTACCAACTATTTTCTACCAATAAGAAAGAAGGATCTACAAAACCCTCGGTTGGCCTTCTTGTACTTAAAAGTTCAAAGTCATTTATGAAAGAGGGTTGCCTGCTCTCCAGGAGGGCAACCTTCATCAATTCTTTAAATATAGTCTTATCATTTTTTATTCTTAGGACAATTCCGCATTGTTATTCTACATGAAAAGTAAAAGAATGCAGGTGAGATTATTGAAAAGCGAGATGAGTATTTCATGTGATATTTATCTGCAATTTAAAAAAAAAATTGAATTTATTTTGCCCCATGGAGAGTTTAACAGCGATTTAGAAGATTGTCAAAATGAAAAAAAGGCATGTTATGTTTCGAATATTGTTATAAATCAAATATTTTACTTTCCCTCGTTCAAGAAATATTGCACTCTAAAATAATCATAAAATTAAAAATAAACACAATTCCTTTTTTTTCTTAAAAAATATACTTCTTACTTTAAGGATAAAAATTACTTTAAGGATACCTAAATAATTTTGTCCGGTTTAAACTTTATAATGTAAAAGTATTACGTTAACAATCATATTGTTAAAACAGCATGTAGACTTTTTAGAAGAAATAATGATTCGTGCAATATATATTGTCTGGAGATTATCCATTTGAGTCGAAGACCTGGAAATTCTCTTTTAAACCCGGAGAGATTGCGGGTTAAAATCCAAAGGATGGCAACACTCGGGCGGTATCCCATTTATCCCATAAAGCCCCAACGAGCAAAGGAAGTTTAAAGCAAAGGAATTTTATCGCTATGTTCCGGTCTTTTCCAAGAAAAAAACAGCTTACGTCACACTTTACGTGGATCATACCTTATTTAATACCGTTTAAAAATTCGTTTTGGCTAAACTGGCCTTGATAGCTTATTTTTACACTCACCTTTCATAGTGTCATTCCTAGGAGATTGTCCTGAAACAAAAATCACACGAATATTAGCGAATTATATCGAGAAACTTGCAAAAGCTATTTAAAATAATAAAAATATATAAGTCAAATTTATTTCAATTTTATCATTTTCAAGTTTTATCGCGACGTAATAATTTTTTATTAATATATGCATATATGTCGAAGAAAAAAAAACTCAGACTATAACGTGCGGTAAAAAAGTATTAAGTACAAAGTACAATTCAGAAAGATTGAAGATGGAAAGATTTTCCGCTACGAAACCGTACAGTTGCAGAGATATATAAGCATAGGTTGTACGAGAATGTGCAGTGTACTGTGATATAGTGCGCGGAAATACATTTTTGCGAGAAAGAAGAGAATGTTTTTCGAATATTTATATACGTATACGATAACAGGAAAAAATTGTCCAACGATTTATGTGATTATTATTTCGTTTCACACACAGATAATATTTTGTTTAATTATAATTTTATATAATAATATATAATATATAATATATAATATATAATATATAAGCATAGGTTGTACGATATGTAATATAAATATTATATTATTATATAATACATATGTAAAGATAAAAATTGTTACATAATATTTCATCTACAAAATCACGTCTTCTTTTTTCATATACTTTTGTTACTTAACCTCTGTACGTAAATTTTCTGCATGTTCTCAAACTTTCTCGCAAGATATTGTATTTAACGCATATTTCTCGAAGATTTCTGAAATAGTTTCATTAAATCGAGCGCTATCGCGATGAAGGTTTCGACACAATAATTACGTGATGCAATAATACCGTTCGTTACTTGCTTAATTATACTGTTAATACTAATTATATTATTATAATAATTATAAATATGATTGGAGCGATACATATACATGCGAGCGCGAATATATCGCTAATTTATTATGCCGCACAGATTTATTGTTTATTCTTTATCGTCGATTGATGCGATAGACTCCGATAAAGCATACAGAGGTGTCTACTATTGATGAGAGACGTATGTGACGTCTCGTCGGGTATATACGTCTTTCGATATGCATATATGTATATCGATCTGCCACGGAATGTGTGGCATCGTGCCCGCTTGCATAAAGAGTTTTTAGGCGACGCAATGGCGCTTCGCGACGTTATGCAGGTCGAAGATGAACGTGCAGCTTAATTCGCATATCAAAATATTTATGACAATATGTTGGATTCAACTATAAATTAAGATCACTTGCTTTCAGCAAAGAAATCATGATAATTCCTAATAGATATTGAAATATTAATTTTGTAGACACTGAAAAAATTATTAAATTAATAAATATTTATTGCAACAAATAAATATTTATCTGTTTTGAAAAGCATTTTCTTATATTAAATATTTTTCACTTCAAATCCATATTATTAATTTCAGATAAATGATTTATTAGGCAGTGTTGAAATAAATATTTAATTCAATATTCAAATTCAATAAATTTTTTTCCAATGTAACAATTATATTTATATTATATAATATTAACGCTTTAAGTCCAGCTCTATAGTTCCTTTCTTCCTACTTTTGTTTGATTATCTGAGAGCCCGATTTCCCATTTTTGTTTTAATTATATTTTGGTTGCGTATATGAATTATTTATTTTAGATTTTTTATTAGGAAAAACTTATATCAATTTTGCGAAAGTTTGAATATACTGTAGCTTAAGAAGTCTTTCATCAGAAAATCCAAGTTACGAACACAGTATATGAAATTTTGTATTTTCTTGTTAAAAAGAGTTCCCGTTAAAATTTTTGTGTTAAATATTTAATACATTCATGTGTTAATTTAACATATTGCTGTTGTGTTAAATTGAACTTACAAATTTAATTAAATTTTTAATTTAAAGTTAATTTTTACATTAAAACTATATTAATTTTCCACAAAATTTATTTCAAATTATTTAAAATTTTGTATATATATATTTAATATATATTTATAAATTATGTATTTTGTATTTTCAAATATTAAGTTTTGTATTAAAATATACAGTACTTATTTGTGTTTCCATTTAATATATCTATATTACGTTAAATTAACACAAAAATTTCTGTAGATTGTTTGAGACATGTGATATCTGTGAAATTTAACACAAATTTTTCAACTGTAAAGAGACAGAATTTTTTCAAATTGCATAAAAAATGTCAAAGACTTGTGGATCGAAAACATATCTAAATAGATATAAAGATACATTTTCTCAAAAAAAGGCATAATCTTTTGTAATATAATTTATATAAAAAATCCGATAGATAATTCTCCTAATAAAATTGCATATTTATAAATATAGAATCAATAAATTAACTATACAACGTTCCATCTAGGAGTAATGTTTGTCATCGAACAATAAGCACGTACTATAAAGTGAAAAATTAACACGCGATGCACACACAATTACATAGGATCGAAACTGAAAGAAAATTACCGTTCCGTGAGCAAAAACATTTTCAATGAGAGCTTCTCCGTTAAACTGGATCGGATAATTTGTCGATTATTTCTTCGATATCTCTCTCTCTCATTAATTACACACTTACAATTGAAAGCAATTTACATTTATACTTATGTACATACATACGTGAGAATAAATGTCTGACGAGCCCGACACGATCGATAGAGAGATTCGAGATCTCGCGTGGGAAGAGAGACACGGCAGAATGACACGAAGATCCGCGGATACTTTCAGCACTCGCGTGCAAATTCCCTCCTCGGATTTAGTTGTTATATTTATCGCGACGACAATAAAAAAAAGTTACGTGCAAAAGATATCGGTCGGGCGTCTCAAAAATTCCGTATCTTCGATCCGTCTCGCTCCTTTATACGACAGATGTTTAACGAACTCTCCCCTTCGTTCTCTCGAAAACCTCGTCACGCGTCTAATGTCAAATATATGGTTTGACATTCCAATCGCTGGCAAATAAAAAGAGGCTTAAACGCCCGGTTTCCCCTAGAGAATATATTCCGCTGTAGGATCAATAATAACCCCGCGTCAACCGAGACTGAGAACGACATTATCAATATTTACGCAATATAAGGGTATGTCCTAGACTTACTCTGAGCTATCTCTTCGCTTCTGCGCTGGTGGATATAAAAATAAAAGAGCGATATACTCTTCGAAACAACGACAAATTTTTACGAACCTATAAATTCACGGCGTCTGACGCATCGCTTCTGCTCAATTTAAAGTCGATTGCCATGTCGTAATCGCATTATAAGGTCGAACTAATAATTGTTTCGAAGAAGTCACGATTTTGTTATATTCAATTCAATTTTCCAGTTACACTTTTTATATTTTTTTATATTATATTTTTTTCAAAGTGAGATTATATTTCGAGTGCCGAAAAAAAATAATCAAAAATTCTGTTTTATTGCAAATACTAATATTATATTCTGTATATTATTCTGTGTAATCCTATCGTAAGCGTTATCAATAGATAGCGTTATCGCAAAAAAAATGATGTAGCTTGCTGACAGACTTGCATAGGTAAATGACATTATCTGATATAATTACCTCAACGAAGAAGAATGACGCATCGTCTGGTCCTTCATTTTCACGAAATCTGAAACACAAGAATATACTGAATGAAAAAATTGTACATTTAATGTGTCATTCACAAACAAAAATGGCATATATTTTTTAAACTATGTTTATTTCTAGAAAAGTTTCAGAACAACGTGTATATTTTACGAGAAACAAAAAAAAACGAATAATATTTTTATACACAACATGCCGTTTTTATCTTTTTTACTCGAGATAAAAATACAATTTATGAATTTCAGATTCTTAAACGATTTAAATATTTCCAATTTAATGAATTTTTTGCGTCTCGATTGCTAACTTACTTATTAAAATAGAAGCAAGCGATAAAAGAGAGATGAAGAGAAGAGACTGCAATTAAATTACTTTTTATCTTTATTTAACATATAAACTCAATTAATTTAATTTAAAAAAAAAATAATATGCGTAAAAAAGATCAAGTATCACTTATCGTTGCAATTAAAGTTTATATGATGCCTATAAAGAGGTAGTAAAAATACATATGAATGTCATGCATTACACTTGAATAAAGCAAGAACAGTAAGTATGAACAATGTATATCATAGGATACGACCGGATGTGAAATTAAGAGACTATATGCAAACTTAAGAGACGTTATGCAAACTGTACAAGCTGCTCTTACACGATATCGATTCAATACTGTTCCTCTTAAATAAGCCTTTAACATAACAGCTTTTACAAGTGCGAGTGTGTCTGTATAAAATGTATATGTATGTTAATATATCTAAGTTTCTAAGTGAATCTGATTATGTCCTACTCTAAACGCAACTGTCAAAGTACTCGAAAAATATATCTCTTATCTTGCAATACGATATCTCGTTTATACATATATGTAATAGTTTTGTCACCTGTCATTTGACGCGAGAAAAAAAGAAAATATATGTGATTAAAAATTACTTTATCTTATGGTATATGTGGATATAATAAGTTCTTTTAATTAATGTAATTAAATGTAATTAAATAAGTTGTAGAATTATTTTTCGCGCATATCGTTATAAGATGTACAAAATAATTTTGCTAAGTAACCTATATTGTCATATTTTTCTGCAAAAATATATTTTCTACTGCCTTAATGTATGCATATACAAATGATTCATGACTCAATATTTTAAGTAATACTTGTTTTTTTTTACTGTTACTCATTTGCTTATCACATGTAACACGAAATTTTATGAAACACAAGTCGGATTTTGTGATTTTTTTTTACTGTAGGAATATTTCTATAAAATATTTATATAAAAATAAAATTCACGGAGTTCCAGTGTTTCTTTTTATTCATATATTTTTTTGAATCAGATGTTGTGAGAAATATATGCATTCTGCATACCGTAAAATGCATCAGTATTCAGTGCTCACTATACCGTAGATTCAAAACAATCGGATTGGAAAATAAATTGATAGAACCTTATCTTCCATTTCCTTATAATTATCGAGACACACGGTACATCGAACTCGCGATATTCATAGACCGATAAATTTAAGCGGTTAACAATTAGTAATAATATATGTGGCCAACTAAACGAGCAAGTTAATGGTTGTTGTAACGTGATGTTTATTAAAATCCTTACAAACATTTACGAGTATACGTTATGCAGTTTTCCTCAATACTTTAAATTGACAATAAAAAAAATTATAAATTTAAACGCTGATGATTTTTACGCATAACTGTAGTTAATTTGTTGTTACTAGAACCGATGTCGCCGATGACCTGATTCCAGACTCAAGGTTGAGTTTAAACATCTGTGGAAACGAGAGATCTTTTTATACTCATCCGAATTAAAAGTTTTTTTAATAAATGACACATAATTAAGTGACAATATTCATTATTAATTATTAGTAGTACTAATAACAACGAATTAACTACAGTTATGCGTAAAAATCATCAGCGTTCAAATTTATAATTTTTCTTTTGCTTGTCAATTTAAAGATTTAAAACTCGTGAAGGGTTCAATACTCGTAAATGTTTGTAAGAATTTTAATAAATAGGTCCAAGTTAGGTTGTTATAACGTGTTTTAATAAAACCAAATTAGGTTGTTATAACCCAAATTAGGGTGTTTTACTGAAGAATTTTAATAAATATCACGTTATAACAACCTAATTTGATTAGGTTGTTATAAGATTAATTAACTTGCTCGTTTACGTGGCTCAATATTATTACTAATTGTTATATCATTACACGAGCGGATTATACAATTATTTTTTTTGTAATATGTTTTAATCGATCAATACCGTTTTCACTCAATTCTTCAAGCGGATTTTATTTTAGAGTGATATTTTAACGAAAGGAGCTCAATTACCACGTAATATAATGCGATGAGCAACCAAAACTTTATTATGAAAAAGAAATAGAATTTCTACTTAGAAGGAAAAATTCAATTCCATAAGAAGATAGAGATATTTTAAATGTGCAAAAAATGCAGAGTGACTGTTTGCACTTTCTTACGCGACCGTCAACTCTCATTTCCTCGTATATAGGATTTAATTATGTAAACACGCGATATGCATAATAATATGATGGTGAACATACCACTGCGCGTTTAAATGCCGAAGGGAAACGTGGGAAGAACAGTCGTCTGGAAATTTGGATTCCTTTATTTCGCGGATATGCACGCGTGCCTCGCTCTAGCGCTTTTGACGAGCGGCACCGTCTATTTCTGTGTTTCTCGGAGAGAAGATGCTATACTTGTTATCGCGCATGGCGTTGCTACCATTGGTCGCTGCTGAATAATGCATCGGATCGTCACATGTGTATATATCCATATATACATATATGTATCCGCTCGCACACATATTCATATACGAACGAGAAAGGAATAAGTGGATGTTCACCGATATGTCCCTACTTCTATTATGCAAAATATAGGCGTGAGTGTATATATATATATATATATATATGTGTGTGTGTGTGTGTGTGTGTGTGTGTGTGTGTATGCATATGCATGTGTATGTCATATTTTACGCTGGATATTACCGCAGTGTCCCTGAATATCGATTCACTAGTATGAGTAAGCACATGCAACAATTTTTTACAATCGTTACGACGTTTCCTCATAATCGCTTCAATCATTTCCTGGTCCGAGGTTACGTATTATTACACGACGAAGCAGCGATCACGGCATAGAAAGACATTTTTCATTATAAAAATATTTCTTCGGGTAAAAAAAAATTAGACTGCACAAATATGCGATCGATTATATATACCGAACATTCCAGTGGCGTAAAACAGATTCGCTTTATTGTTCCATTTGACAGAACTGTGTCACGATTGACTACACAACACGTCTCGTATGATTGCTTCGACCGTTTTCTTGTTCAATTTATGCGTAATTATATATGTGAAATTTTTCATAATTCTTGGTATTTCTCTCTCTATAGAAATCGAAAGCAAATTTTTTTGTGTATTTGACAAATTACGTACAGGGATATCAATCACGTAGTCCGATCGAGAATTTTTACCTTTTACTTCTCAGGGTTTTCTCGATTTTATCAGAAAAATTTCACTTTTTTTATACTATAGTCTGTTGATCGTGATCATGAAATTTCAAGGAAGTTTTTGCATAATAGCATATATTTTAAACACGGCCCACACTTCAAATATTAATAAATGATTCAATTGATTCTCTCCAACGTGCCATATCATTCGAATTTGCATATCAGATTAAAAAAATCTATATGTGCAAAAGTAATTTAAACGCGAAAAACTGTTATATTGCACTTGACAAGGCACTCAAAATATGATTTATTTATATATATTTATATAAATAAAATAAACGTAACATTATAACAAAAATAAAATAAAATCGAAATATACATTTTAAGATTTTTAAATTTTAACAAACAAGTTTTAATTATTTAATCCCATTTATCCCGTTTAAAATAAATCGATAAATATTATCAATCGCAAAGCATTTACTAATATTTAAAAATAAACATTTAAAAAAAGGGATGAATAATCTCAATAATGTCTCGATCATTGCATACGATAACAAATTAATTACCACTGACAATGAATTGATTTCTTCTCTAGATTTAAAGAAAAATATCCATATTCTAAGGAAAATGTAAGTAAAAATTCGTAAGTTACCAGAATCGTTTATCATAAAGACATACTGAAAAAATTGTTAACTTGACTAAACCTTTCAACCACTATTTTGAACCTTTAAATCACTATTTTGTTAATTGAACATGTATTAGTATTTAAATCAAATATACATTTTAGATTTAATATGTTATATTTAATTTAAATATTTTTATATGTTCAATTAACAAAATAATATTTAATTAAAAGGTTTACTCAAGTTAACAACTTTTTTTCAATATACTTTTGTGAATTAGGCCCTGCGCACAAAAAATATTAGGAATAAGAATGATTTTAAAATAATTAAAATCGAAAAGATTGATAAAAATACAAATTCGGATATAAAGGATACCTATATTAAATAATTAAAATCGAAAAGATTGATAAAAACACAAATTCGGATATAAAGGATATATTTGTATATCAGAGTTTATCGATTTTATTGAAAAATAAATATTATTTAATATTTTTTCTATTGTGCGCTATTGTGAAAAATCGTTACGCGTTTCGGTATTATAGTAGTATTCCAAGATATTTCCAAGATGTTACACATCGCGTATGCGTGCACGCGTATATATATACGTGCACCGGAATAAACGAGAAGATTGCACACGCGATTCGCATCGCGGATGCATCCAAATCCGCTTTTGACACTTCGCTACCAAAATATTACGCGCGCGCGCGAGCGTCGATATCTTTACCTAACGATCTATCTTTTTTTCACCTCTATGATAATTCTTGAAGGAGGAGACGGGGTGTATATATCGTGTACATCAATCATTATCTTTTATCGCACGCTATACCGTTCGCTTGTTACGCTGTGACTGAAAGTCTCGGCTTAATGGAATTCCTGACATTTTCTTCCACGGCCGGACACGGCTCGTTCGTTTATCGTAATATTGATCACGTGCGATCGTTAGATAATGAATCAGAAAAATTTCATGCATCATGTATGACATGATATGTATATACTGCAGTGGTATTATAGTAGTATTCCATTGAGTATTCCATTTAATAGCAGATTTTTTTGTTACCAATTGAAACCATTTTTCTTTTAGCGAAAGCATCAAGGGAGAGTGTAATTTTTTACAAGTTTTCAATTTTTTCCATCATATATCTTTGTAATAAAGCGTTAAATTAAATATCTTAAAATACATTTCATAAAATTATTAACTGAAAAATGTAAATTTTTGTTAACATTTTTTAACTTTGCAAATTTTAATTTATGAAAAGCCCTTTAAAAACTCGAAAATGATTGATGCCTCGATATAGAAACATTGTTTTCAATTTAGATGAAAAATTTGTCATTAAAAGAATAAATTGCTTTATGACATCCTATAGATATTTACTTATAACACTTACTATACATATTACATAAAAGCATAAATATTCCATTAGCATTTTCTCTATAATTGTTCGAGTTAGGATCTCTTTGTTTGATATGAAAACATTTAGTGTTATATCCTTATCTTAAGATAATTAGAAAATTAAAATCAAAATATTTTCTTCGCAAATATATTTTTCTCATTAAAAATAAACATCAATTAACAGAATGTTTGTACAATACTATAGTTAAAGTATGAACTTTTCAAACGATAATTAGAGCAATAAAATTTATTCGATATAATTATTATATAAAATTGAGCAAAAAGACACATATATCAATATTGCAGAAAATAAAATAAAATAAAGATTAAGGACAATAACAATTTCGCCAAATTTATTTCTAGTTCACGGAGAGAATTTTCTCTTAGAATGTACCCTGAATAAATTATGCGGTAATTGTGAAACAATATTGGAAGAATTTGATGAGTTTCTCTGATCAATATTTACTACAATAAAAAATATAATAACATTCTTATATCTTATTATGATAGATATTAATATTTTTCATATAAATTTTATATTTTAATTAATCAATTTCATATTCAATTATTTTTCAAAAGCAATAAAAGACGTAAACAATAATACCTACATATTTTTATCCCTCTGCATATATGTCGGTTGTGTTATTTAAAAAATAATATAAATTCAAAGTCGGGATGACATTTGATTCGGAAGAATAAACTATTATAGGTGAAAAGGGATAATCGATGTGTTTAATTGAAGTAATGAAATTTCACAAAAGTTAATCGAAGCGTGAGAAATGTCACTAAAACTGCTGATGCCTTTTCGCGAATTGCTGTAGATTATCTCGCTACGGAAATTCTCTGTAGGAAACCGGTATAACGGCAGCTCCTATACAAAACCAGTATCGCGTTTTTTCGACCGCGCGCGGAGATCGACGCAAATAAATAATTAACTCCAATCTCATGGAGCCGGAAACTGCGTACGCGCGCTGCGGTTAACGGCGCAATGAGATTGCGGTATATTAGCGATATATATATACACATATATATATATATATATATATATATATATATATATATATATATGTACCGGGGAGCGAGAGAGCGGACACGTCAAAAGAATACAAAATATCCGCCCGTTCTCTCGCCCTGTCCTTGTCAAGTGCATACATTTTCCGGCTTTTCGCATATTTTCCAGTTCTCGGAAAGAGCCGGTGTTTGCGCGTCCCGGGAGCATGTAAATCGAAAAGCGCCGGATGCACTCAATCGCAAAAAAATAAAGACACCGGAATAACGAGAAACTAACCGTAATAAACGTAATAAGCGAAGCATGCCTTAATGCGTTGTAATTATATCCAGTGATATAACCGGAGATTTGCAATATCGTATAACATCCATTTTTTATAATATGTGTAATATCACATTTTATATGTGATATAGAAAAATATATAATTACTAGACAACACGGTAATCCTGATCATATACGATATTGAAAACATTCAGTTTTTTGGATGAGAGAAAATATTAAAAGAAAAAGGGAAGAGAGACAGATAGAAAAAAAAATATAAAATTTATATAATTTTGTCGATGTAATATACAATTGCGATATAGTTTTGCTGATGTTAAAACGGAATAATCACGTAAGGGCGTGAAATGTTTTTTTAGCATTTATTGATAAGTGAAGCGATTTATTCACCGCAACAGCGTCGGGATGTTGGATAACAATGCGACACAATGCGGAACTACGTATAAAATTCGCTAACAGACATATTCGACTTGAGTCAGTTTTTCTTTTTCGAAACTGAAATAATTTTATTCCTTATCAAAATTTCATTAAATTTAAATACCAACTTTTAAATACTGATATTGTTGATAATTAAATTTTTAGTTATATGATATCCTCTATAATATATATTGAACAAATTTGATTAAAAAATTAATTCTGTGAAATATGAGAATGCTGTTTTCAATTTTGTTTTTTAAAAGCTTTCTGTTATTAATTAGTCGTACTTTTATAACCTTTTGTCAACAAAAAACTGTACGTTTTTCATTAACGAAACAATATTTTAATTTCCATAACAATCGCTTTGTACATCAAGTACTTTAGTACTGTAAAAGACTAACATACATATGTATAAATGAATATCGTTCGCCTTCTAATGAGGTGCTAATCTAAATGCGACGTTGAAAGAAGTGTTACTAAAAATGGCTGTATCGTAAAGTGTTAATGAATGTTAACGAAACAGTTCTCACTTAACTTCCCATCGTTCATTAACCGTTTCACCGAACATCTTTATTTATGTACAATAAAACTTTTGTGATCGGTCGCGAAAAATCGGACCCGAGAAACTTATACGACTCTCTTTGCCAGTATATAGTCTATAAAATAAATGCGCTTAATGTATGTAGTTGTTTCTAGGAACGGTGATTTAGTGCGAATTTGTCTCGTCCGATTTTCCACGATATAAATCCCCATTAATCGATCGCTCGTATATTTTTATGCGAAGAGTTACGCAATCAATTTCTAGTCACTTCGACTTTTCTTCGCTCTCTTTCTCTCTGTCTCTCTCATTCATCATCAAATATACATCTAAAAATATTATATACACGCGCGCACTTTGCTCGATAGATGTCTAGCCGGTTCTCATCCGTCAACCTTAGTCTTGTTTCGAAATAACAATTTCCTGCTACCGTTGCCTCTTCATAATTTTCTCGTCGAAGGGTGAACGATTTTTATTTGTAAAATAAAGAGAGAAGTTGTATCCCATTACAAAGTTTTTCGCTATTACTCATTAAAAAAATATTGCACAATTACCGCATTTTCTCTTCTTACCTGTCGTTTTTCTTTGTCCATATGAAGTGACTTGACTGATTGGGAGCTGGTTTGTTTTCTAGTTCGTTACAACTAGTAGCGAAATTCTAAGAAACCGCAAATTCTTCTTACAAGTTCTAATAACTTGTTATGTATTAGAAATTGACTTTCTTCTAATAAACTTCAATTTGAGAAGATTCACTTTTTTGAATTATTATACGCGCGCAGCGACGCTTTGAACAAAAAAAAACAAGTTTTAATAAAAAAACTTTTAATAAAAAAATCCTTCTTTTCTCTCCATAGAATTAGAATTTCAAAGTTTAATCTAGTTTGAAATTTATATTCAATATAAATCAATATCCTTTATATGTGATCACACCCTGTTTTCCTTCAGGTAGAAACTAGACAAGGCTGACGTAATAAACCTCGAGTATCTTCTTTTAACCTTTTTCCTTAGGATATAAAAGAGTCTAGCAGCAAGAGAATACTTTCCAGTAAGTTCAAGACATTGTATAAGATGTTGTATAAGATACAAACTTTTTATATTTGAAATATATTCTACGTCTATAAACAAAATTATTCAACGGTAAATAACTATGTAATATATAACTAAATAAAATTCTGTTAAAATAAATTTTACTCAAAATATTATGTAGATCAATTTAATATTTAAAAATAAAATTAAAAATAAAAAATTTACTTAATATATATCTATATAAATATTTATATTAAATTTACATTTAATTTGCATTAAAAAAATCTCTTCCATGTAGAAACATCTATAGATAAAAAATGTGGCAAATTAGGCCACGCTATGATATATGCATATTAAGAGATCATTGCTAATATAAATATTTTCCCTACCGCGAATCACTCAGTACTATTAATCTTAATAGACTCTTAATAGTTTCTAAATGCTTATTTGTCCCTTCTTAAATCTTCTTTAACAGACCAATTATTAAAATCAACGCCAATCAAACCAAATAATAGTCGATTCGCGAATCACAATAAATGCGTGCCAATTTAACATTAAAAAACAAGATAAATAATTTATGTGAATGTACTATTCGTGGCAAATTATGCAATATATGTCTATGTAGAGAGAGAAAGAGAGAGAGAGAAAAAGAGAGAGAGAGAGAGAGAGAGAGAGAAGAAGTAATAACCAGTTGTTTGCTCAATGTTTATAAACGAAACTAATCATAAAATGTTTACAAACGTAGAGAGTATCTCGCGTATCATAGAAATTTAAACTGGACTCCTATAATTTCAATTCCCCACATATAATAACAAACTCTGTAATAACTCTGTAACTCAATCCTTATCAGTGGTAAGTGTTTCCTGTTTGTTATCAAAATAAAATTATGTAGATAATCATCTAGATAAAATTTTGGACATTTTTATTTTATCTTTATATAGATAATAAAAATATATATTATCTATATCTGCATCTTAGATGAAAAGTGTTATCTTTACTAAATTATTTAGACTAACGTTCAGATAATTTGGTTTAGAATCATAGCACATAAAAATATGAATAACTTTTTATATCCCTTTTATAATTTACATTTTTTTATAACTGCGTTTAACAAGCGGTCTTAAAAATAATATCTGGAAATTATCTAGATGAATAGCTATATGTATATAAGTATAATTTTTTCTTTTATCTAGATATATTTAAAACAAAATCATCTTCATTTTATTTATAATGAATTTACATATTTTCGTTTCATCTCTCTATCTAGCTAATTTTAAAAACATCTAAGCAACACTGTCAACGTTAGAGCAATATCGATCGTCCGTTGCCTCGTACCGGACTGTAACATCCCACGAGAGACACAATGATGCGGCGCGTGGACGATCTGCTCTCGTACATAATATATTTCTCCTCGTATACCCGCGTAAAATGGCACTTCCGTTTTCGGCGAGGATAGGAAAGAGAGATCGACTCTTCCATTTTCCTATATTGACCTGCAGACCGAAGTCGATCGAACAAGCCGACATATCGCTGTCAAAACTACGGTCGCCGGCGCATGCCGACTGTCTCATAGTCTCTCTGTCTCTCTCTCTCTCTCTCTCTCTCTTCTTCAATAAATGCATATGTTGTGTATACAATGTATATAAAATAAATGTATATATTCAGGCATGTTTTCTGGACGTTTATTGGTAGTAAACGTCGCGTAGACTCTTTCTATGTTTGCGACATGACAGTCGCATTCATATTTAGAAACATTCGCGCATAATTTATGCTTTACGTTAAGGGAAATTAAAATTGTGAAATTAATTTTCGGAAATTTGCAGGATTCAAATGCGAGGCTTTCGTTTTCGCATTTAGTGAATGGGTTAAAACTTGCATTTGACGTGGAATATATGCGAGAGATTCACTTTCAACGTATATATATAATTACACGTTTCAGTTTTATTATCAAAAATGAGTATTTAAAGATCTGTAATCGCCCATTTAACGTTAAACATATATCCAACTATTTATAATCAAACTGTCCGATATTTTACTCGCAATACACACAATAAAAAAAACATTCGATGATATCTCTTGAAAATCACATAATTAGTGGATGCGTCACAATCCGCATTTAATGTTAGGCGCAATTCAATTGTCGGATCGTGAGATTTTGCTCGCGACACGTAATAATACGGCTGTCCATGTATTCAATGTCATTATGTCATTACGTCGGTCAGTCGAGAGCGAGAGAGAGAGAGAGAGAGAGAGAGAGAGAGAGAGAACCATGTGGCAACAAATTTAAAGATCCATACTCACGTAGCTCACTTCACGTTAAATGCTACTCCTCTCTTTCTCCAAAATTTGTATACGACTCATAATACATTACATTATTATGCACACTTTTTATTATCAACTAAAAATTATTATATACTCGTATAATAATTTTTATTTATAATTTATAGACATCAAGTTTGTTTGTTTTGTATATTCGAGTCACTTAATAAAAATCTGTTTTTTTTTTCTCGTATTCTCCCTCCGTTCCTGACAACCTAAGCATATATCCGTTTGATTTTAAATGCACAATAATAAGAGCAATTACACGGTAGACGTTTAACTACACTATGCGTGAAATTTATGGAAAGGGCTTATTCTGCAACAATTAAGAAGAATATCAAGAGGGAAGGCAAGGACAACGCATATGCACCGAAACGAGAACGGAAGGACGAGAGAAACGCGTGCGAATAATTGTCGAGGAAAATCGATCGATGGAAAGACGTGAAGCACGCGGACGTTTAGGAAGAGTCCGCAATTATACGATTATTCGAATAATTATTATTCCTCGCGTGACATAACAATATTATTATGCATGTGTACTCACCGAGCGCGCTCGGCCCGCCCGGCAGCACGGTGTTCCGGGCGCAGCTTCCGGGGGAGGCTCTGTTTCCGGTGGTGGGTCGACGACGACGGCCGTCGTCGTCCAGCGCGCGGCGACAAGGGAACGCCGATGACAGGGAACGTCGTATCGGCCACATGCAGCAACACCACCATATCACCACCTCTCCGGCCGCACGCGAAGCGTCAAGATTCACTCTCGGAATGACGCGAAAAACGCCCGCGCGCGCCTTCTATTTGTCGGCCCTTATCGGCCGTCACTCGCGGCGGCACGCGAGCCGAGACGAAGCGCTCCTATAAACCCACCCTTGATGACTGACGGCTGACGGCGCGGCGCTCCCCCCACCCCCCACAGGTGAGTGGTGGGGGGCCACCCCACTCCTTCCTCCGCTTGGGGTGGGGGATGACGCGGCGCGCGGCTAGAGCCGCTTGCATATTCATTCCGCGTTCGGCTCGCACGCGTTCGAGAGCGCTACTGTTGGTAGAAGCTGCAACTAGGAATGGCTAGATTAATTCAATGCTTCGTTTACGAATCGAGTTGCCTCTCTTGACAATTTTACTTTATTTTACTCGATAGTTACGCGGGATATTAAACTATGCGTTGAAGATTGACATTTAATTTATCAGGGAGTTATATAAGACATTTTTAATCGTTTTTTTTTTTACTTAAAAATTTAATTTTCAATCTTTAGATGATATCTGACATACGGGCTTTATTAGGGACAATGCGATTAAATTTAATTCCATGCGTGCTAATATGAGTATTATATATAAATAATGTATTTTAATTTATTAAAGATTTCTTGTTTATTATTGTTGATGGATTCGGTATATCTTCGGGATACAAAAAAAACTATGTGTTGTGTATTTAAGAAAAAGACACCAAAATGGTCTGGAGTAAATTACCAGACTAATTAAATATCTAAGCTAACAATAAAAATAAACTTTTCAAAACTATCTTAAAGTAGCGCATTAATTCTCTTATTATAATATAATATCAGCATTTTTATAAGTCTGTTAAAATGTATTTTGTTAATTTATTAATTAAAATCAGATATAATTAAACTGTCTTTGAAATACTTTTAGTTCTTCTATCCTTTTATTATTATATAATATGTGTTTATTATATTATATTTAACATTCTTATATACACATATATTCTTCAAAAATTTTATTTTTAAAAATATTAAAACTTAAGATTCTTAGTGTATAATGCCACATACAATTTTATTTCGTGTTATTATTTTTTTTTATTTTGCATACTACCGTAAATAATTTTTTTTATTAAAAATAACACTATTGTAAAGATGTGTTTTGATCGCTATGCTGCCACCTAGGAAATCTATGTCACATCACCAAGTAAAAGTAAAAAAAAAATCAATATTTTATTACTAACGGATAAAATAAATAAACTTTAAATTTTCAATAAAAATTTATCAAAATTAGGTGTCATAAATCTTATTGCATTTATTTAAACAGAATAATCTTCTCTTCTCTTTTTAATCTCATTTAATTTAAATATGTTATTTTTTATATAATATCAACTAAAAATTATTAAGAAATATTTGAATAAAAATTTATATTTACTGATAAATACGTCATCTCCCTTTTTAAAATTATTATTAAAATTTAATTGACAATCGTCTCTTTTAAAGTGCATTTAATAATGTTTTAAATATATTTTAGTCGATAAAATAAATTACACTTCAGAATGAAATATCTTCAATTACTATTTTAGATTGCACTATTAGCGAAACATGTACACATTTGATCTTTTATTCGATGTTAGTAATTTATCATAGGAGACCCTCGTGTTCACGTTCGAGTTATTGCTTGCTGAACAAATCACATAGGGTATAACCAGTTCTTATCTATATTCGCAGTAGTTGAAATTATAACACACAGTGCACTAAATAAACTACGTTCGATAATTATGTCGAATTGCAATACTAGATATCGATATCTTATCATTCGTTTTCCTTAATCAAAATATATTGACACTATATTAGTTTTCGAATTAAAAAATTAAAAATGATCAATTAAGATAGAATGAATTTAGATATTCAGAATGAGAAGAGTATTAATAATTAATAAATGTACTTGTTTTATTTTTAAATAATCAATTATTAAAACATAATAACAGTCGTCTTAATTAAAATGTATATAATTATATTTTAAACATTAGTTGGGAAGATAAATTATAATTAAATTTAAGCTAAATTAAATTTAAGATAAAATATTTTCAATTACTATTTTAGATTATATTATTACAGAATTGAAGATCAGTTCAAAAATTTAAAAATTTAAAAAAAGATTCTAAGCTCGCAGTAAACTCAAATAAAAATATAATTGAAATAAATAAACTAAATATATAATCTTTTTCTTTGTTTTTTTAACCAAACAATTTTATCAATCATACTAATTTTTTTTTAACAAGTTTTCAAATAAATTATTACTAAATTGCATTTGATATTTTGTTAATAAGAATAATAAAAAAATAAATAAAAATAGACGTTATTCATAGAAGAAAAATGAAATTAGTAGTGCAACAACCTTATACAAGTTCAATAACATCCACGAGTCCTTTTTAATTCCACGCGAGAAGAGCAAAGATATACAATAGAAAACCCACGTTTATAGCGTAACTCCTTTACGTTCGTATGTCCAAGTGGAATTGCGTCGTCGCACGATATCGCAATTTCAACTTCGCAACTACGAAGTGTGTTTCAAATTATTCATTCGTTAGCTCAATTATTCATTCGATCGTCGATGTTTTGGAAGCAAAATTGGCTGCTCCATAGTACTTATATCGCGGAAAACTCTTCGAAAGTTTATTTCGAGAATAATCATAAGGTACGCGCTGTGTCTCCGCTTCATCTCCTCCTCGCTCGAATTGCGCAGGTGCAAATCCTATAGGCTTTTCGCAAATAAAGACATCCTATAGACATTCGCAAATTCCGTCGACCTGCGATTTCTAAGAGAAAAGAAAGACGCGCCGCTGTCTCGCGTCGCAATCTGACATTTCAACTTCGCGAATCAAACGCTCGTCGCTCATATCGGTCCAGCATTCTCGTTTCAGATTTTCGATCGAAATATGGTATCCGACGAATCGTTCGTGAGTGCCATCCGCGCGAATGCCGCGCTGCTGCGACTCTCCGGCGTAGGTGTCGTACAAGAACGGGAAGATCCGCCGAACGAATTCGCAGAACGTTCTCAGCGCGATCTCTTACGGTTGCCTATCAGCGTACGCGATCCTCTACACATACGAATTCGCGCTGCATACCGTTTACCTCGACACCTGGACGGAGTCGTTCGCGATGATACTCTCCCTCGTGGGCGGACAGGCGCGATTCACCCTCGTCCTTCTGTTCCGCAGCAGATTCCAGCGATTGCTGGCGATCTGCGAGGAGCTCTGGACCTCGTTGAACGCGGACGAGAAGAGATGCGTGCGCGATTACGTGAAGGCGACGAGACGTCTGACCTATTATTATCTATTCGGATGCGCCTTCACGATCCTTTTTTACGCCGTCGCGAGTCTCTTCATGGGTCAGCACGGCTCGTCAAACACGACGACGAGAACCCTGCCCTACGCTTGTCCGGTTCAGGTTCATCGGTCACCTTATTACGAGATCATGTACGTCCTACAATTGAGTAGTATGATCAACGTCGGTCTTACCTGTGCTGCTGCCGATACCATTGGCCCGGTGCTTATCCTGACGGTTTGCGGCCACTTCAAGGTCCTCAATTCGCGAATCTTGTGCCTCGGCCATCGTCGCGATCGGCTGTATCGGGATAATTCGGCGTTTCCGACGTCCGCGGAATCTCTCGAGATGATGCATGGTGTTGTACCGAAAAACTGTGCGAAATCCGATCTCGAAGCCTACGTACTCTATCATCAAACGGTACTCGAGTATGTACAAGAGAGAAGAAGCGATTTTCCTAAAAAATAAATATAGATATTAAACGATATTGAGCTGTCAAATTGTTTTAAATGCCTTAAACGGTATTTTAAAAAATGTTTTCTTTTTTTTATAAAAAAATTCGATTAATACCTATATATTGACATGTTAATAGATTTTGCAAAGAAGTGGAAAAACTCACCAGCGGCATGTTTTTAACGCAGCTTGTCGGCAGTACGTACAATGTCTCTCTTGTGGGATTTAAATTAGCAGGGGTAAGAGAATCCAAATTGTATCTTTCGTTCTTACATATGATCATATATTTTGTCTTGAAGTTTTGTGAATTAATTTTGCTTGACTTTTATGATTTTCAGTTCTCCCTCTGAAACAAAATCACATATTTAAAGTGAAAATTCTTAAAAATTCTGTTGTAATTTTTTTCATATTAACACTCAAAATATAGTAATTATTCAATCTTAAAATTTAATTTATAATACATATGTACGTTTAATATAAAATAATGTAGATAAATATGTAAAATATGTATAGATATACGTGTATAAAATTTCAGTCTTTTAAAATTTTTCGAATATTTGTTGATGTTATTCATTATTTTTATTTTATCATTAATGAAATGTGAAAATGTGCGAAGAAAAACTAATAATTTATATATTCTACATGATTTATATATTCTACATAAATATCTCAGAAAATTTCTTATCGTGTAACATTTACAGGATGATCCTGATAAATTTAAATACACAACCCAACTGTCAATTGCTATCATTCAATTATTTTTATGTAACTGGCCGGCGGACGTCCTTCTCACCGAGGTATGCAAATAAATTATATCAATTCGAATTTATAAAACATGAAGAATGTAATTTAAACAAATAAGAAAAAATGCGGTGCACAAATACCAATGTCCGAAATCGATATAAGATTATTTTTATCTTTATCGTGTCAAACTTTTTTTCTTAATTTCCTTTATTTTAAAAATGTAAAAAAATTAAAGAATATTTTAAAATCTCATAAATCTTCCTTTCCATTAGCGTATTTTGTTACAAGTAAATACAAATAGCTACAGGAAAATATAAAAAAAACACATCGCATGTGAACATGTGTTATTATGATCCGAGGATGAAAAATACGCGTTTCTTTTCACAAGTATGAAAAGGCATAATCCATGTGTGTTATCTCAAAATACACTTTCAAAGTGTAACATTTTTTGACATTTATATTTATATTTTATCTCTCTCAGATTTTTTCATTTATTTTTAAATTTCATATATAGATATAATAACATGGCTGAATTCGTGTTTCAGAGCCAAGATATAGCGAAAGCGGTGTACTTTACACCGTGGTATCGTTTTCCGTATCAGTTAAAAAGATCTCTAAATATTATCACGATGAGAACGCAGAAACCAGCGCAATTGACCGCCGGACATATCATTCCATTATCCTTGCAAACCTTCGCGTCCGTACGTATATATTTATATTACGTGTGCAAAATACATTATGTGTCTTATCTATTAATCGTGATTATTTCACAAATTAGACGTTATATTTTAGATGGTATCATCCGCGGCATCTTTTTTCACCATGATACGCAGTATGAATTGATGTCATACTTTATCATATTACATAGGAGATGTTTTGCGTAGAGAATATATATGATTGTTAATATTTATATGATAATCTTGACATAAGGTTTGTACGATGAGTCGAACGATTAAACGAGAGTTATAAAAAAAAGAGAAGAATAATCTTTTTCTCCTAAATATTTACAAAAATATTTCAAAGTATTCACAGTGGATTGAATTGTATAAAAAATGAATAATATTTATATAAACTCATGTATAGAAAGAAGGCAGATATTAGACACAACAAAATTATTTTTAAATTCCTCTTTAATTATTTTGAACATTCAGTACTGTTTATATGTCACTGAAATACAAGTCTAAATTTTCTTAATCAACCTAATAATGGTCTAAAGGAGGGAAACGTTCAAAATAATTAAAGAGGAATTTAAAAACAATTTTGTTGCGCTTAAGATCTGCGTCTGGCTCTTACCAGTCCTTTTAATATCCGAGTTTGCATATAGCAGAGCCTTTTCAATTTATTATTTTGACGTTTATAATTATTACTGTATTTGTATACTTCCACTGCGATTTACTCGATTGCCGCACGTCATTAGAGAGAATTAAACGCGACGGGGGAGAAACCTCGTCGCAGATATACCCAGGCTTTTTCGTGGATTAGCTCTGAATACTATATATCAGTGGTGCTCGTAGTGTTGACAACGTGGGAAGATTTAGTTGCGAAGACACTTTTTCTCTCCTTCTCTCCGCAGCTCCGTTACGATTGCTTAAAGTAACGAGGCAGGCGTTAACCTCCGCAGAAACTAATCCGAAGAAAATGTCGGAGAGAGAAAGGCTTTCGATGTAACTCTTGGCTTAAGTCGAGCATCGATCATTTTCTTTTTCCGTTGCACCCCTCGGCTTCGTACGTGTCGGGAGTTACCCTGCCGCATCGCGGGTAGAAATACGGGTTAACAGAAGCGCTGTCCGTTTCTGCGAAAAGCAGGAAACGTAACACATGTGCGCGATCGAATTACGAAATCAATCGCCCAACGACAGGCGAAGATGTTCGAAGAGCAAGAAGGAGATACTCAGGATCAATCGCTGTGTTTTCAATTTCAAAGATTTTCAAATATACGTTTGAAATATAAATCTACTCAGTCTCCCAATCAATGTTGTGATAGATGATTTTAAAATTAGCTAGATAAAAATATGTAAATTATATATATTTTGTAGATAATAATAATAATTTTAAATCTGCTTATATGTAAGCACAGTTATAAAAAAATGTAAATTATATAAGGGATATAAAAATATATGTATTCATATTTATAAAGTATTGCTTACTCCATATAAGCTCTACTATTTAAGTATTTTTATGTACTACAATTCTAAACCAAAATTATCTGAAAATTATTCTAGATAATTTAGTAAAGATAATACTTTTTTTCATCTAAGATACACAGATATAGATAATAAATATTTTTATTATCTATATAAGGATAAGATGACGCCAAAATTTTATCCAGATGATCTATATAATTTTATTTAGATAATAGCAAACACTGCTCCCGATCTTATTATTCTCTCCCGAAACATGTATTAAACGCATTTATAAAAGGAGTCTCCAACTTCCTCTTTCCGACAAACGACGACATTTGCGAGCCGGCAAGAAGAGAAAGACGTGATAGTCGATAGCGAGGGCAATAGAATTTCTTCGATATTACTGCACTAACGAGCGAGCCTAGCAACTCTTCGCGGAAACGTGGCTTCTTTACTTTTCAGCCAATAAATCCACCGCTTTGTCGGGTGTCTTGCACATCCTTCGATCGAGAAACCATATTTACGCTACTAAATTATATCTCAATAATACTAAATGTTTATGTAAAAAGAACACAAAAAATGTCTAATTCACAGTCCTTATATATATTCAGGTGTCTACACTTTGTCAACTTTCTAGTTAATATTTATCTTACGCAGGACAAGAATATCGTGATCAATTTATAATAAATGGTGTATGAGTTAATAAAAGCTCAAACAGTCAAATAAGAAGAAGTGATCAATTTATGTGCCTAGTTTTAAGATATACATATCTGTTAGCAGAAATTGACATTTGGTGTTAAACGTGCTGCGAAAATGTGGGTTGAAAATATTCAAATTGCCGTGTCATAATGGAACACGTGGTACGAAAATTTGGGATGGAAAAAAGATGAAATTGAAGCTCTCGCGAGAGGCATAAGCAACGAAAGGAAACGAAGTTGAGGGTGAAAAAAGTGTGCGAAATGATGCGGTGGATAAACGACAGGCTCGTAGATTCGCCCGTAGGATATCGCGCGAAACTCATTGCCTTTCATGAAGGACGGCAAGAGTGTTTCCCAAGACCGATGGTCAATTCCCGGAGCCCATCCAATTCTTTTTCGCAAAGCGCCGCTGTCCGAACGTTAGATTATAAATAAAGATGAGGAACACGGAATAAATGTAACCCGAGTGTTGAAAGACAGAGAGAAGGAGCGATGCCATAATTCTGGAGAACCGGTCTCTCTCTCTCGTTCAGCGATGTTACATTAATATCCAAAACAGTGGGATTGCTTAGATTTTCTCATTGAGAAATCGAAAAAAGAAGACATGTCACCAGACTGGCTGGACTTCAGCTTGTTAAACCGCGATTAAAGTATCATTCGACGATATCTCTGCGTTCAGACATAGCACAAGACATCCTCAGGATTATCCTGAAACTGTCCAGGATGGTTCAGGAAATTTATAGGATGTTTTAAAATATTATCAATATATTTTATGAAAATTTAATAGCCATAAATGATTATTTTTGTTAGGCAAAACAAGTTATATGCTACGCAATCTAAAATTGTTTTAATTACCTTCAAATACATTAAAATAATACATTATTGAAGAATTATTGTTATATTAGTAATTTTTTCATATTCTCATATATTTTTTGTATAGATAAACTTTTTTCTGATATAAAAATCAGTATAAATATAAACATCCTTTTCATATCCCATAAAAGTTCCTGGAATATCCCACACAATATCCTGAGGATGCTTCAAGGATAAAAAAATGAGCGATCATTTGCTCTTTTTTGGACATCCGGAGGTCTTAGGATTAAAATAGGATATCCCGAAGATATCTGCCTATCCATATTGAATGTCCTTTGGATTTCCAGAAGACATCCATGTGCTGTCTGGGGTGTATAGTCTTTGCACCCTTTTTTGGGAGCCCTGAACTCTCTGGAAAGGAGATCGCTTACGTTTTCGCGCGAATTGAATTAACCTTACGGCTGCGTTTTCAGCGAAAGGTTCGCTTCCGTATTAATTATAGCGGTGCAGCTTGAGAGCAACATCTGCCGGTGACACGGCATCGTCTCGTGCGAGAAGGCAAGATGACGGGGGCGTCGGGACGAGGAGGAAACGAAAAGGGGAAAAGCTCGGGGAGGAAAGGAAAGCCCTCGGAGCCCTCGATGCGGTGGCGCACAATAAAGAAATTCCACGATTTTCCAGCGGGACGATACCGGGCCGCGCGCGAGTAAGAACGCGCGTTGTCATCTTCGCATACCTTCGTTCGTTCGACGTTGAACGAAGCGCGGAACTCTTGGAGTTAATGAAATCCATCGGCGCCACAAGCAGCAAACGGGAGAGATCGACATTTCTTTCTCTCTCTCTCTCTCTCTCTTATCAAGCGTAGGATGCGCCCACTATCGCTTGAAAAATTAAAATTTCCGCGGGTCTCTCTATCGAGCGCAAAACGAATTTCCATCTCGCTGAAAAAAAAATTCGATCCTTTTTCTCTCCCTCTTCGGATTAAATCGCGCGCGTAATTGTCGCGCAGCGTAGAGCCATTGTTGTCCGCAGAAATTTTGACTTTCTCTTGATGGAAAATGTGACTCAAAGACACGGTCTTATATACAGGTCAGAACACTCATTAAAATGAAGTGTACAAAAAATGTAACCAATATGGCGGCCAACTCAGTCTGTCATATAATAATATATTTCACTATTTTTAAATAATTTAATAAAAATTATTCTTCTTATTTAATATTTATTCCGACGGTTTTTCAACCGTGTTTATTTTTAACATTTTTTCAATTGTGCACAAGATCTAACAGAAAACTGTCAAAAAACAGTCAAAATAAAAAAAATCTGCGCTGACGCACATTAAATAAATCGGCCTGAGTTGGCAGCCTTATTAGTTACATTTTATTATGCTTGACAGCATGTAGTCGATATAGAAGTGTCCTGACCTGTAAGACCGTGTTCCAAATCATGTACAATAGAAAAAACCTATACAGTGCTCGAAGTAATTTGTACAATAATTCGGTTGATAAGACTTTTTCATGTATTTTATCTTTAACGATAAGATACATGATAGCTCACATATTTGAACGTTTAATTTACTATCTTCGAAAATGCCATGATTTTTATTTATTATTTTAAAAGACCGATTTGTTTCGTAAAAAAAAAAATGAAAAAATGCACGCTGCACTTTGCGCCTCATTGTTTCGGTGCATCACGCTAAATTTCTCTCGTCCGAACACCGCGACCGACGGAGAGGAAGAGAGGATGATGGAGGGTTAATTTTGCTGGATTTTGCGGGATGACGCGATTGAAGCGGTTAAAGCTTCTCGCGAAATAACGCGCACCTCGAAATCGATCGACCATCAGTTGCCACGAGCAACGTCAGTCAATTAGGCAAACCGTCTCGAAAAAATCGCAGCGAGGCCGAAAGCTGTGAATTCATTGTCAACTAAGGGGGCCGAAGGCCCCCTTCCAATAAAACCTAACCACGATTTCTACGTGAAAGTGATTTCGAGGAGACGACGACGATGTTCCTCGCGAAAGGCGTATGTAGGTTAAATCCTCATCTTTCGTTCTGTTCTCCTTTTTCTTTACACATCTGACAAAAATCTTTTGTATATTATCCTTCTGATTTATTTTTTACTGATACGTAGTTTTATTATTTATATGGTTTTGTAAGTATACTAAAGGGTTTTCTTACTCGTTACATAAATAAATAAATAAAAAACGATGCAGGACTCGAGGTTGGGGTTTCTAAAAATGGACGACGAACGGAATAGAATATCCGAGAGCATCCGGACCAGACGCCGGGAATTAAATTCACGACAAGACGCGTCGAAGTCGACGTCTTCGTGGCGAGGATGTTCGGGGAAGTGAAGAGAGACCGGATCGTAACTCGCGCGACATCCCCGTGTGTATTTACAGGTAGTGTCTCGACTCATTGAATTCTATTCATCGAGCATCCGAGTTGCGCATCATTCAATTACGCGTCTTCTCTCGCCTCCGCTCCTCCCTGTACATATATATATTTATATATATATATATATATATATATATATATATACATACATCTCAGGAGGAGACAAGTCTTTCGCAGCTCCTCAATTTCCGCACAATGCATTATTTGGCAGCCTATTGTGCGCGAGAATGACGTTCGTGCATTTGGCCGCGTCAGTTATCGGAGATTATCAGTAATTAATTTTACGCGTACGTTGTGCGAAAAAATGGATAGTATTGGATAGATTGAGAAAATGTTTTCAAGTTTTTAACTCGCGAAAATATTGCATTGATTTGAAAAAATATGTCCCTTTCTGCTTATTTTCGTATAATATGTTTGCGAGATTTTGTGTTAAATATTTAATAAAATTATATCAATATTAAGGTACTATAAAATTAATTTTTTTTTGTATAGGTATCGAATGAAGACATATTATATAGGATTCGTCACAAGATTTATTCGAATCGACGAAAAGATATATCTAGTTCGATCATTTTTGCGTATCTGAAGAATATAACGATGTTATGAAACTTTTATCGTCGACAGAAGATATAATGATGAAAAGAAAGTTACGAATAAAGAACATCGTCGTTTGCTCCTCGTCATCATTGACCGTAAAAAATCATAATAATAAAATCTAAAAAATATCTAAAAAATTTTTTTAATCTAAAAAAAATAAGTTAAACGAAATATTATAATAAGTAAAATCAAGTCGATCAAGATTATCAAGTCAATAAACCCCAAAATGGAACAAACTCCTAGGGGGGAATAGGATGCTTTAATTTTTTTTACGCTCGCAAATATATTCTCTAGCTTCTCTTTGATATTAAAAATCATATAATGTATTTTACAATGTAAACGCACGTTTCATTTTCCTCCACGCATATACTCACGGAAATAAATTTTAAAATTATTATCCTCGCCTTCTTCACACACACACACACACACTTGTGCTTAATTATATTATAATATATAATAATCGAAAAGATATTTACATCGCAAGATCATAATCGAATTGTCATCTGCGTCAATTTAAAATTGATCGATAATAGATAATTGCTAGAATTATTAACTAGAGATAGGTTCAGCCAAGATTGCTGATGAAGCTGACCCTAGGCAATTTCAAATTCACTTTCGCAGGGATGCGCCCTCGTTATTCTCCGGTTTAATAATCTCGAAGGTATCTCTGGATTCTCTCATCTCGGCTCCGTTAATCATCCGTCTATTCGTGTGTAAAACCGCATGGCTAATATAACGATTAACGGCGGTTCCTTTAGCAACAAGTTGCACCTCGTGTGTTTTCCCCGGAGTTTCCTAAAATCAACAAGTGAACCCGCTTCCTGCCTGGAATTTCTATATTGCTTTCTCGTTCGACTCCACAGGTGGCAAACTGGCAACGAGAGAACGACTTTCCGGAGAACCCCTCATCTTCGCGCGAAAAGGGAAAATTGACTCGAGTTTATTTGCCTGATTCCTTAACAGTCGCAACACTCATACGGAGGATCCGTTTCGCTTATGTTAATCGAGACGAAGCTGAAGGCGCTTTATTCGACTAATATATATATCCGAAAATACACCCGACGCGACGCAATAACGGCGCTATCTTTGTTTCTGGAATGTGTGATAATAGTCGTTTTAATAAAGAGCCGACGGTGAAGAGACGTCGAGAACTCATATAGAGAATTCTTCGCGATCTTTGCATTCCTCTGTAGCCTCGAAGTAAATTTCGCGTGGTTCGCGCCATTCCTAGGCGGTTAAATTCGATAGGGGAATCTTGATTACGTTCGTGTGTTTCGTGTTCAGACTTAAATTATAAGACGCGAGCATCTTATTTTTTTTTTTTTTTTTATAAACTTATTCGTGTTGTACTCGATATAAAGTCAAAGTTTGAGAATAAGTCAAATCTGAAACTCTTAAATAAACGAGGTTCTAAATAGACTCTTTCTTTTAAATATTCAACATGGGACCTCGATTCATTATATTTTTGGCATAGCCAAAGAACGAAAGCAGATTATTTTAAAGATTATTTTCACGCAGCATCGTAAATCATTTCGACGATAAAGTAACATACTATATAAAGTCGATCTTCTATGGTCTCTGCATTGATATGAAAAAAAGGGAAAAATGAAAAGCTGCATATATAGGTAATGTCAATTCCGTTGAAAACTGACAGATTCGAAAAGAGGTGGAGAATGATGATGTAGAGACAATAGCGCCTCGGGGGCGTCGACAGTCGCCTCGATGGAGGGAGACGAATGACCAGAATAATGTTGAAATGGGCCACGCGAAAGAGAGGAACTCACCGTATAACTCTAGAGTGGGGAGAACGCGAAAGAGAGGGACATACATATATCATAGAAATTTTATTATATTTTGGATAAAGAGAAGAGTTCGAAAAAAAGGGGAACGAGAGCCGTCGTAGAAAAGAAAGTGTTATACATATTCGTGCTGAATTGGGTGTGAATGGGCGTGTGATTTGCTCTTTGTATTGTACGCGCATGTGTGTGAAACACAGAGGAAGAGAGAGAGAGGGAGGTGTACAGAGGGTGGCAGGAGAAAGGGAGAGAGAACGAGGGACGAAGGGGTGAAAAGCGCGGAACCCAGTGACCATGCGCCCTGCCGGCTGCTGGGGGCTTCTGGATCTTTTCGTGGATCAAGAAGAGAACATCGAAGAAGCACGGGAGACGCAGACGGTGGTAGGCAGAGAGAGCGACGGCTCCGCGCCGGCACGAGCGAGGTGAGATGCGCCCTTATCGCCCTTATCGCTCTCAATCGTCCGTACAATTACCATCGTTGGGGTGCCCCGACGCTCCTCGTCAGCCGAGCCGCGATCTCGACGGCTAGCAACGATAGCGGCGATACAGGATCGGAGAACGCTCGCTCCACGGCAGGACCGACCGACCCCGGTGAGTACAAATTATAAAATTTATCCAACAAAGAGTGATGGCAAAAAAGACTTGTTTTTTTTTTGCCCATTTTGGGGAGTGGAATTTTTCGACCTCAAATTTCAAACTTTTTTTTATGCCAAACAACGTACTATGATGAGACATTAATCCCAGGGAAATTTCAAGATTAGCATATAGGCACGGTTCCGGAGATATGAAGAAGTGAAAGTGATAGTTTCTCATACATCCTGATGACTAGAAATCATCACTCTCACCCCCTTGTATCTCCGGAACCGTGCCTATGCTCATCTTGAAATTTTACTTAAATTAATGTTTCATGTAATAGTACTATTTGCTATGAAAAAAATTTGAAATTCAAGATCCAAAAATTTGCCATCACTCTTTTGAATATATATATATATATATATATATATATATATTTTTTTCTCGTGGAATTGACAAACTCGCGACTATGTCTATAAAATAAAATCATAGTATAGAATTTCTATTATCCCAATTGAAGTTTCAGGGAAACTCGCAGATAATTGTATCTCCCTCTTAAAGGGATTGTGAAAAAATGGTTAATTATTACATTCTGTAAAAATTAACTTATTCTATAATGAAAATTTATTAACGCATTTTATGATCAGATTAACGAAACAATTAAACAGTGTTTGAAGACGGCGAGATAATTTTATTTTGTTTGTTCGACGTGTGTGTTTTTTTTATTCTGTATTTATTTCGTTTCGCGCGACGCAAACCGTCTGAACACGTAGGAACGTAGATTTCATCGTGAGAAATACGATGACGATTTACGGTCTATGTACACGATTTATTGGATGAAGTATTCTTTCGCTCGATTCGTATAACCATCGACGCGCCGCTTTATCACTTAACGCAACGTGCTAGCAAGCGTGAAAGAATTACTATCCTTGCTTTAAACAGACTGGATATAAGAAAATTAAAGATCTTTGTTAAGAAACAAAAATATTATATAATATCTCTGAATTATTCACTCTTTGACGTGTGTTAAAATGAAAAAAAATCCTTAGACATAAATAATGATTTTTTCTCCCAAATATTATGTCTCATTTACTTAAAAATGGTAGAGATTATAGGATTTAATTGACCATGTAAACGATTTTTACTACTGTTAAATGTTAATTAATAATTAACATTGTAATATTGCTCGACATCTAATTATTATACATCATTTAAATAAGTTAATACGCATTACTAATTAAAACAGATACCTATATCATTGACAGATATATTATTGATTATAATGAATAAATGATCTATATAATGACACTGCCATAAGTTTCAGTATAAGTTATTAGTGATAAATTTATCTACATATATATAATCAGTAATTTTTGTCAATGCTTTTTTGACAAATTTATCTTTAAAAGAATTTAAAACACGAAGCGTATTAAAGAATTTCTTGTAAATTGTTCAAGTATTATAGAATATAATTAAAATAGATAATCTACGTTATTAAATTATAGTATTTTCCATTTAATCAACGTTAGATGATTAATTCCTTAACAGACAATTTAAAGTGCCCGATTTTAAAGAAGCAGGATAAGAAAAAAAATGAAAATTGATCGCGCACCTGATTTGTGTACCGTAAATTGATGAGATACGCGTCGATACCGTCGGTCATCTAGGGCCACTACGTCAACGTGTTAGGCAGTATTATTCAGCTGCCAGATTCGTTCGCGGAGTCTTCAGACTCGTTAACACGTCAGCGAGGTGTCCGGAACACTTTTGCTGTCTCTTAGTCCGCGTAATACCAGATTTCCTGATAGTGATCCGCGGGCATAGAACAAACGCCCTCATTTCCACGTGTCATCCGCAGTCTCTCGCGTTGATCTTTCTCGGCGAGTTCGCGTCAAAGCGCGCTCGAGGGATCGAGAGGGTCGGCGAAGGGTAAATTGCAGAAGACACGAGGTTCTCGCGCGAATCGCCAGAGTCGTTTTCCCGTAAAACCGTCATTTCACGTAAAACACGTCTTCTCCTCGCGTTTCTAGCTCGAAATTGAACGCTCAATCGCTTATGGGAATCGTCATTTTTTGACAAGCAGGGCGAACCAAGTCTTATTGCGTTCTAAATCGCGAAACTTGGAAAGATGGCGCGTCTTAAAGCAAAATAAACTCGCGAAGGGCGAGAGACGAGAAGACGATACCCTCATCGTCTCTCGTCGCCTGAAACAGGAACAGCCAGGTGGATGGGTTGGGATTGCAACCTCGTAAGGTTAATAGAGTGATCGGTAACAAGGTTATAAAGCAATCTGCATAACCCTGTCCAGTACTTTACCCGACCTACCGGTTTCACGTTACTACGGGCGGTGTCGTAATTACTGCCCCTAATGCGATTACCGGATCGACAAGACCGGTAACCGAGGAACACTCTCTGCGAGATCTTTTTCTGGTTTTTAATGGCTTTTCATTTTTCTCTTCTAATAATTCTTTCTCTCGGAAAAATCATAATTGAATAGAAAATATAAAGTCGATACGCGTTCATCGTTTTTTTTTGCTTTTAAGTGCAACTGTTTTTTTACGTTTTACTGGAAAAAAGTGTTAATCCAAAACAATATCACTATTAAATATATCTCTTAACATAATCTCTCATATTAGCATATTTCGAGGTGTAAATCTAAATAGATGACTAGGTATTAAATACTATTAAATTATATAAAAATTGTACAGATAAAAGACTGAAGTGTGATATATGTAAACATGTAAAGTAATCAAACCAGAAAGAGATGTAACTTTATACATAAAAGAAAAAATAATAATATAGAATACATTTTTTTATTTAAAGGTTTCCATTTTTGATAAAATTAAATTCAAATATTGCAAGATATTTTAAATAATATTTAGAGATTATATATGTGTATATATAATTTTACAATTTTAAATAAATATATAGCAATAAAGCAAACGGATCATGTATTGAATTATTCGCGATTCATCTGATTTGGCTGAGACTTATCAGGAAAGAAGCGATAGGCGGAATAGCGGTAAATTCATTTACGCACGATCGAAGACGTAATTTTATTTCCAGAGGATTCCGTCTCTGACCTCGCATCTCGTCTAAAGTCTCGTTTCACGGCTATCTGAGTTTGATTTACATCCGATACCTTTCTCGCATTTCGACACGTACCGGGAAAAAACGTAACACATTACCTGTATTACCGAATCACCTTTAATTTTGCGAGCAACTAAATTGAAATTTACCTATGAAGTGGCGCGAAATCTCTTTTTTCCCACATATACACACGCGTTATTCTTTCAATCTCATTTATGAGATTTTCAAGATTGTGACGATTAATTTTATAAAAAATCTTTTCTATTTTTTCTTTTTATTAAATATTTCAATGCAAATGTTGTCTCGTAAAAAATAACGTATAACAACATTGTAAGAATATGTAATATATGTATTGATAAAAAATATTTCCTTTGCAGAGACATGTACCCTTATAAAAAGGATATAAAGTCGATAATCAAATCTAGATAACATGATTTCATTGAACGACGAAATACGTCGTGCGATTTATTCCTAATCTACTCTATTGCTAAAATGATTTGATTGTTTCTTTATTAAAAGTTGCGCAAAAAATAGCGAGTAGAAATGCACGAGAAATGTGTCCAGTCTGTAAAAGTGATTTTTATTCGATAAAAAACATAAATCGGATATACCGCCATAAGTTGAATCGAGACGATAAATTGGTTCCCTCATTCAGCCGATTATGAAACACGATTTTCTTCTTTTAATCTGAAATTCTACGTTTTTCTAACGATAATCAGCCAAAGTACCTAATAGATTAATTTTGACGTTTTCAACGATGAAATTTATTTATATAAAATTATCTGACAATTTATAACAATTAATACTTATATTATATTCTGTATCTGTTTTAAAAGAGAGAAAAAAATTGGCAAAATATAGTTCAAATAATGCGATTGAAAATTATTCGATATTATTCAAGTGTATCACTAACAAGATAATGAAATAATATACGTAAAATTTAAATGTATTACAAACTGCTTTTATTTCTAAAAGATAAAGCGATATTATTGTGTTTAAACGTATATATTATTTATTAGACATTTTTTTATTACTGCGGTAAAATACGGTGATAAATAATTGTCCTAAGAAATGTCATCAATTAAAATAGACACATTAAAATACAAAAGATATACATACATACGTTTAATCTTATATGAATATGCATTCTCGCATAATAATTATACAGAGTGTCTCAGAAATTTCTTTCAATTCTTTATGTAATAAGTTCGAATATTTTCTTATAAAAGTTAAAATGAACTTCTAGAACTGTCACATTAATTTAATTTTAGATTAAATCTGTGCGTCAAAGTAAGTACTTTTAAAATCATCTTATAATATTAATATTTTCTTATCTACTGATACATTTAAAGTTTAATTTGATAATTTCATGAAAATCGGAAAATTTACATTGAAATATCCATTTTTTCGATGTATCAATAATGTAAGAAAAACAAACAACTCTTTTTTAGAGCATCCTATATAAAATATCTACTTAGCAAATATTCCATCTTACGATGATTCTCCTTTGCATAACCGTCTTTAATTGGATAGATGATGCCATTGTTATAATTTAACCAGCAGTTTGCCGCGACACGAGGCACAAGTCATCTGCGAGACGAGTGTGTAAAGTTTCGTCATTAAAAAATGTGCGTGTAATTTGCAATATACTCTGTGCCTAATGTGCCGAAACAAATACAATTTGCCGCGATATTATTATATAATAATGACGACGTAATTGAATCAAAATATCGGCACTGCAACAAATATTATATGTATATTGATCGTCCGTAAAAAAAAAAAAAAAAAAAAAAAAAAAAAAAAATCGTGTTTGTGCGCTCCGCGACGCGATAGATCCGCGTTAATATTTACTCGAAGTTATAATTTTGTTGCGCAAAGTTCGAGATGTATTCCTGAATCGGGACCATACTGTGTCATACATATATACGATCGGACCGACGGAACTTCGTAACACAGTGATTTTATACGGAGGTAACGTGATTTCGCGACGAGACGTAATTCGCTTATCATGCAATATCGCACGGCAAAGAGAGGAGCCAGCACCGTCTTCGACATAATTGCTCTGGGTTACGATAAAACGTCAGTGAGACATGGCAAAGAGAGTATAATAACGGGATTATCACGTGTGACGTGTAAAAAACTTGGTTGACACTCGAAAAAGGCTCTTACACAGTCGAGCTTTTATAAGAATTTAAAAAATTTTCTATATTATTTTATAAATCAAATTGTGCTAATTAAAGCGACAGATTATACGAAGCAGGAAATTGTACGTGTCGCGCAGCTTCCAGATATCGAGGAGTGATTTTTCTTCAAAGAGAGGAAACGTGTATGTTGATTGGAAGTACGAAGAGATTGTATCTCTCAAATTGCTTTTATAGACAACAGTAAAGATACCGAAATCTCGTAGTTCGGTCGTTGACCTACTTGTTGAGACGCAGAGCAACAGTTTGCTCTTTAAGTTATCTGCATCTCCCTCTATTCGCATTTCCATTGTCTTCTCCATTCAAAGCCTCTTACCGATTGAAAACCTTTGTCTTATTCTCATAATTAATCTATACTTATTTCTTGGCTACTTTTTTCCTCATCAGAAATTTCGACATATAATTACGCTATTACTACTTAAGTGAGCTACTTAATTTAAAATTATGTGAAAACGTATTTTAAATGTGACATTTTTAATAAAAGTAAAAATGTTAAAAATTTTTCGTATTATAAATCGATTGATTAATTCTAATACTAAATCAGAGTATTATCAAATAAGGAAATGTTTCAATAGTATCGTACTAAGGAAGATCGACACCAAGTTTATCAAAGAATCTGTGAATCACGCCAAGTCGAAAGATAGAGACCCAGGTAGAGCGAGACGTAACAACCCGAACTAATTGGTTCTTAAAGTAGAAACTAACCCTACGCAGACTGTAACTTTGTATGGAACAGCAAGAGAAACTGATTAAAGGACTGCTCCCTTCCAGTTCTCATCTTTAACTTAACTCTGCCATTGTATCCATAAGAATCAATCTAATAACCGTAATTAAGATCAGACTCGAATAATATAATAATAACTACGAAAATACACAGTGAGATGCAACAATAACTTTACAACATGACAGAATAAACCAATGCACGAAAATATATTATATTAAATAAATTATTATTATAGAAATTTTTACTATATTTGTGTATGTAGAAATTATTAAATATCGAGAGAATAATTAATATCTTTGTTTCAAGCAATTTATATATTTTTAAAAGTTGGTTGTTTCTAGCATTTTTTTAAGTCAACAAATATAATATATATTCGTTAATTAATTAATAATTTAGTAGAAAATTTATATACATACAGCTGTTTATGAAAATTGCAATACCTGAAGGCACTCCATAAATAAGGAATAATATAATATTAGTTGTGTTGCAATTTTCACAAACAGCAGTGTATATATTCTTCTGCTAAATTATTAACTAAAAAATGAGCGAATATAGATTAGTTAAATAAATTTTTTTTAAATATTTTGCATCATATATCTATCAAGTTATTATTATTAATATATCAGATACGCGCTAAACACAAAATTTCTACTAAAAAATACACTGTAAAATTCCTCAACAATGGGTAGATTAAATAAATTCCTGAATCCCTCCGTTTAACCCTTCAGTCGCGCGGAAATAAGTTCACTTCCAAGGCGTGCGATTGTGGACCGACGACAGGAGACTAGCTATTTCCTTTATTATATGAAAAATCCCGTCGCGATCGCGAGCGAAAACGGCCAGCCGCACGTGAGAGAGATGAGTGGTCACGTTTTACAATAAATTCCACGCACTGACGGCCGACACGACTTTTCTATTAGCTGAAACGACGAAAAACTTTGGACCAATTGAACTCGTATAGCGTAATCACGTAACACATCGCGTCGACCTGGGTGTTGTTACCCCGTCGTATCAATGACGCACATGCGAGTCGACATAACGAGCCTCGAGATGAATCGGCAGATTCCCCGCGCCACCACTTCATCAAGCGTCCGTTGCCGAGAGAAGCTGTCAATCGCAAAACCGTCATCCCCCGTCAAACCCTTTCAATGACTCGTATCGCTCGTCAACTCGCCTCTTCAGAATCCCACAATCCCACCCCGCTCGAGTCTCCAGTGTACTATTAACTTTACACGCGCGAGCGCTTCGTATATCGAGCCTACAAAACTCAGCTCTCGCATTTTCCGATGTACGATAATCGAGTTTATTAGACAGCGAATTTATTAGATCGCGTTATTTATTATATGTATAATGCACTCCTTACACGGACAAAAATCCATATACTTTTCATATATACATAAAAATTACTTGTTCGAAACTGGAAAAATTACTTAATTATCACTGTAATTTTTTTCTATTATTTTTTAAAGTGAAGATACATACTTATATTAAAATTAATTTTTTTCAGTTATCATTTGTTAACAAAATAAAAAGATACCCCTCTTCCTGGTTCCTTCGTTAATCGGCGACGCATAGTAAACAGTGAAAGAAGTGGTAATAATTTGGTCAACCATATCTGGCTATAAATACTATTTATTAAACTTTACGACGTTTCGGCCATGGGTTTCGGCCCTTATCAAGTGCTATAAACAATTGATATATAATTAAATTAATAATATTACAGATTAATACAAATTAGGTGCTTAAATATTAATATACCAGTGAACAAAGTGTTTATATCTCGCAGCAGGAGCGAGACAGGCGACAAATCGGTCGCCGAAGAAAGAGGATTTCCGTAAGGAACAGAAATGCAGATCGATGCAGAACGCTCTCGATGGGAATAGCCGGTTGATACGCGATACGCTCGACATTCCCTGGCGGGAAAGCTCCGGTACAAACAGGAGACCGGTCTTTCTTGCGGTCATTCTTCGTCGTAATTACCGAGAAGATAAGAGAACGAGGGATGAAGAAGGTCGGGGGTGGGAAAAGGAACGAAAAGGAATCGGAGAAGGGAGAGTCCGATAGAGATATGGCGGAAGGTAGCGGAGCTTATAAGTGGAGAAGGACGAGTGGAAGTGATCTTTTCCGAGAATAATGCGCGGTCCTCGGGGAGTTGGCTTTCAGGAAAATGCTGATTGCTTCCCTTTTCCCCCTCGTACCAATTCTCCATCCGCCTATCCTCCCCCTACCTTTCCACGCTATCAATCTTCGACTTCGTCAGCAGCGGAGATGTATAAGCCTCCCTTCTTCCCCTTGGTGACCATTCTGTTCAGATGCGTGCGAGCGTGCGTCTCTATAGGGCTTCTTCTGCGGTATCGGTCCTTAAACACCCCCTTATCTCGCGTTACCAACCACCTTGATTCCTTTTCGTACGCATACCTCGTAAAAATCGGTCACGGGAATGTGCTCATCGGTCTTATTTGCCTGATGATTCACATGGGGAAAATTTGTGTTTTATTGTTATTAAAAACGGTCCCCGTCAAAATTTTTGTGTTAAATATTTAACACATTCGTGTGATATATTATAAATATATGTTATAGTACTTTATCCGCGATTAATACTTTTTGACAGAAATCAGCTGATAACTGTCAAAAATATTAATTGTGTTTAAAGTATCATAATATATTATTTAAAATGTATTATAATTTTAATTTTCATAACATTATTATTTTAAAATTCAGTTCGCAAATAAACGCTTTATTAATATTTCTTTTTTCGACAGAAATCAGCTGATTAAAGTCAATCAGCATCACGGAGTCTCACATTAAAAATTAATAAGAATTTAAAGATATACACTTTGCTCAAAGTCGTATATATAATTTTAACTTCTTTTTAAAAACTTCGACAATGAATGAAACGATGAATTAATATATTGTTGTGTTAATTAAACTGAAATGTTAAATAATTAAAACAACTGAAAAATAACACCATGTACATATATCTATTTTTAATTTTACACATCTATTAAAATTTACAGGAAAAAAATGTTGATTTTTTATTTTATAATATAACTATGGGGATGATAAAATCTATTTAATACATTTTTACATTAAAACTGTAATTTTACACAAAATTTATTTTTAATTGCTTGTTGCATTTAGTTTGCGTTAAAATATTAACACAGTATTCATGCCTCCATTTAACATATTATGTTAAATTAACACAAAAATTTCTGTGGACCGTTTGAGTTAAATTTAACACAAATTCAACTGTGCTTTTCTTTGAGGAACGCGATAATATGGAGTGTATGAGAGGGAGATATATTTGAATCGTATATTAATTTTTAAATCGAAGAAGACGTGTCCATTGGAGATAATGCATTAAAATAGCATTTAAAATCGCCTTACGCAACTCTTCTTAATAAAAATAAGGTAAAGTACCGTGAACGCGCGAGACAGTCGCTGAGAGTCGCAATAGCCTTTGATGCTTGCCTTTTCAACGGCCGAGCGTGAAAATTAGGTGGGCTAAAAGCGTGGGGTAACCGAGTTATTACGAATAAAAGAGAGAAGAGAGCGAGCATCGCGCGCGCGCGCGGAACGACAGGGCGGTGGAGGGTACTATTAAAAGCCTGTAATTAATGCGGTTAATTGTATTGCGCTAAACGAACGTCGAGTCGATAGCGAGTCGTTCCAGCGAAACGAAACAGAAGTGAGCTTTCTGAAAAACTTTGACAATTAAGATTGCTGTTCTCTCACAATCGTCGAATAAATGTCATATATTATGGAAGGAAATAATTAGCATTAAATGGCGAAAGTGAGAAAATCTTGAAAGCAATTACTTTCCTTTTAGAATGATGCGTTATTCGTTTAGAATGCAATTAAAGAATTATTTTTTATACTGTTCGTTTTTTTTTCCTTAATTCATACACAAAGATTTTTAGAAAATCTGTCCACACTCTATTTCACGAAATAATATTATAATTAAATAATATGTGAATAAATAAATGTTATTCACACATTCTCGCATAAAATTTATCTATATAAAAATTTATAAAAATATAGAACGGAAACCATCGCGAGCGTTCCAAAACCGACACTGAAAGATAAGCGAGTCGAACGATTCAAGAAAGGAAATTGCGAAGAAGTAGATCGTAATTTTGACCACTTTTCACAATTGACAATTTTCAGGGCGAAGACGATTTTATCTTCTCTTAAGGCAGATGCGCCTTTTCCGGCATTCAAACTATTTCCGTCCCGTTCAAGATTTCTCTCAACGGGAAGCGACTCGATTTTATTCCAGAATATTACTTATGATTTAGGCAATAGTACTGAAGAAAGAGAAATGTCTTGTTCTTTTACCATATGTGTCACTATATATATATATGTCTAAACTTTATTATTTTATAAAATAAATATGTATTATGCTTCGATTTTAACACTTATGTAATTCATTGCATTTTCAAAAAAAGAATTTTTTATATATGTAATTATATAAATATTAGGTTGTCGGAAGTCATGACATATTTTTTCTACATTTTTTACTTTTCATGTTTTTCAAAGGTTTTTTTACTTATATACATATATGTATATTAATTATTGTGTATTATAATACGTCATGACTTCTCCGACAACCTAATAATTTATTAAGTAAGTATACTAATTTTCTAAAGAAACATTTCTTTTGACACTCTACTATTTGCGCTACAAAATTAGTGTTCGCAAAACGTCCGATAAAATACACATCTTCAAGCAAAGATCGACAAGTGTGGTTTAACGAAAACCTAACGGGGAAAGGTCCTTCAGGGAGCGTATGCGGTAAAGTGTCAACGCAATACGGGATTCGATTGTTCATCTTCGTGAAAGGACATTTCGTCGGAATCGCTTGGAAAGAAGTCCTGAAATTTTCTTTCTCTCTCTCTCTCTCTCTCTAACTTTCCTCTCTCATTGATTTCTCGTAATTTCTGTTTACCCGCTTCGGATTTCTAGAATAGATAGCTTCCGAGAATAGATTCGAAGTTAGAAAATTTAAAGAGATCTGACGAAATTTTATTACACGTATATATCCCATTTAACATTTCTCATCATCCGCTAATTAATGTTGTAGAACATCAACGGAAGGATAAAATTCGAGAATGGGAGGTGAAGAATGGAGCGGTTGGTTGCAACGATGCCGACAATCTCGGAAACTCGTTCTCGTCATCGTCGCCATCGCTCTGCTGTTGGACAATATGTTGCTAACAACCGTAGGTAAGTTGCCTTGTTTATTACATAGTACACGGCATTAATTAATTACGATTTTTCATATCTTCGATACATTATTAATATATATAGCATACAATATTATTGTTGAATTTTTAAACAGTTTTCGCTATTTTGAGAATTTAAACTTTCATAAAGAAATTTGAATGAATATTTATGCGGAAGCAGCAGCTCTGTTGACAAACCTTTTTATTATTCTTTTTTAAGTTTACCGATTGCATTACAGCAGATTTATGTATATAAGCTGATTTCTCGCTTTTTCTAGCAGCTTCTTCTTTAGTTAGGCTTCGAAGCTGCCTCTTTAGGCCATAAATTTAATTCCAGTGGGTCAAGTACCGAGACCTATTAACTTCACAACTTTCTCTCGACCACGTGGTCCAGTGTATAAGATATACGAGAATGTTCAAAAAAGTTTAAATCATAATAGTAAAAGAGAGACTTATTTAAATGATCAATGTTATAAATGAAAATGTTAATATTGTAGTAGCAAACGTGTAAATGTATGTCCCAGCAAACACAAAGTAACAATTACATAACATCGATGTTATAATTTTCCACTCATTAATATAACCGGAATATAACATGGCTTGTACGTAACAGTTATATTATTGAGTGGGAAATTATAACATTGATGTTATGTAATTGTTACTTTGTGTTTGCTGAGCAATTAATTCATAAAAATGGAAAGGAAATGAAAGAACTCTCTTCTTTTATCGCGATTTTTAATGCTTCCACTTTATCACGGGGTTGATTCAGCTTTTTCGGTTTTTAACGCTATTTTCAGTCCACTCGAACCCTATTGACGGTCACCACTTTTCTTGGTCGCGTGATCTTATGTTTAATTCAGAAAACGTTCGCGTTTATTCCGTACCAGTCTGTGGAACGTATGGACTTTCATGTATCGTGCCACCAATCCGGATAAGTGGTCATGCATTTATGCAACATCGCGTATAGTTCGTGATCGTTACGTACAAATATTCACGAATGTCGTCACACTTATCGAACAAATCGCGAGATCCACTTTCAGTCATTGTATGTATAAATTCTATCAACGAAATGTGTATCGCATAAAATGCTCATTAACACAATAAATGCCAAAGAGTTTCCGTTCACGATCTCATTTTGATAAATTTATTATCTTTCACACATGATATTTAATATACATATCATTGCATTATAAACTTTCGATTCTTTCCTAATTATTACAAAATGTTAATTATTATACCAAAATACAACTCATGAAAAAGTGTCGTCGGCGATAAAAAAAAAGAGGATTGGAGGTGCTGGGATTTGAACCCAGGACTTTCAGCATGCGAAGCAGACACTCTACCACTGAGTTACACCCCCGGCTAATAAAATGTCTTTCAAATATGCTTTAGAAGCATGCCGAGCTATCCTATTTTTATTTTTTACAAAATCCTATATTATACAAAAGAAAAAGGATAATATATTTTCGTATGCAATTGAATAATATTTGATTTTAATGGCAAATTTTCATATGAAAAAAATTAAATATATTTTATTGATTTTTTGTTTTGTAGTCTTATCATTTTGCTTAAATATAATATTGAAAACTATCTTGTATTTTATTTTTTAAAAAATGTTTACAGTTCCAATAATACCGGAATTTCTCTACGACATCAAACATCCTAACGCAACATTAAGCGAGCATCTGGAAGGAAGTCAAACTACAATCTCTACCACCGCATCACCAACAACAACGATAAAAACAACAACGCCAAAATGTCCCTGCGCTCCAAACATATCGGTTCTTCCTCAATTGGAGTTTCTACATCTTACCACCCCTTCTATGGATGCATCGGGTAAAGTATGCTTTACGTTATGTTAATTCAATGAAAAATTTTATTTAAAACATTATATTTATTATATTAAAATGATAGACTCGTAAATTTATTTTTAATCTGCTCTATTGTGGATGCTTTAAAAACAAATCATATATTAGAGAAGATTATATTAAGGCTACATTTATTGATTCAATGAATAAAAAAATATAGAAAATAATATCGCATTTTTACCATTTGGTAGAAGAAAGGGATAGGAGGAAATGCAGACTTTCAACTACAAAATCTTACGACGTACTCAACAAAATGAACATTTTACTAATCTTTTTCATTTTAGAAGTTACTGTAGCCAATCTTACATCGGCGGAAACGAAGGAAAAGGAACAAAGACATCGGGAATTACTAGAAGAGACCGTGGCAGTGGGAATGATGTTCGCTTCAAAAGCTTTTGTTCAATTGTTAGCTAATCCCATAGTTGGACCATTAACTCACAAGTAAGCATCGCATCTTCGCACGATTTTTTTACTCGAAATATATTAGATTGGCAAAAGATAATTTATCTCAAATAAAGTTTTAAAACAAAATTATACGTAATAATTCAAAGAGTAATTTTTATAAATTGAAATAATTATTATTGAAAGCATTTTCTATGCTTCGTAAACAGTTTTTAAATCTCTTTTTAAACAAACTCAAATAATTTTATTTAAAATAGAATTTTATAGAAAAAACAATTTTCTCAGTTTAATTTAATATAATCAAGAGTGTATTATATTAAATGCAATAAAATATGTTGCATTTAATGAGATAAAAATTTATTATTTTTCAGAATCGGATATAGTATACCTATGTTTACCGGATTTATTATCATGTTTCTATCCACGTTGATTTTTGCTTTTGGACGAAGCTACGGTATACTTTTTCTAGCGCGAGCTCTTCAGGGTATCGGTTCGTCATGTTCCAGCGTTTCTGGTAAAATTTATCCCTATCTACCCATATTAATATTATTAAATAATGTTGAAAATTACTTGTGTGTGTGTGTGTTAAAATTATTTCACGTAGTTATACACGAGCATCGGTGGTTCAGTGGTAGAATGCTCGCCTGCCACGCGGGCGGCCCGGGTTCGATTCCCGGCCGATGCATAGTTAATATTTTTGCTAATTTTTGTCTTCAACTATTTGTCAAAAATTTCACCAAGTACTTTAAAAAAAGTCGATAATTTTTCTGACATATAAATCTCATTAAATCTAAGAGTCGATAAAATTTTGACATCTGACAAGATCGAAGCTGTCAACGGGCAGCGGATCCATTAATTACAATACTATGTTGTTTAACAAAAAAAATGATAAAAAGAATTGCATCGGCCGGGAATCGAACCCGGGCCGCCCGCGTGGCAGGCGAGCATTCTACCACTGAACCACCGATGCTGTTACGATCTGTTCGTACTCTTTACATGATTACATATAACACGTTCGTAATATATCATATTCAACTTTCTCTCAGGTATGGGTATGTTAGCGGAGAGGTATCAGGACGACAAAGAACGTGGCAACGCAATGGGTATCGCATTAGGGGGATTGGCCCTAGGGGTTCTTATAGGACCCCCTTTTGGCGGAGTAATGTATGAATTTGTAGGGAAATCTGCCCCCTTCTTAGTGCTTTCCGCATTAGCTCTTGGTGATGGACGTAAGTAAATAAATATACGCACTTATGCAATACGAAATTATGCGTATTGCATTAATTAGATTTGATTTTAAATTATACGCACGTACACAAAATCATATATACAAGTAAATTTAAATTTTATATGCATAAATATATATATAATAAATTTAATAAATATATATTTTTATTCAATATTTTCCCAATAAGATAAGCATATAGAGCATTTATCAAAGAAAAATAATTTAACGCATGTAATTATACGGTTTATGTGATATATGATATAATATTTTTGGTAAATCTTTCAAGTGTTACAGCTTTTGATGCTTCAACCATCTGTCGTGTATACGGAAACGAAACCACCATCGTTAAAGTCCCTCATTACCGATCCTTATATCGTTTTAGCAGCTGGTAGGAAAAAAACATCTCGAGTATAAAATACGACTTATTTTTCAAACAAAAAATATACGATTGCCGATATTTTAGGCGCAATAACGTTCGCGAATATGGGCATCGCTATGTTGGAACCGAGTCTACCAATCTGGATGATGGACACGATGGGCGCGAGTCGCTGGAAACAGGGAGCCACATTTTTACCAGCGAGCATTAGTTACTTGATCGGAACGAATCTTTTCGGCCCCCTTGGACATAAAATGGGCAGGTCAGTTTGATCGACATTATGAAGGTTGCGTCGACAAAAAATTTTGGTGTCTCTTAAATGCTAAAAATCTATCATAATAATAATAAAATCATTAGACGTACTAGAAGATATATCGCCCGGATAGCTCAGTCGGTAGAGCATCAGACTTTTAATCTGAGGGTCCAGGGTTCGAGTCCCTGTTCGGGCGAGATATCTTTTTGTACGATGACTCGAAATGTGTTTATTATATTATGCACTTATTACAGATGGTTAGCCTCTCTGATAGGATTAGTCGTTATTGGTATCTGCTTGATGTGTGTAAGTAAATTATGCTTATCTTATTGGAAAAATAAAATAAATCACCACTTGGAGCATTGCTGTTATTTAATGTAAAAGCAATTAATTGCAAAATTATATAAATCATATAATTATATATAATTATATTGCAAACTATCTCTCTTATTTTGGAAAAATGAAAAAAATTACCACTATATCATTACTATAATTTGTTTAAAAAATTAATCACAAAAATGTATAAATCATATATATATATATATATATATATATATATATATATATATATTGTATAATTAATATATACATAAAATTATATTGCAATTATCTAATGCTGCAAATAATTATGTCGTACGCTATCGATTATGAATCATAGAATTTCGACGAATAACAGCTATATTTGAGTCGTGATTTATTAATAAATCGAAAATTAACTGACCTTATGTCGTATGGAATAATAAATTTCCATTTTTCAGATTCCATTGGCGAGAAGTATCAATCATCTGATCGTACCGAATGCGGGTCTGGGCTTCGCAATCGGCATGGTGGACAGCTCGATGATGCCTCAGCTGGGATACCTGGTGGACATAAGACACACCGCTGTTTATGGAAGTGTTTACGCTATTGGAGACGTGGCATTTTGTCTAGGCTTTGCTATAGGTATGTACATGTATTCGATTTTCGTATCACTTTCATTTATTTAAAAAAACAAAATATATCTTATCCCAACATTAATGCTATAAAAATATGTACCAGTATGTGCCTATATTTTTAATAATATAAAAATTAACAAAAATATTAATTATGCATCGGCCGGGAATCGAACCCGGGCCGCCCGCGTGGCAGGCGAGCATTCTACCACTGAACCACCGATGCTTCTGTTAAGCCTTGAGATTCTATTTGATTAACAGGATCAATAGTATCCTTCGGAAATTCCATATACAATATAATGGTATATAAAAAAAAATTCGAGAAAAAATTAAGAGTAACTTTTTCATCATGTGTCTTTTTTTATTTTATTTTATATGCATACATAGATATCTTGAAAACACGTTTATCGAATAGACATGAGACACTAAATAATCAAATATATTTTTTACTTTGTGTCGCAGGTCCAGCATTAAGCGGAACTTTGGTCAACACTATTGGTTTCGAATGGATGCTTTTTGGTATAGCCTTGTTAAATTTTATTTACGCACCCCTCATGTATTTCCTAAGGGCGCCGCCGAACAAGGAAGAAAAAGAGGTAATATTATTTTAAAAAGAAACAGATTATTTCGATGAATTTATATCGTTAATTTTGAATTTTATCGAATTATAGTCGTTGATAATTGGTGAAAAATCATCTGTACGGTATGTCACCTACCAGAACGAGGAAGAGGACCAATAAAACAGTGATTCTAAATGTTTTCGACGCTACCGATTATTTTATTCTCTTGGCGAGCTATTTTTTCTCTTCTTCTTTTTCTAAAATACGGTAAAAGTAAAAAAGGAGCATTACTTTTGTATTATCTTATTATCTGTATTTATATATATTATTAATTTTTATATATATATACATCTTCAAAAAATTGTTAATGACTAACTAAGATAACAATTTATTCTTCTTTTGGAATATCACATATTTCTTATTCAAAATATTCAAACTTGTTCCAATAAATGATAAGAAGCTACAAACATCGACAATAAGCACAACTGTTGACATGCACTTGAATAACATTTGGCAAACGTACTGTAAAATTATTTCTATAATCGAGTAGAGTTTCCCTAATAAACAGGCGACATTTCTGGAAAAAACGAACGATCTCACTCGAAAAAAAATAGATTTGAAAAAATCGCACAACACCACACTTGGTATTTATAAAAATAATATATACAAACAGATCGCGCTATAAACGTCCGAGAACCCACGGGAGATTTCGCGTTCTCGAATAATTCTGAGACTATATAGCCGTAATGATGGTGGATAATGTTGTGAAAAAAATGTATTTCTGTGTATTCTGCATCATCGATATCTCGATACTTAGTCGAGTATACAAAAGCGTATTATATATCGTATGTAACACAGATGACAAATATAATAATAATAGACTAAAAAGCTAAAATAATGCAAAAATTGCGAAAATGCAAAAAAATTCATTATGCCGTAGCGTGCGATAGCAAGAGATATTATATATTCGATAAACATGTGTTTTCAAGATATCTATATATGCATATAAAATAAAATAAAAAAGACACATGATGAAAAAGTTACTCTTAAATGTAAAAGCTTAGATTCAATGCATACGGTATAAGGCTCGTCGTAAAAATAAGTGCATGAGAAGACATAATGAAAGTACGATTTATGTGAAAAAGTTGCAGACTCAAGAAATATGTAATATAGTAATATTACGATTGATCGAACTGTATGTAAAACGAGACGAGAAAAAATATGATAATCGGGCATCGCGTGATCGGTATATCGATTGCCCAGCTGGTTCTTCAAGATATATAAATCATACGCAAAATTTATTCTTATCAGGAAGAACTGCCCGATTCGGTTTCCCTGAATGGCTGCAGGGAAACCAGCGAAAATGAGACGGTCGGGTGTTTTGAAGTGTTCTTCATTGAACAATGCGGCTGTATTTTGAAATCAAGTATATCTGCATATTTTTATCACGAAAAAAAGAGAAAAAATATGACATTTCATGCGAAACATCTTGGTGCATACGATTTACCGAAGCTCGTCGATCCTATCATAAAAGCGAAATGAAGAAGTATAAGCCGTGAGAGAGCTTGTCGCAAATCCCGAAGCTTCTCGATAAATTCTTCGAGATTACCTTCTGTTTTCCCACGAATTTTTCAACGCATGCCGGAAAGAATATATAGAGAATACCACGGGATTTGTCGCGATAGAAAATAGTACCTAAACTTATAAACTTATAAAATAAAGAATGCTGAAAAATAGAGAGAGAGAGAGAGAGAGTGAGAGAGAAAGAAAGAGAGAGAAAGAGAGAGAGAAAGAACGAGAGAAAGAGAGAGAGAATAAAAGAGTGGAATTTATAGAATAGAATAGAGTAGAATATATAGAATAAAGACCGAGTATGAAGCGTTGACAGAATTTGCGAATTACATGATAAACTCTATGAGGATTCGCGGCGGGAAACTCTAGCTGTGACGATTTATTTGTTCGACAATTGAAAAATCGGTAAAAATCCGTCGATTGAACCCCGTGAAAAAATAGAACGTTCGTAGAAGCAATATAGAAAATAGCGTAGCAACGTATATTATCCATATATTAAACATATTATATATCTATATATGAAATCTATATACGTGTCCATATGGTTGTATCTTCACGTAAATGTTCAATCTGTGAAAAATTGTCGTGTATTTATTACCTATCGGCATCTCGTATATTATTCGTGTACGATCAAGTATCTTATGTACGACGGTGAACAAAAGAAAGTATATACTTGTTGAGATCCTAAGCTACTAGATTCATGAGATATATCTCTCAAGACAGCGATTCATTCTTGATATAATCGCTGATTAAGAGAAATTTGTGATTAGATCATAGCGCGTTTGCTTATTACCTGGACTCATTATCATCTCTAATTGTGAGCGTAGTGCTAAAAAAAAGAAGCGTTAAACAGTGTTATATAAAACGCTGCGAGAGCATATTATATGTAGAAAAATATAGAATGACGTAGAAGTAATCGAGAGTTACAGAGTTTATCTCCATTAACGCCGTGACATGTTCCGGAATTTTGTTGATAATCTCGTCAAAAATCTTAATATAGCTCGTAATAGCTAAACGAATTAATGAATCTCGGGGTTCAAAAGCGATGGAGGAAAGAGCAACTAATTAACATTAATTGCCGGGATTGACTACAGCTTTCCATTGCGGATTCCGATTACACAAGGTGCGTAAGAGAAATTTTTTGCTCACCTACTCCCGGTACGAAACGCGAGTCAATTCGATTTGCGAATTCTTCGTCAACGCTCGCTTCGTCGCGACATACGTATACTTAAAAAAAATATTTATGAGAATCTATATAAAGAAGGTGGCAAAGCACAGACAGGAGATGAGAATGCAAGAAAATCAAGAAAAGTCAAAAAAGTATGCGAATCTTGAAATTCGGGCGATTTTTCGAGCCACGCGAAAAATAACCAATTTTTTATTTATTTATTTCAATTAGTTGCATTCTCGTCTTTATTCCCGTTTTTATTTCCGTTCGTATTATTTATAAATATTTCGTTCTGCACCATATATATGTATATTTATCATGGTTATTATTTTTATTGTTCTTGTTTTGATAATTAATAGTAATATCGATGAGCGATGGTATACTTTACTACTATGGTGATTCGTGGTTATCGCGTGATTTTCAACTATTGTACTATATTGCATATCACACTATATATCGCACAATATATTTGATCAATCTTTCCCTAACTGTAAATATAGTAAAAGTATAACTAACGTTGTCGCCGCTGAGATACCTTAAAAGGATGTTACAACACCGATTTCCTATAACTTCGGTGGATTTAGCCTCGTTTTGGATTTATTTTCCTATGCAATATCATATATAAACATGTATATATGTAGCTATATGTTTGTATGGAGAGACATATACCTCGGTTATATTTATTTAAATAATCATACTTATAGATAAGTAGAAATTATTTATTCACATATATCGTTAAAATTATCAAGTGTTTTTTTTAAATGAATGTTAAAAAATGCAAAATCGAATTTTATTAGAAAAGTATCGAAATTATATACTTTTTTTTTTTTTTTATATTAAAAAACTTGAGCATAGGAAAATATATTTATATCTATACTACGATTATGGTCTTAATCTCTTGCGTTGGAATTTGATAAAATAAATTATACATTAAATAAATGTTATTCTTGACAAAAAAATAAATTAGCATAAAAAACAATGAACTTCTTAATAATCAAATTAATTATATTTAAAACTAAATAAATAAAAACTTGTGTATGACGAATTTTTTGAGCTAATAAATTTCACGATTATCGATAATAATTTTAATACGCAAATTTTAACACTTTCGGTATTACATTATTCCAACACTGCAACAGATTTCTAATTCGAACGGAAGAGATTAACGACGAAAATTGTTCTCTCAATACAAAGAACCTCCACGATTCAGAAAGAAACAGCATTCTTGAACGAATTGTTATACGTAAAAAAATAGACTGTGTTGTATAGGAGTTGTTTCTCATAGAAGGAAGTATACGCGATTATTTGTGTAAAAATCTCTCATGTAAACTACTCAGTCCATATCGACTCGGCCGGCGGCGGCCGAGGCTTATTGTACGAATTGCAGATGCAATCAACATGACTGTGTTAATCGAAGCAAATCGTAAAGAGGAAAAAAAAAAGAAATCTGTAAAGCACGTGTCGCGCCGATAGGCTGCGATTTCGGTCACATGCAACACGTGCTTCCGGCAAATGCAAAATAACGTATATACGATACCAGTCGCACACATAATTATTGTTACCTGACAAACGATTCGTGTGACCATAATTAATTCACCGCTACTTTGCTTAATACTTTGCGGAAGGCACGCTAAAATTCCTAGCCATGGCTATATCAACTCTGCCATGTGAATAGATTTTACGAAAGATAGTCGATCTCAAAAAAATATTGGATTTATTTCTCTTGCATTTTTAATTTTATAAATTTCCATATTAATCAATTTGTTCTCTCTATATATTCTCTAATTAAATAATAAAATAATTATATAATAATGAGTAAACATATACACACTATAATAAAATCTTTTTATTTCATAGCATTGCATATTTAATTATAATACTAATAACTTATTTTACATATAAAAATATATAGAGAAATTATATTTGACTTTGTGAAGAGCATAGATATACAAAATTGTAATTAATATATTGAAAAGAAATGAGAATAAAAATTTTATTCATTTATTTTAATTTTAATCATCTTAAACTGATGTTCATTTTTTAAAAAATGCAAAATTATGCAGCTTTTGAATTTGACACGATAAATTGTTATAAATTTCTTTTAATTCACATAATTTTTCAATGTATGCGTGGACGGTCACGAAAAAAGGTAAAATTGCGTAAAGACACGTGCAAGTATCGTCGTGCGTTATTCGATTGCCATCGTTTACAACGATGCTTCCATACTGGGTGTGTTAAAAGAAAAAAAAGAGACGAATTTTAGCAAACTATTCGTTGGCGGCTGCTATTGTGAACAGACAATAAGCAATAAAAAAAGTGCAAAACCTTCCCCACATTCGAAGGGACCGATCGATCGTTCACAGTAGGAAAATTTGTTTTCTTGTTAAAAACGGTTGCCGTTAAAATTTTTGTGTTAAATATTTAACACATTCATGTGTTAATTTAATATATTGCTGTTGTGTTAATTAAACTTAATTATTAAATTATTAAAACAACTGAAAAAAGATATAAAAAAATAACACAATGTGCATCTATTTTTAACTTTATACAATAAATAATTCTGTTTTATTAGTAACAAAATTTATCTATTAAAATTTACAGGAAAAAATGTTGATTTTTTATTTTATAATATAAGTGGGGATGATAAAATCTAAAATTAACATATTTTTAGTTAATTTTTAGCTATGTTAACTTAACACAAAACTGATTTTAAATTACTTAAAGTTTTGCATTTATTTTGTGTGAAAATATTAACACAGTATTTGTGTCGTCATTTAACATATCCATATTATGTTAAATTAACACAAAAGTTTCTATGGACCGTTTGGGATATCTGTTAAATTTAACACAAATTTTTCAACTGTGTTATTTCGTTAGGAATGGCAAACGACGAAAACATTTGGCGAATATCAATCGACGATAATGATACATTGTTATAAATGAATAACGAAATCGATGGGTTCGCGCCGGTTTGGATCTCGATTATATAACTCGAATTTCTTTGTTAAGGAAGGTATTGGACGACGCTTGTGTATGTATTTATCGTTATATATTATAGTTTCGGCAGCCTCTCGCGTTTATCGTAAAATCGCAGTCTATAAGAGTACCTATTATATTTAACGTCGTATCATTATATCGTAGATATTTAACAAGCTGGTGTATGGGTCCGATTTTCTCATGCCTGTGTAATAATCAAGATAAAAAAAGAAGAGATTTAGACGACGAGTCTCATCTTGTAGAGAGTATTTCTTATTGTTAATTTAAGAGTTATTATACATGATTGTGCGATTTGAAATCAAGAAAGATACTCGTATAATAATTAAACTTTCTTCTTGAAATAAAGAAGAAGCTCGATCAAAAAATGAGAGGGAGGGAAAACCATATTTGTTTATATATTTTTACATGTTAAAATACTATATAATGCCGGCTCCGAAAAATCGCCATCGAATTTCGCTGTATAAGGTTGTATTTGAATTGTTAACGCTTGTGTAAGAGACATGTGACGCTGCTATTACAACCAAACGACTTCTATATATAAATATATATATATATAAAAGTTAAAAGGATACCAAAATAAAAATGGTCTGGAAATATTATACATATATTATTGATGGATCGTACGAAATTAATATATAATAAGTGAAAGTATTCACGACAGAGAAAACAGTAACAAACTTGTTGTAAACTATTTAATGTTTATTCTGACGTCTATATGTGTCTAATGTGTGTTTACGTGTATATGAGAAGATACATTGTGTCGAATAAATATAAGCTGAATGATCTCTAAACTATATTTTTTTCAATAATTATCTTTACGTTTATAATGCTCAATAAATCGATTATACGTATATAAAAAGATATAAGATATTGCTATAGATTCTGTGTATTATACACATAACACACACATCGAGCAATTATATCTTTTTATTTCTTTTAAAATAAATTTATTATACAATATATAATACATGTATATAATATTATATGTAATAAATTTAAATAGTACTTATTGAAATTTTATGAAGTAAAAAAGCAGTAAAATATTAAACTTAACATATTTTTAAATATATATTTTATAAATAATATATATATATATGTCAAGTTTAATATTTTATTGTCTTTTTTAAAAATTCAAAAAATTTTAATATTATTTAAAGCTCGAGTCACAGTAAAAGTTAATCAAAAATAACTATTCAAATCTAACAATTTTTTAAATATCCTTTTAATCAATCTTAACTACAAGAATTATCCCAAATATTTTTAAAAAATTCACATGTTTTATAGAAATTTAAGGTACGTTCGCTTTAAGATCGATATCGATCTATCTCCGTTTAAAGGCTTAAGCGGAGAGCACACACTCTTGCATAAGCGCATAAGCATATGCATAAGAAATTCGATTGGTTGAATTTCTTATGCATACGTTTATAGACCAATCAAGATTCTCATGTTTACGCTTATGCACCTATGCAAAAGTAGTGCTTCCCGCATTACTCGAACTTAGAAATATCGCGCAGTCAGCTATGTGAATCTAGCATCTGCCTTTCAAAAATTTAATTTTTTAATGTGGAAAATGATAGTATGTCGTTTGTAGTTGTTTATTGTAACAATAATATCATTTGTAGTCAATTAGAAAATTAAAAAATTAAAAAATTAAAATAATAAACAGCGCCCGACTTTAAGATATTTCAAACCCGATTGCATAGTCTTTTTTAGAATAATTTGTAGATGTAGTGATTTTCGTTTCATATGTAATAGCACGGTTTAGAAATTGAAATTGTTTAAATAAATTGTCAAAAGTGATTTTTGTCTATTTTAAAGATTTTGTAATTTAAACGATTATAAAAAGACTGCGCAATTTGAGCTATCTTAATGTCGGATGCGAGTCATTTTTCTAATTTTTTAATTTTTTAATTGATGTAATTACAAACAAAATTATTGTTACTACATACCATTACAAATGAAATGCTATCATTTTCTGTATAAAAAAATTAATTTTAAAAAGTCGGGTGTTAAGTTTAGTTTAAATCGTATCATTATTGAATTAGTTAAAAATTTTTACAATTCTTATTTATACGCATATATCATATTAAAAAGAAACACAATTTATATAATATTATAAAAATAATAAATTAATTCTAAGAATACTTCATAATCATTCCATATATTATATCTGATAATTATACTATTAGGTATACTATACAATATAATATATTGCGATCATAAGAATCATACTTATTTCTCATCATATTTAAGTTATAACTAGAACAACAATTCTCAAAATTTTCTCTGAAAATTTTTGTATTTTTTTAATTTCATTTTTTTAAATAGATAAAATAAATAATTTTTCTGTTTTATAATGTATAAATAATTTTGAAAATTTAATTCGGATTATAAAATAATGAATATATATATACTATTTTCTAATTTAAATATTCTTATAGCAACAATGCTGCACATCTTATATTTCAAATATTGTTTTGATTACGTGTAATCTGCATCCATAAATTATTTTAGGAACCTCAATAAGAGGTATGATATATAATTATAGAGAAACAGAACATTTTAATAGCCACATCAAGTGCACCGGTAGCATAAATATTGTTAACCTACATGAGCCAAATTTAAAACACTTTTATTTCCATTCGCTCTTTAAATAAATAGTTGCAGCTATTTTATGTCATAATTTTTTTTCTATTTCTAAATTATAAATATGGAAACGCAATATAATTTTTTATTACATTCCTAATAACAATCAATCGTATTATTTTCCGAACAATGTAACATAAACAAAAAATGAACTTACATTGCGTTGAGTCGATTATCTACACCTCTCTGCTTTAATATATCCGCTTTAATGTTCCACTGCTACTCTGCTATAATCCCATATGGTTTGGCACTGATCACTGCACTGTTTTCTTTTATATTTGCAATAATTATTTACCGCACTTCACTACACACAGATGCACTTCGAAATAAACGGACGATACAAAAAAATAAGACCACTCGCGAATGTATTCGGCACTTTCGATCACGTTCGATATCGCATTCGCGAATAAAAATACGAACAAAATATCTGTTGAAAAAATATACTTTTCCGATTCCGGGTAAACGAGCGTCCGAATATTAATCACATTAAACGCATCGAAATGCCCTTAAATTAATTCGTGACATCGCACTGCCATCTCCCGGCGCGCCGCGTCTTTCCGTGACATCGCGAAGTGAGCGGAATTCAACGGAGCGACACTTGCGCTCCACCGACCGGATAGTCTCGGTAGCTCAGTATCTCAAGCAACAGCCTTCACTCGCCCACAATTTGAATCGCCGACTTTGATGAATTCGCGCGCTTCTCGGACACTTTCTCCGATACTCGGGCACTCCTGGAGATGCTCGAGCATTCGCGGAACTCCTCGTCAAGCGGACAATGTCGAAATACCGCACGAGAGTCACTGTACATATCAAAATACAAACGAAAACAATATCTTAAGCGATAGTCCCTCTCCTCCTGCCCCTCTAACTGACTAATTCCTCTAGACCTCTGGACATTTGTCGACGCCGAGATACTCTTCGCGGCGATAAAGAACACTCGCGAAGCTCTCTGGCGGGCGAATAGCACCGAAATACGCGCAAAAATCACGGCGGAACGTCCTTCCCCCTGCCCCCCACCCATCAATTCTCGCGATTCTCCGAGACTCCCTGTCAACGCCCGGATGCTCTTTGAGAAGATTATTCGGTCCATCACGAAACACGACACACTCCCGGACTTGCACTCCCGTTTATTCGCGTTGCTCGCGCATGAAATCCAGACGAGACGCGGAGCACTCGCGACGCACACTCTACTCCTCCGCGGCTGGATTCGGACTGATCGGTGGCGGCGCTGCCTAGTACGTCGTGAGTCGTGACGTCACGTCAAAATCGGCCGATTTCATGTATTACTACGCGCGGGAGTTTTCTACGTGTAATCGCGATCCTAATGTCGGTGCACGCTACGCGATCAGATTTATACGACGGATAATTAACGACGTAAAGATACTAATTAAATATATTTAACGCTCGCACTTTCGTGGACCGGCACAGATGAGCCGCGCAAATTTAACCACGAACAACTCGAAAGTGCAATAGAGAGCAGCAACATTCTAGATTAGTGTTCGAGAATGTATTCAACGTGAAGCGCTCGATTGACCAATCAGGGCAAAGAGATTCTCGACTCCGATTGGTCGATCAAATTCTGGACTTTGACGGACGGATTTTTGAACGCATCTTCAAGTTTCTTGAAAATAGCAGGTATCTAGTGACTCCCAGTAACGCCTAGTATTATTGGAAGAGAAATATTCACGTAGGAGAAACGAAAAATTCACGAAAATCGAATAGGTCTAATAATGTTATAATAACATATTGGAATAATAATATAATAATAATACATAATAATTAGATATAATAATATATATAATAATATAATAATAATACATAATATTTAGATATAATAATATATATAATAATATAATAATACATAATAATATTGTATATAATAATAATCATAATAATATATAATGACAATATATATAATAATAATATATTAAAGAATATTTCGTGTTACAAATAAAATATGTAATAAACTTTTTTTACGCTTCAAGAAGAGAAAGTGAGGAGATTTTTAAATCTACTTGGTAAAAGAAGTACGTGACTTTATCAATCTAGTGAGATGAACGACAACGCGACCGTGTGGATCGCTGAAAATCGCGGGAAACGCATTCACCGCTTCATGGACCTCTGCGAGGTTCGTTTGCAATTCATTATTATCACAATAATTGGGACAAGGTAGAGGACCGAAATTAGGATTACATGGTGGTTCCAGCAGTGCAGAAGCTAAGGACCATACTCCGGACGAGGTAGGCGCAGCCTTTCGTAAAAAAGAGAGTAACCCTCGACACTTGGAGGTCTGATAGTCTGATGCCCTAGAACCCAGCGGTGGTGAAGATTGTTTTCAACGCGTGAGTCTCTACCACTGGCTTTCCATGACTCGCGTGGGTAAGCGTCGTTGAGGAATCCGATGCACTTCCACGTTTTGTGACACTCAGCTTGTAGCAATTCGAAAATGTCACATTGATGATACAGTTATGAATAGCATGAGCCAAGTGGAGGCCATCAAGGCTCCTGCAGCCGAGTCCGGTGAGACTGTTGGAGTTTCGAACGAAGATGCATGTAACGACCAAGAGGGCTTATACGATAATGACAATGGCACCCCGTCTACCAGGAGCCGTTACGGTAGAATAATTAGACCTAAATCTTCCATGAATGATGCTGCCAATTCATTACAGGTATGCACGCTGCGCTATTTATGCCTTTGTATATTCAAAGCATTTGTATAACATGGTCAATTTCCATGTATATATATATATATATATATATATATATGAATATATACATAATTCTTGCATCAGACAAAAAATCCAAAAAAAATGTATGATTTATACACATGTATAATATTTATGTATGGAACATGTATTTAAATCTGTAATTTAATATTTATGCACTTACTATTTTTTTAATACATTTTACATGTTTACTACAAACATAAAAATATTACTTTTTTTAATTATTTGTAATTATACAATAATATATATATTCATTATATGTTATAGAATTTGAAGATTTCAAAGACACGTAAACAACATAGTTCTATGAATAATAGTAATAATAGTGAAAATATAGATGAAATTAATACAACTAACATCATAGATGAAGCCAATAGCTCTTCTATCATTTCAAGTAACACAGAGGAGGACCCATCTTCAAAAGTAATAAGTCCTACTATTGAATGTAAATGGGTAGTAGGACAATTAGCATGGGCCAAAGTTGGCAGTTTCCCATATTGGCCTTGTGTTGTAACACTCGATCCACTTACATTAATATATCACAAATTGAGAGGTATGTTTCTATAATCTTGATATATACATTTCATTAATTCTTAAATTATAGAAAACACATTTGGAAAAAAAATGTTGCAGAAGTACATGAATTAATTATATACATTAAATTATACTTTTATTGAATATCAGTTACAGATTTAGGTTGTTAAAAAGAAAATTTATTGGTAGGCATATAAATTGTTGAACAAACTTTACTATTTTTCTTTCTTCTTGGCACAGTTACATCCAGGGCAAATATTTTAATGATACATGTTCAATACTTTGGAGACAAAGGACGACATAGTTGGGTTTCGGCAAATAGTATGATGCAATTCACAAATCTTGATGACTTTATAAAGCTATCGGAATCATTGACTGCGGAAACAAAGAAGAAGGATGCAAGAGCTGCCGCTTTTATTGTGAAACCGGGAATGAAATCAAAATGGGAAAACGCCGTCGATGAAGCTATGAAAGTGCAACCAATGACAATTGAAGACAGAGCCGAAACTTTTGCGCCAAAAATTAAACGTTCCAAAGATGCAAAGTCATCTACCGAAAAGAAAAATAATAAGAGAAAATATTCAACTGATCAGGATGGACCTGATGCTAAGCGCGCTAAACAGGATAATGTAATATTAAAAATTGTTTACACATAATATAATATAAATTCGATCTTGTACTTGTTACATATAAAACCATATTTTTACTTTTAATATATTTACAGGTAAATAATACAGAAAAATTGGAAGTATCAAAATTGAATAAATCAGAGATAGCAAAATCGAAAAATTCGCGAAGCGTAAATGGTAAAATCGATTTGAAATTGAATTTGGACTCTTTACCCTCGTCTCCTTCGAGCCATAAAAGTTCTCACGACAATACCAACACAAAAGTCGACAAGAGTGAGGAGGACGAAACTGGTGTATTTGAAGTTTATTACGAACGAAATAGAGATTTACTAGAGGACGAATATCCAAACGCGTCGGAAAACGATATTAAAAAATATTTGCGTAAAACTTGGGATGGTATGGACACAACTTTTCGAAAAAAGTACCGATCATATATGACTCGTGAGAGTTCGCGTTCGAAAGAAAGTTCACCGGATAACGAAGACCTCGAGACATCAGCCGAGATTGACACAAGTACGAAAGAAAGTAGAAAGAAAAGTAAGATTGACAAAGAAGAGAGTTCCGTTTCAGAAAGTTCTAAACGTGGTAAACCACACAATCTCTTTAGAGGTATGAAACAAGAGAAAGTTTGTCAGATTTGCGAGAAAACGGGCAAATTAACGAGATGTAAAGGACCTTGTTATTCTTATTTTCATTTGTCCTGTGTGAAACCTGGCGAATCTAGTCCAGAGCACTCTGTTGACGAGAACATATCGGACGATAGAATACTTGACGATTTAGATATAATTAGGAAAAGTATTAATAGCGAATCTGAAAATAATGGTAATTATAATAATAAAATGTAATTTATTTTTAGATTAGTCAAAAAATTTTTTACACAACTTTTACTAATAAGACGAATGATTTTTCTGATCAATCTGATATATTATCATATGCGATATATATTGACAGTTAATTAATTTAATTCAGGTAAAAACGAAGAGCAAGAAGATGAAATGTTTAAATGTATCGATTGCCTATCTGGAGTAGCACCCGCTTGTTTCATATGCAATGAAAGAGAAGGAGACAGAATAAGGTGCATTGTACCAGTCTGTGGGAAGCATTATCATTCTAAGTGTTTAAACTCATGGCCTCAGGTATGAAAATGTTGCATTTTACTCAAGTATATTTTCTGAAATATATATAATTTTTTAAATAATTTAATAATAAATTTCTATATATTCCATACCATATTTTCTGAAATATGTATAATTTTTTTAACAATGATGAACATTTGCATTTTGCTCAGTCGCATTGGAATGGTGCACGTTTGACATGTCCGTACCATGTGTGTCACACATGCAGTTCCGATAATCCTCAGGATAATCATTCGCGTGCACCGACCGAGAAAATGGCGAGATGCGTACGTTGCCCTTCATCTTATCACACTTCTGCATTGTGTCTACCTGCTGGTTCAACAATTCTCACAGGTAGTCAAATTGTATGCCCGAAGCATTATCTCTCAAAACATCCTCCGTTGAATGCGGCATGGTGCTTTCTGTGTACGCGTGGCGGAAGTCTCATTTGTTGCGACACGTGTCCGACTTCCTTTCATGTGGAATGTCTTGGTAAATTTTCATAAAATTAAATTTTTACACACTTATTTAGTTAATATACGTGCAATAATAAATTATTCTTGCATCGATATAAATTTAGGTATAGATGCACCTGACGGTGGATTTATTTGTGAAGATTGTGAGACTGGGAGACTGCCTTTGTATGGAGAAGTTGTGTGGGTGAAACTCGGTAATTATCGATGGTGGCCGTCGCGTATATGCTACCCGCAGGAAATTCCTGAAAATGTAGAGACTAGAGCTCACAGTCCTGGTAAATTTTGCGTAATGTTTTTGGGGTCTAATGATTATTATTGGGTGCATAGGTAAATAGAAATATTATTTTTTTTTTATATACGAAATCTATATATCTTCATCAATTCAATAAATATCCATTTTTTGCTAATTTGATCGTCTTTTTCAGAGGTCGAGTCTTTTTATATCAAGATGGTGACGCAAATATAAAACCATCTATGAATAAAAAGACCGTAATGGATGATGCATATCGAAAAGCTCTAGAAGAAGCTAATAAAGTACATCAACAATTAAAAACAGAGCGGTCCACGACTAAGGAACAATCGAAAGCATTGAAACCACCTTTATATGTAAAATTAAAAGTACGGTTTATACCAGATTTTATATTTACATAGATATAATTTTTTAAATTTAAAATTTTTAGATTTTGATAAAATAGAGTTAATAAATGACACGTATAAATGTGCGTAGAATGTATTATTAATTTGCTATTAACTTGTAATCTGATAAAATATACTACAGTAAAGTGCTGGAAGTCTTAATGAAAATAGGTGTATGACAGGTCAATAAACCAGTGGGTAACGTCAAGCCGACCGAAGTCGAGAGCATCGTGGCGTGTGAGTGCGATTCCGATTGGGATAATCCTTGTGCACCGGGTACAGATTGTTTGAATCGCATACTGTTGGTGGAATGCAGTCCTGGAATCTGCCCAGCTGGAACCAAATGCATGAATCAATCGTTCGTGCTACGACAGTATCCGGTAATGGAGCCGTTCCACACCACAGGCCGCGGATGGGGTCTGAAAGCTTTAGAGGATATCAAAGCAGGACAGTTTGTCATCGAATACGTGGGAGAAGTTATAGATGAGGCCGAGTATAAGCGTAGATTGAATCTAAAAAAAGAACTGAAGAATGATGATTTTTACTTCTTAACGATCGACAATAATCGAATAATCGATGCGGAACCGAAGGGAAATCTCAGCCGATTTATGAGTGAGTATATCAGGGTTGTGCCGTAGATTTCAAAATTGTGTTTACATGAATTGTTTTTACATATTGTCTACATAATGTTTACATGAACTTTTTGCAGACAAAGTAAACTATATAAGCTTTATAAATTAAATGTCAATTTAAAAAAAGTACATTATGATAGTTAATCTATTTCTGTATAATTTTAGTATCAATTAAGAAGATATTTATGATATAAAAAATTAAGAAATCTATTTAAAGCATAAAAAATATAAAAAACCAAACAGAATTACTCATTGTTGATCATAAATGACATATATATAATTTACATTAATATAAAACACGATATACAACTTCTTCACGACCATACAGCCAAACGCGATGTTATTGCGAAATTAAGAAATATGAGGAATCTGGGAATTTCGTATCCTGTGGTTGAGATCTCAAAAACTCTCCTTGTTCCTCTTTTAAATTCCCCTGTAAGAAAATAGGCGAGAAAAATATTGGTCCGAAAGTAATTTCGCAATAATATCACGTTTGGCTCTATGGCCGTGAAGAAGGAGTTGTATATCGTGTTTTATATTAAATAAAGAGAGCCGATCTAATAATCTTAATATTCTTATCATAATTTACATTGTTTACCCATAGACTATATATATACAATATAGTTTACGGATAAATATCCTGAAGTATATGTATGTAAACGTGATAATCCTCCGAAATAATAATTGTGCTATTATTTATAGATCATTCGTGTGCGCCAAACTGCGAAACGCAAAAGTGGACGGTGAACGGAGACACGCGTATCGGACTATTTGCTTTGCGTGACATAGAATCCGGTGAAGAACTGACGTTCAATTACAATTTAGCATCTGACGGGGAAACGCGGAAGGTCTGTCTTTGCGGTGCACCGAATTGTAGCGGCTTCATCGGTTTGAAGGCGCAAACGCAAAAACAACAGTTGCAATCGAAGAAAATGAATAAATCGAAACGATATAGAAGGTACATGTTGCACACCTTATCCTTTATCGTCTCATCATTGTATTTCTTATTAAACAATATGTCACTGATTTCGTTGATTTTATTCTAGACCAAGAAAGTTTATGTGTTGGCGATGCGGGCAAGAAATATCAGATCGGAACAATTCCATAGTCTGCTCGCAAAGAACTTGCAACAAAAAGTATCACACAACGTGCGTTGAAGTCGATGACGCGGAATCGAAATTCAGTTGCCCTTGGCATCATTGCTTAGAATGCGGACGTCGAACATCAGCGCACTGTTCCTTCTGCAGCACTGCCTTCTGTCAAGGTAGTCTGAAAATAATGTTAACGCATATTCACGGCACACATAGAATGTCCCAAGATCAGCAGTATCTTTTTATTTATTGACTTGACTAATTTGAAATCAATTTTTTCTCAATATCGATACATTTAGATTTAATAATTTTTAAACAACTAACTTATATAAAAAAGGACAAGCATTTTTTCAGTAAATTTTCAATGGATTTTAGTAAAACTTTAACAAAAACTTTAATTTCAAATTTAGTTGCTGTTGTGTTGTAAAATATACGTAAAAAATTAAAAAAATAAATAATTCACATTTGATAGATATTTTCGCTGAAAAAAACAATTTCTCAAATCGGTTAAAAAAGATATTGTTAAAAGGACACTTTGTATGCATAATATAATTTATAATATTGTATGCATTGCAAAAATTAATATTAATATATATAATTATTGCTTATGCTTTAGTTCATTTGGGTGGTAATTTATTCGAACGAGACAGCGAGAAGGGTGGCGTCGTATGTAAGTTACACGAAAACGCGGATGTACAGAAGCCTATCGAAGACGAGAAAGAATATTCAGATAATGATAACGAGACAGATAAAGAGTACTTATCGACGAGTTCCGATAGTCCGATTGTAATGGAAAAAATTACGACGCGTGAACCATCACCAAGAGTTTCTATCGTAGAGGTGAGATGAACCTTGCCCTTTATTTGTGTCGTTAGTAAAAATCGCTGTAATAGATGTCTCGCAAATCTTATTTTGCGTATCCATACAGTTTAGCATAGAGATATTTCGTGCATTTATAATGCAATTAGCGTTTTATATCCTTAATTTGTACATCTTTGTATTATTTGCGCACAATTGAGTTGGTTACATATTACTTTGGTGGTGGTAGAGCATGAAAGAGAAAAATTTGTGACACAATCCTTGAAAGTAAAGTGTTTAGATAGAGGCTAGATAAAAATAAACAAGCGAATGCGTTTGTAATTTACCAAAAGAACCACTTAATTTTATATTAAATTAATTTTCAAAAATATAAAATTATTATAATAAATTTAAATTATAATCTGAATATAAAAGTCACAATTGGTAATGTAAAGAATGCATAATGAAGGATAAGGTATTCTTTTATACATTACTTTTCAGTTGTGCGTTATAAAATATATCAAAATTTTTACTTATAAATATCGCGGCTATTCTATATATAACAAAAGCAACGATTATTGTTATAATGTTGTAACATAATGAAAATTATACTGTAAAATTAGAAAATAGGACATATGTTTTGAAAAAAACAAGAAAAACAAAAGATACCTGAATTCTTTTATTTTTAATTATTTTTCATTGTTCCCATCCCTACTCCTTCAAATTGGCAATAATGTGACATTTGATTAAAAAGTTTTTTATTTAATTTTATACTTGCAAATAAACATGTATTTTCACATTAAATATTGTAGATATGATTTATTATATAATAGTTGTAAATGAATTTTTATATATTTGGTAAAAAATAAGTTTATTATTTTCTTTTTAATTTCAAAATGGTAACGTGATGAGTAATGTTTAATTCTTTAAAATGTTTATTCTATGTTAATATACTAATTTCGCATTCAGATACTATATCTGATCGCGAATATTAGTCAAGTGGTAAATCTTAAATGTTTTTGTAAAGATTGTTTTAAACAATAATGTGCCTCGCAGGTTCAGCTAAGCAGTGAAGAGAGCGAAGAATCTCAAAAAGAAGAAGAAGAAAGCTATCTCAAGACTAATTTTATGTCATGTGATAAAAGTTCAAGGATAATGAAGAAAAATACATTTGATAAATTGCAACGGGAAGAAAGTCAAGTGAAGGAGTTAAATAATCTTACATCTAGTCAGTTGGAAGCCATAATTGGCGCTAGCTTGTGTGAATAAAAATCTTCTCATTCTATAATATTTCATTATTCATTATAGTAAAAATTAATTCTCTCGTTCTTTAATATATGTATAACAATATGTTCCAATATTGTTTAATATAATTATATGCACATATACAAACTCTATATGTATATTATAATTATTGTTTTATTATAATTATATATATATATAGTGATGCATATATATATATATATATATATATATATATATATATATATATATATATAATTATGTAAGATATTAAAAACTGAGTAAAGAATCTGGGTAATATACAATCTCGAAAAATATTTGATAATTTTACATTTTTTAATGATATATAGAATGTATATAGAGAACATATAATTATATAGTAAAATTTTACATGACTAGTGCCTTACTGAAAAAAAAAGAGAGGAAAAATAATAAATTTCAAATCCAATCATATTTATTATTTTTTATTAACTCTTCAGATTTTGCAATAAATATTTCCACTGCCTCACATTTTGTGAAATGTTTCGTCTTTGTAAGATAATGAGAATGTTTTTGCGAGAAGAGGAGTAATTAGTTTCTAATAAGTAATTTATATACAAGGAAATGCATTGATTTTTATTTAATATTTGACTTTTAGTTATTCGATAAAGTAACGACATAGTGACATTTTTAATTTATCGAAATAACATATATAAAATAAGCTATACATTCTTAAGTTTTTATGTTAAATGTGTAGAAACAATAGTTACGAATGAGATAGATTATTTATCAGAATCGTGAAACTTTGTAATTTTTAAGAAATTATACAGATACATGTTGCTAATTATTTATCAAGAGAAAACTTTCGGAAAAAACTTCGAGAAACACTTGATAAAAACATTTTGAGATTTTGAGAAAATCAAAAAAATGTAAATTAATCAAGCCAAGTCGATGTGTGTTAAATTATAAGTTCCTAAAATTTGTATATGTATACGCCAAAAAATTTATTATACATATATATGTATAATTGTAACATGTATCATGCTTCTATATAAACAGAACAAGCAATAAGTAAACATTATAGGATTTTATATATTATATTCTCACAATAAAAATAAAACATCCTGCTTAGCCATTTAATAGTTGATATAAAATCTGCTAAATTATTAAAAACTATATGCTTATTATCGCAAAATGTGAATTAGATAATGATATGTACATACTGTTGTAAAGATTATTTCGAATTTTCTTGTGAAAATATCAACATTATTTATAAAATTAAAAATCGAAAAAATTGCACCTTATTGATTAAAAACTACTTCCATGTAAAATGTGTATATAATTGTAAGCTTACTCGTTTAAAGTGTTATTACATAGCAATATTATGTGTTAATACTAATATAATACAGAGTATAATATTAAAATAATAAATTGATATAATAGACATTTTATGTTATATTATGCTGCTAAATTTGAAATGATAAAATAATTCTGCCTGTTTTTCTCTGTGAGATTCTTTAAATAGCGATTTTGTGATATACTGTTAATAAGGCTTTATTTTACACAAGTTTATATGAGTATTAAATATATAATATCATTTTTCATACTTTTTTTATGACAAACTGTTAAGCATATGATAATAAAAGATTTAAAAATATAATTATAAATATAATAATTATAAATGAAAGAGTATAAGAATGTATATATATTATAAATGACAAAATATAAAGGTGAAGAATAATCCTAAAATAATTATATTTTGCAATTTTTCTAAATCAATTATAATTATAATAAATTATACTAACTTGTGTTAATGTGATAGCTCTATATAAGAAACTTTAAAATGTACATTATTTGTGCTATAGTTCTCTAGCTTGCAAATCATTAATATATTAATAATTAGAATAATATGTATAACTTCTTAAATTACGGAGCATTCTGTATATGTATATATATATATATGTATATGTATATATATATATATATATATATATATATATGTATATTTATTTATTTATTTATGTATTTATTTATATTTCAAGACATGATATAAATATTAAACTCTTTGCTCACCGCCATAATTTTGGTAAAGTTTTGGACTTTCTTGTACAGAGGAAGTGGTACTTCTCGGACTTGGTAAATTCGCTTCCGAGTTCGAGGCACTAGATATAGTTTCCTCTAAAGCTATTATATTCTTTCGCAATACTGGTGCGACGAAATTTTGACCGGTCGAGAGGTCCCTTTTCGGTGCTTGTGTCTATAATGAAATTGATCAATAATTAAATTAAATATCCTAAATAATTAATATGTACAAAAAAGATCCCATTTTTAATTTTGTTTACTTTCTATCTGGTTTATAGTTTGTTTATTATTTTTATATGTATTGATTGTAAAATATATTATGTAAAATGTTAAGATTTAAATTTAAATAGTTTTTTTTTCAAATTGTGTATGTAGATTTGACGAAATATTCAACAAAATCCTCCCAAAACTATTCATAAGTTATATATATTATGATTATATATTTTGTTATATTAATATATTACATAATCTATGTATTATAATAATTTAATAACTTAATATTTAAGTAAGGTAAAAATACTAATAATGTTTAGACATGCACATATATATATATATATATATATATTTTTTTTTTTTTTATCTTTAAATACGGATATCTAAACTTTCAGTCATGAATATATGTACGTATATTTAATATACATATATACATTCCATATTAAAAGTTTAGATATTTGTATTTAAAAATTAAAAAAATACAAATGTCCAGGTATATAGGTGCATGCATAGGTCTAAACATAGGTACTTTTACCTTATATCTTAATAATCATATATGTATAATACCTTAGATTTCGATGACGGCAATGCAGCACCGGTTACCAGACCCAAAATAGTCGCACAGAGACCACTGAGTTGCACCGCAGCTAAAGGAGACAAACCTCTTCGCACCAGGCCTAAGGCCAAAAGAGCAGCTTGCGCTAAAACTGGCGCAGCTCCTGCAGCACCAACTGCAGCTCCAGCCAGTTGACCACCACCGATGCTTGGTCCATAAGCGAAGCATAAATTATGCCTGTCCACCTATTCGTCAAGAGATAAGATTTTTTTATAAATATACATATCCAAAACATAAGAATGACAAAGTTATTGTAAGGTATCGAATGAAACATACCAAGTGTTTAAGTACAAGATAGAGTAGACCAAAGGGAGTTATTAACGGACACGCCAGACTATAGACGGTTGTCATAGTAAAGACTAGGAGCAACCACGCGTAATGCGCTCCCAGTGGAAACTCCCACAGAACTGCTTTTCTAACATGTATCCTTTCCGCACGACTGCGAGCTATGCAGAGTCTGAAGGTGTACAACGCTAATTCTGGGAATCTGACCAATTCTAATCCGCTCCCGAGCAAGGCAGCAGTTATAACATAATTTACAAAAAATGCACCCTACAAATTTTATATCCTATCAGATTTGTGTGACATAAATATTAGAGTAACAAAAAATTCTACTTATATTAATATTATTTAATTACTTATATTTATATTATAGTAATTTTTTTAACTTATGAAAAGTGTGGACACAAATATTACTCTTTCCTCTCACCTGATCTGGCAAAAATACACATTCCCATTTTGCTGTGTTATTTCGATCCTTTAAAGTCCATTCTAGAAATGCTTCTGCACTGGTTAATCCTAAACTAGGTAATATAAGCACCATCAGCAACAAAAGTAACAACGTTTTTCTCATAACAGTACGATTCAAGCTGCTCCTAGTCCAATGTCTTACGAGCGATTCACTCCTCGCGACCAGTGCTGGCATTAGAGCAGCTACACTGATTAAGAGTACGGTAGGCAGAAAGGATGAAACCACTGGGCTTAAATTCATAATCTCTCCGGTAATTGGTAATTTATTGACATTTGTTACTACAACCTAAAATTTAAAAAATATATATATATAATATATAATTATATATAGTTTTTATAGTAAAATATGCTTTTGCTGAAAAAAATTGACTTACAGCTGGTGTAGTAAGGAAAAATAATATTAATCCCAAAGCAAAATTTATTAATACAGCATTTAGATACCAGCACGGCCTTGGAATACTCAGATTTTCCCAAAATATATCTGATGGCGTGGGAGCATAATCCACAATCCATTTTACATTCGATGAGGACCGGAGCTGTTTACGCATAGTTTTAGCTGCACCAGGTGTTCCTATTAATTATATTTATCATAAATTTTGTCATTCTTATTATAAACTAAACACACATGTATATATAGATATTAAATGTATAACAATGAAATACCTAAAGTTACAAAAGCTACTCCAAGAGGTTTACTAAGTGCCACATTCTTCTCTTCTTCAACTAATGCTGTTAATCGTATTTCCTCATTGGTGTAGAATTCTTGAGCATCTACTTGCTGCAAATTCAAATTCTTTCAATAGTTAAAAATAATAATTTGTGTCTATGTATTCACGATTATACATAATAAAGTGATTGATTCTATACATTTATGTAATTTTGATACATTTACCTTTTTCTTGCAGCAAGCTCCAAGAATTTGACCACATGGATGAGGATACATTTTCAAAGGTTCTCTCTTTTTAGCATAATTCTCACAATATAAACGCGCCTGTTCCGCGCAATCTCTTTCTGCATCCAAATTTGAAAGATGCTGTATATCATGAGCTAATGTAATGTCTTCTACTGTTAAAGTGGGAAATGCTTCCCTGAAAGAATTGTCGACTTTAATAATGTCAGCAACAAGTACATTAAAAGTACATTTATATATGATGCAAGAAAGCTTTCTTTTCTATGCATATATACATACTTTAAATATTCTGTAAGATTTTCAACACTACATTGATGTTTTGGTATATCTGTAATCAATAATGTTCTAGCTGCAAGTTCTCCACTAGGTCTAGTATCTCGCACCTGTATTCACATATAAAAATTCTGATAAATATATACACATATACATATATGTACATATGATAAAATATAAATGTCATAATATTTAATTTTTTTATCATCATATTTTTTGATATGATTATATAAAGAGCACATTATATAAAGAATATAATACTATATAAAGAACAAAGCGTTTTATATTACAATAGAGTGACTAAATAAATTTGAGATAATAACTGATACCTGCTTCAAACAACGTCTCATAATAAATCCACCAACTGGCAGATAAGATAAGAGTAATATTGTGTGCACCCAAATCCAGTTGGAAGTGGGATCTAAATTTGATAATGTCGTATGACTAAATGTCGCACTGTCTCCTGGTTGCATGGTCCCATGAAAATTAATGGGCAAAGCTATACACAATGATACAACAAGCATCATGATGGTCAATATGATTAAGCACCGCTCAAATAAAATATACAATAATCCATCAGGGCCTGCGCGTTGTAATAATTCATTGTCACTGCAAATGTAAGAGGATTTTATATAAATTATGTTAAAGATATATATTCTGAAACAATTAATACATGAATTAAAATCTATTTTAGATTATACTGAGTATACTAACGTAATCTTAAAAGCAGTAACAATCCACGAGAGAAATCCTCTATCCAATTGGGAGAGTTGAGAATTGACAGAAGCTTCTATACATAAGGGATCGGTGTCTCTATTTTCATTAACACCATAAAACAGCTCCATCCATCTATTATCAGACTTATGTAATAATGCAAGGCGTCCATAATTCCAAGCCTTTTTACGTAATAGACCAAATAAAGTAACTAAAAACTTTGATAACACAGTATGTTAGATATCAGTTTAATATATGTCATATATTATCTTTTATTCATACAAGTCATTGACTAATTGTCATTTCTATATGTATATATATTTCAACAAATCAAGCAAAAGTCTTACCAGAAATCCTATTACATTTAGCAACAAGTTCTCAGGTATTCCTGCATATACATCTGTGATTATGGTTCTATTATATCGGGGAAACGAAATGCATGTATCTGGGTATGGAGTATCACTAATAGATGTGCTGTAAATGTAAAGCAAACAATATTATATATTACTATATGTTCTAACAAGTAATATACTATATAGTATGAGTAAAAATATATTGAATTCTACAAAATTCTCATAATTGGGAACACAATTACTACATTATAATTTTATTTATACGCTGAAAGAGATTACTCGAATATCATTAGTCTCGAAAAAGGCACGAATGGTGCGAATATATCTTATTAGAATACATTTGCACATATGTGCTCATAGATTATACGCTTCGATAAACAAACATATAATACAGCTGGAAATACACGTTAGAGACTCCGACATTTCGGAAAGAAAGTATGACAGAATCTAACCATTCAAATCATATATTTTAAAAATATAGTATTGTTCTCGAGAAATTTTGTCGAAATGTCAAAACGACGAGCTCGCGAGATCGAACAATGCGAAAGATAACATAGCGATAAGAACAGCTGTGCAAAAATTTCGGAAAATCGTCACGCAATTAAGCAATATGTCAAAAAATCACACGCGATCAATCACTGTCACTTACTTTTCGGAATAGTAATCCATGGTCGATCGTGAGAGACACGCGAAGTATCAGTATTCCGTTAAACAAATACGAAGGAGCATGTTAGCGAACGTGTGTCAGTTTGACACATCGTATGGCTGGGTCATACTGGGTTGCTGTCACTCGCAGACGCGCAAGTTTTCGCTCCGCGAAAGTAACCTAGCCTAACCTGACCTAAAAAAATAGATAATCAAAAATGCTCGAGTTTGTAAAAGGCAAAAAATGGAGAAGAGGGGAAGAGGAAAACAATATTGTGAAACCAAATATTGTGAAAGTCAAAAGTCTAGATTATATCTGTGCTGAATAACTTTCTTCAGAATCAAAGGCATTCTTTATAAATTTAATATAAAATAATGTATGCACCACATATGTATATATATATATATATATATATATATTTACACACATACATGAAAAACAATACACACACATGTTGGAGGAAACAAGAGGCATAGATACGCTTTAGTATTTTAGTTGACTCAACGGAAAGGTATTTATTGCTTTATATCACGTAATTTTCAAAATAAAGAATGAGCAAACCCGTTTTACGTTCTTTGCACGTAACAGGTGATATGATAATAAAATAGTAAAGTGTTCTTTTTATTAGCAAAAAATGTACAATTTAGTTTTAAATATTTTTTTTATTTTTATTATAATCACAATATTGTGACAATAAACAAAAAATATATTAGGACAAGATATAAACTAAGCACATATTCTAACAAATTAAATTAAATAATAGTGAATATAATTTTTCACAAAAATTTCTTATATTGTACAATATTTTTTATATATTATTAATACTTTATCATGATTCATGAATAATTGTACAAAAAATTATTGAATATACAGTTGTCTTTTGTATTATAATAAATAACCGTATAAATTGTATATTTTACATTACAAGATCATGAGAAAAGCTATACTTATACTTTTGCTTGTTCTCCTTATTTTCTTTGATAAAGCTTAGTTAATTGTAATTCACCAGTCGTGATAGAATCTATAATCCAGGTCTCCTTTAGACCATTTATACCAATAATAATTTTAGCAAGTTTAATATTCTCGGTGATATGTCCGCCTGCGGTTTTTACAAGTTCTTTAAGAGTTTGGCACGGCACTGTAGTTTTAGGCTCGACATGTATTAATCCACATGTTGCAAACAATTCGGGGATGTACGAAAATCCAAATAATTGTTTGTCTTTCCGATTTTCCTGAAAAATACATATATGTTATACGATATGCGAATACACATCGCGAATTCATACATCTTACCTGCACGGCTTTAGAGAAATGTTTCATTTCAAACTCTTCAGGATCTAACCAGTCATTGTTCTCCAAGGATTTCAAAACCCATTCCAAGTTGATCAACCAGCAACCTCTTATTATCCCTCGAAGCAGATTCACTGTACGCACACCTGTACTCACAACATGAGTCGTTCGTTTCGATACAGTCATTTCGATTTCTGCTTTGCCAAGAGACTTGACGATACTCTTCACTAAACTTCTATCCCTATATATATAAAGTGTATTGCAATTTTATTATAAAATCATTTGTGAAATAACACCAAAAATTGTTTCAATTTATAGCAAAGAAATGTTTTAAAAGAATTTCTTATTATTACCCTTTTGATAAACCAGTTGTTACAATAACGATTTTTTTAGACTTATATGTATTCCGCTGAGTAGGTATTGTGCGATGTTTTGTAAAATCATTTAAGGAATCTCTATTTTCTATCGATTCATCTTCTTTATTTTGTTGTCTATTTTCCTTTAATATATCCTTCAACATGCTCTCGTCGGCAAATTTCTTAATGATGATTTTCTTGCTAATGACCTTCCTCGGTTTTTGTATTTTTTTATCCTTTTTCTTCTTTTTAGATATCTTGCAATCATTATCTGACCATGTTTGTTCGTGCGAGATATTACGTTTAATAGAACTTGTATCATTCATGAAACCCATTAATTTTCTCTTTCGACGTTTTTTTGTTAGTTTTTTGTTTTTCTTTGTAGATGTAGATGGAGATATCGATTCCTCAACTATGCATTTATCCTTCTCTACTGGAGTAAATGAACACAACTGAGAATTGTCATTAAGTGGTAATAATTTTTTTCTACCTTTTCTCACTGAAGTACATTCCATATTATCAGTAGTAACTGTATTCTTTTCATCTGTTTCAAACCTTGTTTCATCATCCGTATCTTTTATAATTGTTAATTGATCTTGAATAACAGAAGAATTATCACTAGAGGTGTCTTTCAAAATAACTGTATTTGAATACCTAATAATATAAAAAAGACTGTATTAAAAAGAAGTCTCTCTCTCTCTCTCTCTCTCTCTCTCTCTCTCTCTCTCTCTCTCTCTCTCTCTCTCTCTCTCTCTCTCTCTCTCTCTCTCTCTCTCTCTCTCTCTCTCTCTCTCTCTCTCTCTCTCTCTCTCTCTCTCTCTCTCTCTCTCTCTCTCTCTCTCTCTCTCTCTCTCTCTCTCTCTCTCTCTCTCTTCCTCTTTTTAATTAATTAATACATATTATATGAATCTCATATAGCCATATTACATAAATCATAAAATGATATAAATAATATGACTTAAAATATATAATTTACATAAAAATATAAATATTTATATAAATATGTATTGTACAATTTGTATACTTACATAGGACCTGATTTAGTTTCAGCATCATTCTTCTTATTATCCATAGATTTTAAACTGTTGCTACAAGATGACTCAGTTGCAGCATTGCTCTCCTTATTGTCTACAGAATTTAAATTATTGCTACAAGATGCTACACTGTTATCCAAATTCTGTGTCTTATGTCTTAAAAGTGTTCTGAACAAGACTGAACGGCTTATTGGATATGGAGTTCCCTCAACATAACTATCACCACTGTTATTCTTACGATCGCTGCTTGGAAGTTTAATATTAGATCTGTTATCTATTCTTAGTTTTTCTTTCGTTTCGGAAACTTTCGATTTATTATTATGGAAAACCTGATTTTGTGTGGAGATATTTCTTAATCTCTCAATTAAGCTGATATTTTCTAACGAGTCTACATCATTGGCCTCTTCATTTTCTGCTGCCATTAAATGTTGATTGTCCATACTTGGATGATTTTTCATTGTGTCTTCATTGTTCTTATCTGAGATCAATGATTGAAAATGGTTACTTCTTCTTTGCCATATTTTGCCTATTGAATTTACAGATGTATTCATTTTCATTGATGAAGTTTCAGTGATGTTTGAACTTTCAAATTGATTATCCAAAGCTGTTGACTTTTTATTATTTGTTTTTGTCACTTTAAAACTTTGATTGCTATTATTGGCCTTGTAATCATTCGTTTTCCGAACATTTTCTTCTTTGTCAGCTTCAGTCATTGCATCCAATGAAGTGTTCACATTTAAAGATGACCGATTTGTATTATCACTGTCAGACAAAAATAATGTACGTCTCTCGTGATTCTTAGTTTCATTCTGTTCTGGACTTTTTCCTTTGGATTCCTTTTTCTTGTTAGTTTCGATACTATTACTTGAATTTGTACTTTGTAAAGATGGATATTTCTGACTCATTCGAATACCACCATGAACTTCTGTCATTTCCATAGATATTACTTTATTCACTGTATATGTGGCACGAGATGTATCTGCATCACTGTTTGCTTCATTGTTAGGACTGTTTTTATCTTTTTCCTCTGTTATCATATTTTCATTGAAAGTGGAGCAAATAATGGGTACTCCTATATCATCACTCTGTATAGTTGAGAATGTAGTATTATGCTTTTCAGATTGATTTTGTGAAAGTATCTTAGATCTTGTTCTTCGTAAAGTAAGTCTTCTGTTACTGCCGCTTAATATGGGACTGCTAATTTGATCTGTCTGTCTGAGGGAAAATAATGGAAATTTGTCCTTCAAAATAATATCCTCTATGATTTTACACTTTGCTTGTCCTTCCATTTGTTTGTCTTCCTCAGCAAATAATCGTCTTTGAGTTAATCTAGATTTATCTATAGCTTTCTTGGAACTTTCTACTTGATTGCCATTCGTCGGTGTAGTGACAATATTGGAATATTCATTGTCTCTGTGTTGATTGCTCACAATATTAGTACATTTTTCATGTTCCATGATTGCCTTATTTCTTGATTGATGATTAGGCTTTGCATCTAGTATAACGACTGATTTATTCTCAATATTTGCATCATGTTTATCATGTGCAAAGTGATTTCTTTTATCCTTCAATATCATTGCAGTTTTTATAGAAAACTCGTTCTCTCTATCAAATATCTCTTGAGTTTTATTTAAAATTGCATCTTTTAAACGCTTGCAGTTTGTTTCAAGAGCCTTTTCCTTAATTGTAAGATTCATATCCTCAAGATTCACCGTAAGTCGTTTTAATTGTATTCCTTCTTTGATATGAAAGGATATATTAGTGTCCTTATTTACAAGCTTACTCGTATCGTTTTTAACTCGCGAATCCTCTTCATTGTCAAAATCAGCTTGACGATTCTTTTTATATGTATCATTTCTTTTGCCTCTCAACAGTCTTCTATTAGTTCGCACTGTATCCGTCCCTTTTTCAGTATCGATCTCTGTCTTCCACAAGGATCCATTGCCGGAATCCGTCAAATTTTCGGAATAACTCAAATTGACTCTCAGGGAAGTACGTCGACGTTTGAAACTGTCATCATCATCATCATCATCATCATCATCGGATATATCCGACTTTAATATCTTTCTCTTATTGGGGCTCATCGTTGATCTGTTGTAGAAAATAAATTATACAATAATATATTATATTTATACTCACAACAGACGCATTTATTATATAGAAAATAATTACATATGTGTTAAAAACTATAAATTCACAAATTCACGAAAGCTCACAAATTCTGTTACTCGATCGTACGAAAAATCGTCTTTACACGATGAATCCTCGTTGAGTTTTATCTCGCGAACAACAAACATTATCGTACACCATTACTTTCATACATGATTATTCGAAATATTAATGTTCAATTATACAACTCCTGTTTGTTTTCATATTCCAGCCGGGTCGTGTCAACGAAAGCACGGCGCCATGACGAGAGTTAGTACGCAATAATTCCGCTGAAGGCGCTTTGAAGCGTACATGTTCGTACATGTGTTGTCAGGTTGCGTCTTGTGTCAGGTCAGACGGTCAGACGTCAGCCGTCAGATGCGACAGATGCGATTGGAGATTAACGATTGACAAGTAAACGCGAGCCGCGAAGCGTGCAACAAGCATGAACGAAACGCAGGTACAGTATGCATATGTTAATGTTTTTTCGCCCTTTAAGTTTACTAGGATGAGATCTTGCATATAATTTCGAATCCCCGGTTTTATTGTTTTTCGAAAATTAAGTCATATATTTACATAAGGAAAGATAATTTCAAGTGCCACGTTATTAAATCGCTAACGCAAGAAGCTGGTAATAAAACAAAAAAAATTTATTGTAAAATTGTGGTAAAAAATATGTTATTAAAAAAAACTATATTAATTCAGGGAAAAATGATCAAAGAAGATGAAATTAATCTCTTCAATCCTGCTATACTGGATAGAATATCAATATCGCATGTCGCTGGATTGTTCATAAGACCATTGAGAAATACAGATTATGAGAAAGGTATATTTAGTAAATTTAATTCTTGCAATATATTTTTTTCACATATTTCATACATATCTATAATGTAATATTTAATATTTTTTTTAAGTAATCAAAATTTGATAGGTTTTTTAGTTCTTTTGTCTCAATTGACCGACGTTGGAAATGTTACAAAGGAACAATTCTTAAGTAAGCTTTTATAATCAGAAATTAAATTTTAACAAATAATAAAAATAATAATTTGGCTATATCTTTTTATTCTCACATTATTTAGATAGATTCTACAGCATGAAGACTGCTGGCGGTTACTATGTTGTAGTTATCGAGGACATAAATTCTGGGAAAGTAATTGCATGTGCAACATTGGTTGTAGAGCAGAAATTTATTCATAATTGTAGTTTGGTATGTAATTATTTTTTATATTCTCCAATTCCTTGTTTTAAACCAAGAATAGTATATAATGGTATATACTACTTTTTTTTTTTACAGCGTGGACGTTTGGAAGATGTAGTTGTCAACAACAGTTATAGAGGTAAATCATTGGGGAAGCTGGTGGTGACAATAATAATGCAATTAGCACGCTACTTTCATTGTTATAAGTTATCTTTGGATTGTACGGATCGTCTAGTGCCATTCTATGAGAACATAGGTTTCAAAAGAGAAACTAACAATGCTAATTATCTTAATATGCGTTTCCACAATGAAAACCCAACTGAACAGTCACATTTATAGTAATTGAATTTGCTTTATGGTGGCCTTGTGTCTGATAATGATGGATTGACCAATCAAAACTTGCAATGCAATATATTATACACATAAACGAAAAATGTAAAAATATCCTTAGCAAGAGTCGAAATTTGAAAGCAAGATACATTTGATTGGAATCTTGAATGGAAGATATAATTCGATTTTTTCTAGGAAAAAAAAATCTCATTAAAAATCTCATTAACAAAAAATTAAGAAAAAGTTAATTTTTTTTAGAAGATAAATTTTTATCATACTAATATTGACATGAACTATAGTCATTCGAATGACTTAATAAAATATATCGAATTTTATACTGTATCTTTTATATTTTATTTTTAGTGTTAATTAATTAACATTAACACTAGAAAATGTTTTTAAAAAAGATGAATCCTATTAATACATATAAAATATTGTAACATTATAGATTACATTAGGTTGTAAAAAGTGAAAGTAACTGTTAAATAAATAATTAAATTGTACTCAACATATGTATATTTTTTCATGCATATAATGTTAATAAATAATATTGTAGAAAACATTTTTTTGGATAAATTTCTTTCTTACATCAGATAAGTTATAAATACAGAAAATACTTTCATTGTATTATTTGTAATATTTAATTTGCTTAATGTACAATAGAATAATATGTATACGATGTATAATTACTTAAATCTTTTTCGCAGTTGGATTGGCTCGTAATTTCACCGCTCGTTTCGCCTCCATTTGTCTTTGCCTGGCCAATTTACGTTCCTCTCTTTTTCTCCTTGCTTCTTCAAATTTATTATTTCCACTAGGAACGCCTATTCAAAAAAATATATATTTATTAATAAATGAATAGAGATTTGTATATGTGTTACTCTTAATCAAGTCAAATATACTTTGTTCCTCTAAGGGCTGAACATCTTCCAGAGGCTGGAACTCTGAATCGTCCCATCCTACCTCGGAAGAATCATTTTTTTCTTGAACACCTTGGATTGTTTCTTCTTCCTGTAATATAAAGAATACTGACAATCGAGATGTACAGTCATAAGATCATAGTGTTTTTTTTTTATATATGTTTGTTCCTTTTTTTAATTACTTATAATACGAATCGGTACTTTAAGATATTTTTATTAAACAGAAAAAAGATCCAAAGATTTTACTTAAAAAAGCGAAGAATTTTAATCGCTATCGTTCGCATTAACGTATCCGATTCAATGCAAATTCAGTCGAGCCATATGAAGGTGTTAAAGCAGAACCTTGAATCAGTAAAAAAATATTAAAATGCCAAGATACAAACCGGTTCCTCCTCAAGGCTGGTCCACTGTTCATTAGCTTTAGGGGAGTGGCCGGACGGTGATTTAGTATTAGTTGGATTCAATGGCACCGCTGGCGTAGCCGTGGGCTGTTGCTCCATATCTCCCCAATTATCGGCATCCCAGCAATCCCAATCGCAATCGGAATTTGTATTTTGAGTATTTTGCGTATCGTGTTCCTGATCGGGATCGAGGGAGGTCATGCTCGTCGCGCTGCTCGTTGTGGCAGTTGTGCTGGCGCTGCTTTGAGAGCTACTTGCTTGTTCTAAAAAAATTAAATAATAGAGATGTAATAAATAGATATATGTACATGGAATAAAATACATTTCTATTTTTTAATGAAATTTTAGAAGAGATTATAGACTTGCGCGCTATGATACAATATGATGAACACTAATAAAAAGAATCGATGCGAACCTAAGGAAGCAGGTTTATTTAATAAGATCCTAGATGTATTATGAGGATTCGAGGATTTTGGTGTATCGGATTGACTGCGATAGAATTTCGCCGTAACCGCAGTAACGGCCCATCCAGCCCACGTCGCCGCGGCGTTGCTGAGACTGGGTGTCGCGGTATTCACATCTGCCTCTACAAACATATTTCAATAATAACATTAGTCTCAGTATTTTTATTTTCCCTTAAAGAATCGCAATTAATAATTCATCAAGCATTACGCACAATTAATAAAATGTTCATAAAATGTATAAATATAGTATTGTTATTGTAAAAATGTTATATAAGATATCAAAAGCTCGAAATATTTTGTATTTTTTTTAATTTACCCATCGATTCGCGAAGCCCAGGATCTTCAGAGACTGTCTCAAGCTTCGATAAAAAACCTCTTATGGTTCGGAATGCATTGTCTCGTACACCTTTGTCCACGTCTGTGGTAAGTGGACACAAAGCTGGTAAAATGCGATTTGCAACTTCCTGCAGTAGAAAATATTGCTGCGTTGCAGCAAGAGCCAGTATACTTGCAATTCTAGCTGGCGGAAAGGAGTCGCGAGTTCCCCGGATAAATACGCCAAGCAATACCTAAAATTACATTTATAAATTGATTTAACAACAATTACATCATTTCAAATGAATATATTATTTAGTATTTATTAAAATATATTATTAAAATATATTATTTTATAAATTATAGTATAATTATATATTTAGGAATACTAAAGATTGAGAGATATTATTTTTTACATTTAAAATATATTTATGAAATTTATTCAATACAAGAATAATTCAAAAATAATTTTTTAAAAATAGATAAAGAAGGTAGATATCTGTTGAAGAAAAAATAGTTTATCGCTTAATAGTTGTGCAAGATGCCAGAAATATTAAAATCAATATTACCTTCTGCCTTATCTGAGGATGAAGATGTTGAGCAATTTTTCCAAGGCAAACTGTTGTATTCGTGCGAATACTGCCATGCTCATCCTTTGATTGAAGCTTTACAAAATGTTTTAAAGTCTCGACATTAAGATTATTGTAATCTAACTTTGGTGCTAAATGTACGACTGATCTTATCGTTTCTTCCTTGATCGCTGGATTCGTATCAAGAAAGCCGTTTGCTACCTGCAAATATATATATATATAAAATTGAAGTCTTATAATATAATAGTTTAATTGTTATACAATGTAATATACATGTAGTAATAAAAATTATTAATATAGTTGATTGATATTTTGTATATGAAATTATTAATTACATATATACTAATGAAAATGTTTAAGATTGTCTAAATATTTATTATTTTATAAATTGATGGAGAAAGAAGTGAACAACATTTTTCTGTTTTCTTTTTTTTTCCTATTTACTCTAAAATTATAGACAAGATTGTATAAGAAAACTTGACTTTCTTAGATTTATCGTCATGGATTTCATAGAATCCAGAAGCATAGAATGTAAGAATTTGAATGTAAAATGTGTTAATATCCAATGAATCCTTTTTACCTGAGGAAAGATAGCTTCGTTAACAGTTGCTGATTGTAGATGGTCGATGAATCGATCCAATTGCTGCAATAACCGTAATCTTGTCGCTCTGTCATTCGACGCGAACAACTTGACGACACATGGCACTACTCGACGCTGGTACTCGGCGTCAGGTAATTGAGAGCCCAATTGCAGCAACGGCGGCAATACTGCACTTCCGGCATCTCCGAATTCAAAGGCTGCCAGCAATTGTGGTAGAATCTTATATCTGCCGACGCCATCGGGAAACGAAGCCAATTGCGTGGCCAATTGCGAGAAGAATCGAATCTTCTCTCCCCTCTCCTTCATCTGAATCTCTTCCAAAAATAATAGAGCGTCAACGAGATCATTTTTGAAAAATCCACCGTTACTGCGGCAACGCGCTATCACATCTGCAGGATTTGGTCTTCCTTCTGGATTAACTCCCGTTAATTCCCGATATACTGCCGTTATTTGCTTCGGAATCTTACAAAAAAGGAAAATAAATTAATGATATTGTTTTGATGAATATTGTGTTTCAATAAAATATTATATAAAATAAGTAACTAACTTACTTGACCTGTAATTTTAAGCTGCGAGCTGTTGTTAAGGGTGCTATTGTACGTTTCCCAAATTAAACAGCCAAGTCCCCACATGTCAACTGAGCTATTGTTTTTTATTTATTAATTTTATTGTATTATATGTATTATACTATATTGTATTATAGACACGTTATTTGAAATTTAAATAAAATTAATTATTTACCATTTAGTTAATGGTTTTGTATTTTCTTTAGCCTCTGGTGGTCGATACACTTGAAAAGTTGGAGGTAAGAAATTGTATAATGTATCCATAGCCGTCATGTACTCGACACCGCCGAGTTTCCATTCGCCACTTTCTTCATTAACAAACACTGTCCACAGATTGACATTATTATGCCGTAAACTCCCATCATTATTTAAGAAGTTAAGTGCCCTCTGCCATCAAATCGAAGTAATATGTATTATAGATTTTTCCTGTTCAATGTATGTTGTTTAGAAATTTCCAATGTAATATGTGATATTCATTTATACATACTGTAATTTGAAATATACCCCAGGAAAAGTATAATTCCTTCTTAGAATCATTTTCAAAATTGCATTTCTGTGTCATACGATTGTACAATGGCTCCACACGTTCTGTGGCTAAGTAAACCATTTTGTCAGTCTAGAATAACACACAGAAGAGTGCAAATTACATCTCTCTTAACAATTATTGATATTAAACAAATGTAAATTGACACAACTTATACCTCAAGACTATCAAGATACGCGAGTATACTTGGATGCCTAAGTGTCTTAAGCCTCTTTACAGCTGAACGAACAATGTCCAGCTGTTGCTCTCCTCCATTTTTAACATCAAAGACAAAAACTGAAACATCCTCACCTGTTGTGGTGCCCTAAGAAAGATTTTACAATGACAAAGTATATTCTCATTATATATATAAAATTATAAAATAAAGATTTTGCAAATATGATTTACTATTGTAAATTATAATTTGTATAGTGCTTTTACAAAGTACAAATTATTTCTATTATATCTAATTAAATTACCTTTCTCTTAGCTCTGTGCAATGTCCAGATACTTTTATTTTCTAAACCTGGGATAGGTTCCCCAATATCATATGGGAAATCCTTGGCAGGATCTCTTGAAAAAAAGGACCACATATTGTGTAAAGTTTAAACTCTTATCTATACATAAAAAGTATATCCAATGTAATATATTATTGACATTATCGCCAAACAGCAGCGCATCAAATCTGTAAAATATAAAAATAGTTGTAATCAGCTGATTGAAGTGCAATATCCAGTTAATAAATATAGTTGAAAAATGTACGATTTTTTAATAACGTGGAAATGTATACTTTATTGTTTAACAAATGGCTTCAATCTAATTCAATTCATATTGAAAGTAGAGGTTAAGTAACAGTCATACATTAGAAATCAAATAAAAAATTCAATTTTAAAATAATCTCTTATGTCAAAAACAAAGCTAAAACTTTGTTTTATGAATTAAAAAATCGAAAACATACAAATAATTGAAAATTACAAGTTATTAGGCATACTCGCTCCAACGTTAATAATTAATGATTACATTCATTGCATTAAGTTACATCATAGATTATCCAAAATAAATGATCTTGAATGAAATAAATAGAGGATTTGACAAGGATGTAAACGCATTTTACATGATTTATCCGAAAATACACCTTTTCGTTATAAAAAATCTAAATTTTTTAATTCCTGATTATATTACTTTTATTTGCACATATACAAAATAGTTACGTTTGTACTTATTTATGCATATTACAAAAATGTCTATATCACATATGTATTTTATACTTTCTCAAAAAATATAATTATTACTATAACTAACACACGGAAAAGCGATTATCTCCAATTTCCAGAGCATTCGCGTCACGTATTCGCGCATGCTTTTTCCTTACATATGTATATAAAGAGAAGTTTGACATCACGCATTTCCGACTATTCATCACGTTAGATTTATACGAATTAATTTCGATTCAAATGAGAAACACATTTGCCGACACAGAGGAACGTACACATATTTCTTTCTCACCTGTGCGAAGATATAAAAATGTCACGGGTGCGCGAAGAATCCGAAATTGCGAGCTTCTCGAGTCCCCATGAGAATACGCATATCAATACAACGACACGTCATTTTAGTATATACCCGCTATTATTAATCGGTGAATTGTCGACAAACTTGGACTAATCAACACTAGCGAAACATTATTCTTATCTCATGACAGGAGTCATGTGTGCACGCGCGTATGCGTGTATGGGTGCGTGTTTTATGTATGTGTGTGTGTGTGTGTTGATATGTATCGAGAGGGCAAGATACGATCGGCGCAGTGCGCAATCCGCAGGTCTGTTCCTTTTTTAGCTGTGCATCTGCGCTTATTGTTCCTGAAATAAATTATACCGGAGGAAAAATAAAAGAAAAAATGTTGAAAAATATCCTTGAAGCTAAAATGGCAAAATTTCCTCTCGAAATAATTAACTCATTACTGTTGTATATCCGTAGGTCTGTTCCTTTTTTAGCTGTGCATCTACATTTAGTGCTCCTGATGAAATAAATTTTATATCGAAGAAAAAATAAAAGAAAAAAATGTTGAAAAATATCCTTGAAGCTAAAATGGCAAAATTTCCTCTCGAAATAATTAACTCATTACTGTTGTATATCCGTAGGTCTGTTCCTTTTTTAGCTGTGCATCTACATTTAGTGCTCCTGATGAAATAAATTTTATATCGAAGGAAAAATAATAGAAAAACATTTGAAAAATATCCTTGAAGCTAAAATGGCAAAATATCCTCTCGAAATAATGAAATAATAAAATCTTACTCATTATTTGTTGTATAGTATCCGTAGGCCTGTTCCTTTTTTAGCTGTGCACTTTTTGCTAATCTAACCGAACCTAACCCGAAAGGTTGTCCATAGATCTCAGTCCACTGTACCTTTGTAAAAAGATTTATTATTGTTCGTGAAAACCTTTTTGTCTCTCAACGATGAGATTAGAACGTGGTTTATCCTTTAGCTAAGAATTATGCTGTGCACAGCTCAAAGAGAATCGTAATAAGAGAATCTCTGTCATGTGACATAACAATAATATTATATGCCGAAATAATTTCCCAGGTGAGGTAATGATTTCGCGATTACGAAATAACATTAAACTGAACTCGACGAAACGAATCTGATATTTGACACTTGAGATGCTCTCTATGATTTTTTTAATTAAGAAAAAATCGTTTTTAGAATATCGAGAAAGCAGATGAGAAGCTGCTACCGTTGCTGCTTCGTTAATCGGCAAAGATGCCGGTCGGCGTATTTCCGGCCCTTAAATTGGGCGTACTCTTTGTCAAACAAATCAGTAAACCTTTAGCCAAATTTCTCGTCAATCAAGCAAAGAGTCATCCGATTTTCAGGACTTACTTCATCATACCGCCTGCTCAATGTAAGTACTTCTCTATTTCAAAATTTATTTCTTTACAAAACATCCTTTATAAAATGTAATTGTCGATGTTTATAGTTTATCATTGGGCGGAGGTGAAAGCAAAGATGTATATCATGAATCTTGGTAAGCCCACAAAGGTGGCAAAGCTGAACGAGACTATGGCTATTGAATTGGGTGCTAGTTTGATGGGCGAGTTGATTATTTTTGGTGTAGCTGGTGGATGCGTGATCCTGGAGTACAATAGACAGGTCACGAAAGAAGCGAAGAAGGAAGAGGTCCGTCAAATGCAGATACAGAAGTTTACGGATGATATTCAGGCGTTGTACGATACTACGTTGCAGCAGGAAGCTCGTATCCATTATCTGCAAAATGCAATCCGTGACTTGGCCAAGCATACAAGGCACAAGTTACCCGAACCTGTATCCCCGCAGGAAATAAGCAACAGTTTGGAAGACAATACAAAAAAAAATTCTAATAAAAATAGTAAGAGTACAACTGAAGCGAGTACAGAAAGCGAAAACAGATCAATGATAGAGCGTGCTATAGTCTATTATAAAGAATTAAAACCGGATAAAATTAGTTAAATTATATATTTAACTACGTTTTATATATAAAGTACATCACACAGAGAGATAATTTGAAATATTACATGTACTAGACTGGTGCTAGTATTTAAAAGAAGATTCGACATTCATATTTAAAAATGTACATAATACTCTTCTTTTGGCTTATATACTTATTTTGTAATTTAATTTCAAAAAATTGCAGTTTAATTATACTAGTCCTATACAATAATTTTTAACTATATATATATATATATATATATATATATATAATGTAAAAATACTTATGTATATTTGCTTATCTATTCAAATACTTTTAAGAGAAATGTAGATAAATGTGTGATAATAAAATTTGCACAGAAAATTTATATTAAAATTTTCGTGTCAAAAGACGTAAAATTCTTAGAATCATTATTCTTGAAATAGATTCAACTTCTTACATAATTACATTTTCCTCATTCTATGTATATATAAGTATATATATATCTTTCAAGTGCTCATAATAGTTTTGGCAATTTATATTTTTTTCCAATCTGACTTGCCGACATCAGATAATGTGGAAAACGTATATAAATAAACAGATGTGAAGCAAATTCTCCCAATTCTGAACCAGTTGTGTCTCCGTAAACTGAAATTTTCCTCTCGTGTTGTTCTCCCATTATTTACAGTTGTCATGTGATTATGGTAACATGTAACCATATGCAAAATGCTAAATAATTTTTTCCGAGATAAAGTAATGCCAAAAAAAAGGAAAAAAGAAACAGTGAGTGAAAGATACAACTATGACAATGCAATTTTTCATTTGTACGCATTTTACTATATGCAGTAGGAATTGAAGAGGAATTTAGAATAGAGATCGTCATACACAACTTCTGTTCAAAATCTCGATATGTTTCTGCTAAATTAATATTGTGCCCAGATGTCCCGGGCTCAGGTGTGTGTATGGGATATCGTGTTATGTCAACCTGTGAATTTTAAGTTTCGAAAATTATTAAAAATGTTCGCAAAAAAGTTACACGATATCGAGTGCCAATCATATGATTCAATAGAATATAAAAAGCCATGGATCGATCCAATACCGGACAATAGTTATTTATTCGGTCTATGGGGATTTTATATGCACTTCGTTTTATTATGGAGTGTGCTTGATGTTAATTTTAATTCATTTATCATTAAAGAATTGCCGGTTATATCAGCACCGAGTGGTCCTCCGGCTAAAAGATTGTTGCTTTTTGTAGCAGATGGTCTGAGGTTTCAGACATTCATAGATAAGACACCACCTTTTCTCGGGTATTTTTCAAAACTTGTCATTCAAAAATTATAAAGCAGTTTTATTTTTGTTGTTTGGATTTTATTTAATTAATTAATTCTTACACTGAGTAAAAATTAATTTATCTTATTAAATACATCAATAATATTATTGATCACAATTTAATTTTATTTGGATATAAATTTATGTATTATTATAATTCTTAAAAATTTTAATATATTATAATTTATATTTTGTTACATTTTAATATTTGTACATTTTACTTTGATATATTTTGCAGGGATGTGATGAAAAATAAGGGCGTTTGGGGAATATCTCATACAAGAGTGCCCACAGAATCGAGACCAGGTCATGTTGCAATTACAGCAGGATTGTACGAAGATCCAAGTGCTATCTTTAAGGGCTGGCAGGAAAATCCAGTGGATTTTGATTCTGTTTTCAATCAAAGCTATGCTACTTGGGCTTGGGGCAGTCCAGATATAATTCCAATGTTCACAAAGGGTATTCTAAAAGGAAGATATAGCATTGTCAATCTTTTAATTCTTATGCTTATATTGAAATCTCGAAAACACAGGTAGCAAACAAAATGTTCATGGAAGTAGTTATCCCTCCACGTGGCAAGATTTTGACCCAAACTTGAATAATCAGACAATGCATTTGGACTCATGGGTATTTAATGCTTATTTGGAATGGTTGAACTCCTCGGTAGCTAAAACATTGAAAAATCAGGATAAAATTATCTTATTCCTTCATTTACTCGGATGCGACACACTAGGACATGCTAAAAAACCACATTCCAAGTATTCAAGATTTGTTGCAGATTGTTGTAATTTTTTTAAATATACAAAATGCAGATCTATTGATAAGAGAGAAATTTTGAATTTAGGGAATATATTGAAAACATGAACTATGTCGATATGAGAATTAAAGAGACTGTGAATATGACAGAGAACTTTTTTGGAAAAGGTACCACTGCTTATGTATTCACGGCAGATCATGGAATGACCGATTGGGGATCTCATGGAAGTGGTTTGCCATCCGAGACTGAGACACCGTTAGTTGTTTGGGGAGCAGGAATAAAATCGTCTTGCTTCCGTCAAGATATTGAGCAAGCGAGTATAGCTCCCCTGATAGCGTCTTTGATAGGAATTCCTATTCCTACAAATAACGAAGTAAGTGTTTACATTTTATATGTATATAGTATATCATTTAATATATAAAATATTCACACGAAATATTTTTCTTAGGGTGCACTACCGTGGCAATACTTTGACGCGAATTATCAGGAATATGTCGGACGTTTTTTACTCAGCAATGTGAAACAACTTGCACATCAAGTAACTGGAAATCGTGCTATATATGACGATACTAATATTGATTGGCGAGAAACGCAATTAAATAATAGAATTCGTAAAATCGAAGAACATATCAATAAAAGAAATATCACAGATGGAATTCGAGAGGCCGAAGAAGCAATTCACTTTGGCAAGGAAGCCTTGTTATATTTCAGGCGATTTTCGCGAATGCGCTTTTTAATAAGTCTATCGATAATGTGGCTTGGCTGGATAATTACGTTATTCTCGAAAATAACTGGAATGAAACGTAAGCGTCGAAACTTGCAAGTCTCTGTACTTATAACCGTGGGATTAGGAGGTCTGCTGATAATACTGTTAGTTAGACAGTTAGTTAATGGTAATTGCACACTAAAATGCATTAATTTAGTATACAAAAATTTATCTCTTTTTATTATGGAGTATTTTTTCCATTAAATTATAATTTTTTTACTTATAAAAATGGATTTTTAATTATGTGTTTTTATTAATTATAAATTTTATTAATCTACTTTGTGTACAGTATCTGATTATAGGAACTGGAGATTACCGTTCTTTACGTGCATCTCTATATTTTCTATATGGTTGGGCTTTACTAAAATAAGTACGTTGACGCCTGTGTTTATAAAAAGCAAGAAAAAACTATCTTTAGATATCGGAGGCACATTGTTGTTATTAGTAATACTATTTGTCGGACTGACATATAGATTTGCTCTCAGCATAGGAGTACTATCTATCATATTGATACGAATAGCAAAATCGAAAAATGTACCAGCACCCATGATTTGGACGTCAATAGCACTATGTGTCTTTCCTTTATTGCCGGTCGTGGAGCCATATCCACGCAACTATATTGTGTATGTTTATATTGAAAGCAATTACACATAATTAAAAATTATTTAAAGATATTTTAATAAAAAAATATTGAATAGAGCTAACAATTTTGTTCGTTTTTTTTCTTTTATTAGTAATATAAAATAAATTTTTTATTGACTTAAATTTTTTTTTTTTTTTTTTTTCAGGATAATTGGCATTTGTGTTGCAATGTCGATAGTGATTATTAATGAAACATCGCAAAGTCGGAAAATAATGGAAATTTTACGTTTAATTATTACGAGCCTGGTGTATACACAATTTCTCGATGGTCGATACTGGATATCGTGGACCATTCTACTGACTACACCATTATGCATTTGTTACTATCCAATGGAACCCAAGAGAAGAATGCTGGGTGTAATGCTTGGATTTTTCTGTCCTCTTACATTATTGTCCACATCATACGAGCCACTCTTCTTAATTATACTTACAATCAACTTACATTGTTGGTTGCAAACCACTTCAAAGAACTCAAGAAATATACAAAAGACACATATTACAAGGGACTTGATCAAGGCAGCATTTTTTGTATCCTTTAAAAAAAATTTTTTTTACTGTTACAAGAATTTCTATCACAAGATATTCGTTTATATTTCAAAGATTTTTAATTAATTAAAAATAAGAAAAATAGATTATTAAATTTATATATTGTGACTAAGTAATCTAATATTATTTAATCTTAAAAAAATTAAATTTATCTTCCATTTTTAATTTTGTAATATTTTTCTTCTGATTTATGTGAGAAACAATTATAATAATTTATGTATATCCTTAACATCTTACTACAGATGTTGTATATATTATTGAGTTTCTTTGGCACAGGAAATATGGCGAGCATTAGCTCGTTTGATCCATCTTGGACGCGTCACTTTGTAACAGTTTTCTCTCCGTTTCTAATGACATCTTTGATAATCTTCAAGCTTAGCATTCCTTTGATAATAGTCGGATGCGCAAGCTATTCACTAGAATCAGAAGAGGACAAAAAGACTATTTCTTCAACTGTTCTTTTCCTAGGCGATTGTTTATTGCTACCTTTAATGTACTGTGTCACGCCGTATGGCAGTTGGCTCGACATCGGTATTGCTATCAGTAAGTTCGTTATTGCTTTATTTCTTCCTTGTCTTTTTGTACTATTGCAACGTCTATCATATCCGCTTATGGAATTTGATTTAAAACAATTCCACATCAATTTATTATCTCAAAAGAGACACATTGTATAATATATATTTTATATATATATATAAATTTAATTTTAATTATAATATAATTATATTAATTATAATATTATTTATAATTATATATAAATTATAATTAATCTAATTAATTATGTATATATACTCGTATAATTAAATTATTATCCTGTTGCTGGACCAAAGTTTGAGTGGGTAGTTTTCATAATGCATTTGAAACATTCACTTGTTCATAGATTATTTTGAGAATATATTATAGATTGCAACAAAATTCAGTACAAGAAACTTCGAGGTATGACAGTGCATTACATTAATGAACTGTGTGAAATAATTATACATATTTACTGCCATATAGTGTCACTATACTGAAAAATGTGACATAATTAAAAACATAATTTAAAAAACTGAACAAATGTGTATTAAAGACTGCATTTTCGATATAGTACTTACGTAGTCGTTCCTATTTGTGTTACGTAAAAATAGAAAATTATATTTATTGAAAAATATTTAGCTCATAGTGTGTATTATCATAATCTATCACTATCGTCAATTTATATATCGTAAATGTACACGGCTGATCCATTTATTATCGATCAACCATATAACTTGTAAACATGAAATACAAAATTGGAATCACTATTGAATAATATTTTGCGATCTCGTCGAAGTGGTGCATTACAATAAGCCCAATCTTATGTATCTCAAATAATTTCATTCCTATATTATAATATGATACATAATCACGAGGAAAAATAATACAACAAAACCTTAAAATTTGAACTCTTTATATTTCTTAGATGTTTTTGTGTCCTGGATTTGCTGACGTTTACGTTTGCTCTGAAACACAAAAACAAAAATAATTAGTACAAAATTGACATACTAAAAGAATGTTATTAAAAGAACCAATTTATATAATTATATGCATGTAATATATTTATATGTGATATAAATGTAATCAATAAAATACATAGAATAAAAAGAGTGTTTAATGCTATTCCTCCTTATATTTATAACGCAATAAAAATAGATACCTTCTGCCGTTGTACGTGATCTTGCAGCATATCCGACAGATCTTCTCTCCTAAGGTGCGCCTGTCTGGATCTCATCGTCTCCTCGTACCTGGACGCCATCGCTTCAGAGTCGAGGTCCAACTCGCTGGGATCCAGGGTCAACTCCACCGCCCCGTCCTTTTCTGCACGAGCGTCGCTCGCGCTACCGCTGATTCCGCCACGACGTGCCGCGATGACAGACGGTGGTGCCTGGCCACCCGCTGCGCCAGTCATGTCGTAAACGTGCGTGCTACCCATCATACTGGCGCCCAGACCCTCCGTACGTCGTTCCTGCAGTACCGTGTACAGAGCGGGCGTATCCCCGCCTTCCATCTCGCTCTCGATCTTCTTCTTTCGCAGCTCGATGGTCTCCGGAGTCTCCAAACCAGCCGGAATCGACGTGATACCACTCGGCGTGATCAGACCTTCTGCACCAGGAGTGACCAATCCGCTAGTGTCATCGTCTCCGTCCTTTCCTTCGCCCTCGCCACCCTCGCCACCTTCTTCGGCGTCCTCATCCTCATCCTCGTCGCCAGACGACTCCGATTCCGGCTCGCCCCACATTCCCCGATCAATTTCCTCGTCCATCGCATCCGCGCCGGATGTGCGGGACACCCCGAACACATCTCCGTAGAGCGGTCTACCTGTTTCATCCACTGGTGGTTTTCCCCATCCGCCTGCATGATAACCGAAAGCGCAGCCCTCCGGAATGGGTGCGTTTAAACCGGGTATCTTGAGGTTCGGATAACTCGGCGGTGGCCCGTAACGTTGCATAGCTATGAGCCAGGGCGGAGGTACCTTCTGACAGTTCGGTCCGACCGGCATGCCCAGAGCTGTGCGCAGCTCGTCCGAGAGTTCTCCCGGTTTCTTTTCTTTCAATCGAGTCTCGAATTCCTTGCCCTCGTAATAGAGGTCCCCGTGGATCGTCATACGCGGTTTCGTTTGCCACTTGAAGAAGGCGTCGTGCAGCTTCTGATAGTCGATGTCGATCTTACCCAGCTTGGGCCTCGCTCGCTCCCGCATCTTCGCCTTCAGCGTACGCGTGTCGTCGCGTTCCTGCAGACTCGCTCTCATCTCCGTGATACCGGTACGCTTGATAAAGTCTGGCAGATCGAAGGGCGGCTTCTCTATACCCCGTTTGCCCTGGAGATACTTCCGCTTGAAGCACCAGTGTCTCGGTACCGGTACCGTGTTTCGATGCGCCTTCAATTGCACGAGCAGCTTAGGATCTCGCGCCGTAACGTCGTGCATCTCCACCACGTCCGGACGACCCACCAGCTGCTTCAGTTCCGCTACGCTCAGTCGTGTGAGTCTTTTTAGTTTTCGCTTAGACAGTCGTGGAGCCCCGTTTTCGCCGGTGCCCTGCTGCTGCTGCTGCTGATTCGCATCGTCGTCGAAATCGTCCAACAGCGGCACTTTACTCGGCACCCCGGTGCCGGCGGTCTGTATATTCGTCACCGGGGGATACTGCCCGATGGGTTCACCCTTGTCAGCCGCGTCATTCGGACTCGGTTCCGGCTCCACCAGTTTGAACGCTTCGAAGACCCTAGCAAATTGACGATACATCGGTTCTAAATCATTTATGCTCGGTATTTCCTGTATATACTCTATTTCCGGCAAATCATCTTTACTCTTAGCATTGTCCTCTACACTGTCCTTCCTCTGTTCGCCATCCCTCTTCTCACCGTTGTGTCTCTTCCTCTTTGACTTTTTCTTCTTCTTGGTTTTACTTGATTTAGAATCCATTTTTTCTGATTTTTGTTGTTCCAGCTCCGTTATGACGTCTTCCATCTGAGAAGCATCTTCGCCATCGTCCTTTGGTGATTTACTTACAGAAATAACATCGTCAGGATCACCGCCTATTTCTTTAGCTCTCTCTGTCTTAAATGCAAGGGCTTGCTCCAGAGCAGCTGGAAGCTTAACAGAACCACCATCCCCTTCTCCAATCCCATTGTCAACATTCTGATTTTGTAACTCTGACGGAGGAGTCACTTTCAAACTCAAGAGACTGGGAAGAGCTTTGGCATCCATACTGAATGACTGCAATAAAGACATGTAGGATATAATAATTTATAATTTGACAGATGTCTTTTTTATCTAAACACTTCACTTATAAGCTTTCTTATTAGTGACACAAATTCACATAAGTCGACAAGTAGCATTCTGTCTTTTTTCAACATTCAGGAATAATAAAAGATAGAATAATACTTCTGTCGACTTGTATCACTAATGTAGGAAAGTACCCTTATATAATTATTAAATCATAAGCAAATAAGTTTTAGTATAAAATTAATGTGCAGGTTAAATGAAATAAATTACATTCGAATTTAATACCTTTTCAGGCAGCAATTGCTTCCATAAAGTTACACATGTGCATTCACGTATGCAGTTTTCAATTTGTTTATTTTTCTATAAACATTAAGATCTTAATTTCATCCCTTATTCCCCGGCAATTGATTCCCACCGTTTTGGCGTAAAAAGACACGACGCATCAAAGAGTACACCGACTCCAAAATTGGCAAGTTTTCACCTATGAAAATAAGGTACATGAGAAGGGAAAATAATAGGTTAGGCCCGATCTATCGTGATTGGCTATCGAGCTAAAAATTCTAGTGGAAAATTTCTAGGGCTTCTCGCGGCCAATCGACGCACTTGTAAAAGTCATTGTCAGATGGCGCCGCGCATGCGCGGCAGCCCGATACGCAAATGGAAGTTTCGGGACTCGAGTTCGAGTGTCCGCAGTTTGCAGACTGTCGCGGACGTGATCGGGCGTGCGAGGCGATCTTTGAGGCAACGTTATTGTTCAAGATTACAAACAACGAGGTTGGTTCCGCTAATTACTGTGTAATTCTCGGTTATATAAATCGTATAAATTGACGGGAAAAAGAAAACGCGCAAATGTACGATCTTTCTCTTCCTCCCCGTTTTGCCGAGTTTTGATGATTTATCGCGAGCCCCGACAAAAGCTCCGAAAGCTCTAATGGAAGAAACACGAGAGGTATTTTCCGTATTTTCTGTCCGCGCAGATGATCGATCTCGTGACGTGTCGACGTGTCGCAAACGAATATACGATGATACACAGTATTTCAATTGCGTAAAGTGCGCATCTCCGCTTTACACTCGTCGCACTTTGCTTGATGACACTTCCTGTCATCCTTCCAACTCGTGAACAATAAAAAGCCGTAATAACACAAATCAAAAGACAAAATTGATATCAACATCTGACAATGAGCTAAGAATAGATTAATTCTTAAAATACTCCTTTTGTATCGATATCTTAACAACAGTTCTCATACAAACGACATAAAAGTCCAAAGGACATCTAGAAATGGAAAATGTCCCTCAGGCACTTTATTTATAATGTCATTCGATCACTCGTCTTCTTTAATTGGTAATCAATTTCTCATTTAAATCGATATAAATTATTTATTTATTTTTTTTAGAAATTCATAGATTAAGAGGAGAATTTTAATGAGTTTTCGTATATAAGGACGGCGCGATTGACCTTCATAACTCTTTCGAAGTTATTTTTAGCATTTCGGTTGGTCCATTAATTGTTTTAACGCGAAATATAGAGTACTCGATCTCAAGCACGATATTACATAAAGTCATCAACAATTATTAAGTCGCACATGAAATAAAGGAAGTACTAAAGTGATATATAAAATAATAAAATTAATTAACATATTTACGTCACCGATCAAATGTAAACACTTCGATTTGCGTCGTTCATTAACATATAGAAATATTCAAAGTCGAACGTGGAAAATAAATCGTTGTAGGCAATACGAATTGATGATCTATCATCTGGTGTATGACAGCGTTGCACGTGATGACCTCGCACGCATTTACGTATCGTATTAACTTGTTTTCACGTTCTAGAAAATGCATATTATATACTTATCTCTCGGCATTGTGCACATTTTCTCGCATCATTCACAGATTCTGATATGGGTCGATAATGTTACATAAGATCGACGATCGTTTTTGCGGCGTCATGTTTGATAATATAATATAAAATATATATTTGCAAAGCAGAAATGATATATGTATATTGAAGTTACTCCGAAAATTAAACCCATGCCAATTTTCATACACGTGTAAGATATATTTAGATTTAGAATCGACTTTTTTTTGGATTGCAAGTGAGTCGAATGCTTATCAGAAATTTCTAAAAATACCCCAATGAGTCGATCCACTTACGAAATTTATTCAAATTACGTCCAGCAGTTATATATAGAGTTCTATTTTTTTAACTTTATTATAAAAAAATTATACATATATATTGCACTTTTATTGCAAGTTTATTGTCACTATTAAATAATAGCATTTTACATAGATATTATTTTTTAAATAATTTATATTCTGTTAAATATAATATTTTTTTATCGAAAAATAAGATATATATACTATTATGATGAGATAATCTGCTAATTAAAGTGCGACATATTTCTTTTCGGAAATTAATACATATAATAGTCTTGATACGTGATGTTTGACACAAACGGAATGTCCTTTCTATCGTATTTATATATCTTCAATACGTGACAATTATCATATCACACATATGATAAGGATGGATGCGTGAAAGCAATTGAAGAAGTTAAAAAACGAAAAAAACTTGACAAAAATAAGAAAAAATTATTGCAATTTATATTAATGTTTATTTTCAAAAAAATGTACGAACACAATATTAAATTTAAAAATATAAAAAATATTAAATATTAAATTTCTCAGCTATTATTTCAAATTTGACATATTTTTCTAAAAAAATTAAATTTTTTTCGTATTTCTTTATTATATTTCTTATCTCTTTCATCTAATAGAAAAATCAAAAATAATCTTCAATTACTACGATTGATTTTAAATTGATAACATAGGGAAAAACAATCGCTCTTAATTATCTCTAATCATTACTTTAAACTTAGCAGTCAACATAATAAAAGATCTTAAAATTAGACGAGATTCTTTATTATTTCGAAGATAATTTATGTAGAAGTATATCTGTATATCTGTATAGTGTGAATTTATTGTAATTGGCATTTATGTTATCATTATACTTTACACATTTTCGCATTTGTAGACAATTATAATATGTACTTTGAACTCATTCCTTCAGCTTATTGGTCAGCATTATCCATCTAGTATCAGTAAATGATAATATTAAATAGTGGCTATTTGTTTCTTATTTGAACTTATCTTATGTTTATCTTCATCTATTTAGCTTACTTAGTCATTCTGTTTTTATGAAAATTCTGTTATCAAACGCTATACACTTCATATTTTATACAATAATAAGTTATTGTATGTACTATTACAGATACCACGATGATAGATGATGTACATATACGTATAACATAAACTTACAAAGCTTACAAATAAAAATTATCAGTTTTGGAGTGACGTTTGTTGATAAGAATCGTTAAAAAAAGTTGAAATATTTAATCTCATTTATTTCTATTTCTGAGGCTATTAATTCTAATTTGTAGAGAATATTAATTGAACATAAAAATTCCAGAATTAGAAAATCTAAGAAAATGTTTCATTATCTTTTCTATTTTTAAGAATTCATAAAACGTGTGCGATGTGTCTTTGCAGTACTTATTTTGTCCTGGTCCGACGCGTGCGTCAGCGATACGAAGTGCGAGACGTCGATCTACATGAGAGGCCATCGGTAACGGAGCAGCAAAGTGAGCGCCAGAGATGAGCGGGCATGCGACCCGTCCTGGCGATCCTGGTGGTCAAGCCGTTCTCGAACGTTGTATTCAGGTGGCCGTGTCGCCGATCGCTGGAAAACACGTCACCTCGACATCGCCTAGCACATCGGTATCACCAATGGAGAAGCAAGATGCTGATGTCACTGTAAGAAAAAACTCATTGAACGTGCTGTGTTTAAAGGAAAATTTCAAATTATTTACACACGCGCTGAAACAATATCTCGCATAATTGTAATCATTATATTTCATACATTTATATTACATTTATATTTTATATTCAATATTGTATATTAAATATTATATTTTATATTATATATTTATATTATATTTAATATAATCTTTGCGTATTGACGTGAATAATTTTATGTTACGGGACAAGCAGGTAAAATGCACCGGGAAGGAGATTTCGAATACTCAAAGAGTCTGGACGAGTTTGGTATCTGGCGCGGTAGCGGGTGCTTTTGCAAAGACCACGATAGCGCCGTTGGATCGTACGAAGATAAATTTTCAAATCTCGAAGCAGCCCTACTCTGCCAGAGCGGCGATAGAGTTCCTGAGCAAAGCTCTACGTACCGAGGGTCTCCTCAGCTTATGGCGCGGAAATAGCGCTACCATGATTAGGATCGTGCCATATTCTGCGGTGCAGTTTACGGCACACGAACAGTATAAGAGAATCCTGAGGGTGAACGGCGCGGAGAGGTATCACGTGAAAATTCTTTATAAAGATAAATATATGTAGAATGTTTTAGAAAGGATGATCAACATTCTAGGACATGATTGTACACATTGTTTTATTTTTATAACAATTCAGAATAGGACACATGTTTATATCAACTTTTTCGCTTAAAATAATGTGTACAATCATGTCCTAAAATGCTGACTATTCCTCCTGAAACACCCTATATATTCATCGAACAAACTACAGACACATAAATCTCTATGATGTATCGTTTACAGGGAAAAGCCATGGGCAAGTTTTCTAGCTGGAGCTCTCGCGGGTGTCACTTCGCAGACTATGACTTATCCGTTGGACCTGATGCGGGCGAGAATGGCGGTGACTCTGAAGGCGGAGTATAGGACTCTACGGCAGGCGTTCTGGCGAATCTACAAAGAGGAGGGAATCCTCGCATATTATCGTGGTTTCACCGCTACGCTCCTCGGCGCTATCCCGTATGCTGGGTGCAGCTTCTTCACGTACGACATGCTGAGGAATTTACTGACTGGTGAGTTGATTCGTTTGCACAGATAAATTCTCTTGATGCCCGCTGGCGGTGGCGGTGCTTGTACTCATCACATTGAACACGTAAGACACAAGCAACACACGCATAAACAAACATGCGAAAAAGAGAAAAGAGTCGTGGGTTATACGAATGAGAGTGGCTGTTGTATATGATCGTAAAGCAGGGTACCGATGGGGCACGTCGGGGGCACCCTGTTTCCCCTGATATTGGGACGGTACTTACTTTAATAGCGACGCGAGACAAGCCCGACCGGCGGCGTAAATACGAAGTGCTGCGTGCTTCATGTTCGATGATGGCTACGTGTCGATGAACAGTGTACACGGTGACTATTCCGGGATTCTCGACTTCGCTCATTTGCGGCGGCATCGCTGGAATGGTCGGTCAGACAAGCAGCTACCCACTGGACATTGTGCGGCGGAGAATGCAGACATCGGCGATCAAGGGCCAGCATTATCATACCATTACGTCCACTATCGTGAAAATTTACACGTAAGTATAACATCACTCAGAGATACTATAATAATGGAAAATATATATGTATTAACTATATCTTGTTATATCAAATAGTTGAATGATCAGTAGAAACTACATATATAAAATAGAAAACTATTATAAATAAAATATAAAATATAAATAGAAGATATAATAAAAATAATAGAAATGTATAGTGTGGCTGAACCACACATACATATATGCATCTAGAACACAACATGTAAATATCTCTTTTAAAATTAAAATTCTCCTTTAAAATTTCCTAAAAACTTGAAAAAATGGAAAAATATAGAGATATAGAAATTTTCTTTTCCTAATATAATACACATTTATGTATCAATATATGAGATACCATACATTCTACTATCTCTTATAACAAATATGGTCATATACAAATTTATATTATTAAGTTATGCATTTGTGTATGTGCCTGGAAAAAAAATTTGCATTTTATAGGGAAGAAGGAATAATGGCTTTTTACAAAGGCTTGAGCATGAATTGGGTTAAGGGTCCCATAGCGGTTGGAATCAGCTTCGCTACGCATGATACAATACGGGACACATTGAGAAAAGTCATTTGTGAGGATGCATAAAGATAATAGAATATTAGAAATCTGCCATTCTAATATTATGGAATAATAATTATTAATTATAAATTTTTTAATAATTATATATAAAGTGTAAATATTATAATTATTAATTGCGCATAATTAGCACTTAATAATTATAATTATTAATAATTGTATAATTTTATCATTTAACATAGATTATTTTAATGAAAAATAAATCTCCTCAAATTAATTTGATAAAAAGAAAAAGAAAATTCGTGCACAAAAACGTCGTTGAAGTAAAATAAAGTAATATTGCAATAGATGCGTTATAATGATAAGACAGAAGATTAATTATTTAATTACTTATTTTGTGACGGCGTTTTACCGAAAACAGCAGGGGAACGATTATTAGTACAAATTGTTAAATATTATGTACATACATATATTGTTATTCCGAATGTTATATAGAAGTCGTTGAAGAGATATGAAAAATGTATGCATCATGTGCATATAGTACACAAAAATCATAATGTATGTGCATTGTATGTTGATTTGGTTATTATATGAAAATGATTTCTGATTTGCCTTAAATCGTCTTACGAGATTTGAGAAAAATGAATACAAGTTGATATATTTTGCATTCTAAATTATCATGTAATTGAATATAGCACTCTTTTTACTTTGGACATCAAAATACTCAGTTTCCAAGAAACTTCAATATGATAATTCTTAAGATCATGTAAAATATCGAGATATATTGTGTGTGTATATATATATATATAGTTTTTATAAAAAAAAATATGTTTAAAATTGAAACATTGAAATTATAATTATTACTTGCAGTATAATTGCTTTTGGCTCATTTTAACATAGTAATGAATAATCAATGTTTCTTTAATTAACGACTGCAATTGCTATAGTGACAATAAAACTGAGAACTTATAAAAAAGTTTAACGTAACGCTTTTCATTGTTATATTATAAATAATTGTTGAACAACAATAATTTATTACAATTCAACATTAATGAACTGGATTGAATATACTTGTTTTATTTGCATCTTATACAATTGAGTACTTTTAAATGACTTGTACATATTTCTAAGAGAAGAGAGTGCTACAATTTTATGTTAAAAGTTAAATAATGAAATCGATGTAATAAAAAAGATAGGAAGAAAATAACTGCATTTTTTGTGGGTCGAAAAAAAACTTTTACGACCGATGTGGCAAGTTGTTATTTTCTCTATCTTTTTATGCTGAAACAGATTTATTAATAAATTGCTATCTCTTTAATAAAATGTATATTTTGTTCTCTAGGAATCGATTTGTGAATGAAAGTTTTTGGAAATATGTCAATTATATTACATATATTGTAAAGAAAAATCAGTTATTAATTCCTTAAAATGTTGTAGTTTATTTGCAATTATTGTATTCGATTAATGAAAGCCATTTAGTAAATATATAAATTTTATACAATATACACACATATAATTATTCTTTTCAATCTGTTTGCATTTATAATTTTATCTTTATAATCTTATTAAACGTACAAAAGTTTTTATTCCTTATCATGTAGAGAGTATAATTTAAATTGTATCAAATACTTAATATATCTATAAACGTATGTGTATATTATTTATTAGTCAGTTACATGTTGAGTCTATTTAGTAATGGTCTTTTTAAAATCGTGTTTTTTTGCACAATATCTGTCCTCCATTTTAGTTTAGTTTCCTGATCATTAACATATTTTAAATAATTTTTTCGTTCGTCATATGTATGGTGTGTGTATATATATTTTTTTTTGTGTATGTGCAATTCTATATCTATACATATATAAAGAGGTAATTACTTTTCAACAGAAAAAAAATATATATATATATTTCAGTTGAAAAATAATTATTTCTTTAATTTATATGTATGGCTATACATATGTATCTACTATGTATACATACACACACATGCATATATATACATACACACATAAACACACTATCAATCTATCATAAAAATTTATAAAGACAAATCTAATTTTGTTACTGTAAATAAAAATATTTTTATAAAATTTTTTTTCATTAAACCTATGATTTTAGTCTTAATGTGTCATATTAATGTTGCATGTGAAATGCGTATAAATAGTGAAATATTTATTTACAATTTGTTACATAATGCTTCATTTTCTCCATTTTCATCTCTTTTTGCTTTAAATAAACATGGAGATTTGAACTTGTCCAGTAATAGTCTTTCTATAATTATACTCTTTTACACACACTTGTTTTTTATTTTGGTTTAGTTTCCTGATCATTGACATATCTTATATAAATTTCTCGTTCGTCACTGCCGCCTGGAGGAATTTCAGCTTCGTTTAAATACGAAACTCCTATCGCAAGCACAGAACCGTCGTGACTGAAACTAAGCGCGGCTACGCCAGCATTATAACGATGGAATTGACACAGGCGTTTCTTGTTAAAACCGTCCCAGATATTCACATAACCATCCGAACCACCAGTGGCAAATGTATTATATGCAGAGTGAAAGCTAATGGCATTCACAGGATAAATGTGCTCGACGTTATTTTCTTTTATTCTATGGCACTTGAACGCATATTTCTTCTTCTGAGCTTCTGGCATTGTATCAAGATACTCCACGGCAACACGACCTTCTATGCTACTTAATACATATCCCTAAAAGAATATTGAATATGAAAAAATACGAAGGTAAGCCCAATATAAGCAGTTTTGTGTAAAAATTAAATAAAATATATTGCATGTGTGTGTGTGTGTGTGTGTATAAAAGAGAAACACACCTGTTCGTTAGGAAAACCTTTGATGCAGCGTGTTTGATACTTTAGACTACTTTCTCGTCTCTGAAACATGCCCGCCATATTTCTCAAATCCCAAATACAAACTTTCCGTTTTGCTGTTCCCACGACAAATTTGTCACCGCATACAGATAAAGCGAGAACTACTTCCGGTTGCAAATAACTACCGACGCAAGTGGGTGTGCGTGGATCCCACAATTTCACCGCAGCATCCCAACCGCCAGTTAATATCGCGTTTACGGTCGCGCAATATTCTATTTTTCTGATTGGCTTCTCATGTGTACCCATTATTTGTTCTAGAAATAAATTATTTTTACTGTAATTTTAAAAAATGATAAAACTTAATACTAAAATTAATATTAAATACTAAAACTGTTGCCTAATCAGTTTTATATAAAATTATCACTGTGAGATTCTAACATATATGTGTCATAAAAAGTATAATACCTGTATTACTATTTATGTCGTACATCTTTAAAGTATTTCCTAATCCACCGCTATATGCATGGACGGCATCCTGCAAACAATTTTGTGATAAAAGAAATTTGATAAACAGATAAAGGAACTTTGTAGAGAAATAATTTTCATTTACCTGAAATGCAACATCCAACACTGGTAAATCATGACTATACTTCAATCTCAATGCATTTGTATGGATATCGTACAATCGTACTGTACTGTCCCATGATGATACTAATAGGAACTGTGTAGAATTTGGTCCAAATTCCACCGCGGAAATCGCATCGGTCGGTGGTAATTTTATTTTAAACTCAGTCCTGGATTCCATTCTATTAAAAGCATTTGAATCTAATAAGTATTTACAGTTAAATACTGAATTCTCTTTGCAATATTTTTTCTTAAATTATGGTTTAACTATAACGAATAAAAATAAAAAATCTTGTTACATAAAAAGTCAATATTATAAATACTTTCAAGAATTTCTATTTATTTAGGCCATTTTTTTATCAGACTTAATCACGCTTTACAAAAAAATTCTTTGAACATCGGGACTATATTTTACATAATTTTGAGATTACATTTAATAGAAATAAATAATAGACCATCGTGTGTAATGTTTAACAAATTCAGTAAAAGAACACATTGTCTTTTACTCAAGATAAAATATGATGCTTGGTAAATATAACCAACAATCTCAACAAAGTGTAATCAATTGAAGGTTTTGTACACTTACTTGGTATAAAATCGACGAGGAAGATGGACAGAAAAGGGAAATTTTCAGTTCGCACGTAATATCGACTACTTAAATATATGCTATTTAATATATTTCCAAAAAAATGAAAAAGTTTACACAACAATAAAATCACGGTAGAAACTCCTACCGCGCTCTTGCCCCTTCTTCATGGTTCAAACACACCACATTTCTCTTTCGTCGTCAGAGTCACGTGACCAACTCGGGCGAGTTTCCATTTGTCCGATGACGTTCTCTCGGACGTTTTCGATTGGCTGTCCGCTAGGGAATTCTTACTTCTTCCAAAAAGTTCCTAGGGACATGATTGAACAGCTGTTCGTGATTGGCGTGTAAAATACACGCGAACGACGTCGAATAGACACATGGAAATTCCGTGATTTCGACGCTTACGACTTGTTGTCACTTTTCGCAAAGCACTCGAAAGTTGTTTCAAAGCTCAGGAGATTCGTTGAAAGGAAACGAAAGACAGAACTTTGGACGAACCTTTTGTGGAACTGCACTCCATCGTCGAACGGAGACGTAAAATACGCTTCGAGAAAAATGGCGGAGAAATCGTCACGTCGTGTGGCCCAAACGGAGGATTTATCGAACGTCGAGTTTGAAACCAGCGAAGATGTCGAGGTTATTCCTACGTTCGATAACATGGGTCTTCGCGACGAATTATTACGCGGCATCTACGCATACGGTATGCACTGTTTACTTTGTACCGGTTTCTAACCTCAAACTTCTTGCATCTTATTTTTTAACTCCAGTTTTAATAAGATTGCAAAAATTAAGTATATATCGCTTTTATATATGCACGATTAACGTATTCCACATTTTACGTTAACTTTGACTATTTTCTATATAATTAATTAATAATTCTAATGTATATAGAAATAACAGATTTTCCTCATTACATGATTGTCTCTTATTCTAATTTTATAATATTAATATATCTATAATGATGAATACTGATAAATATTTATAATTATAAATTGATAAATTTATGATGATTACACAGAAAAGTATAGTTTGACAAAGTTTCATATACATGAGAAGTAACAGCGTTTCTATTTTTTATATAGGGTTTGAGAAGCCATCTGCTATTCAACAACGATCCATTAAACCTATTATGAAGGGCAGAGATGTGATAGCGCAAGCACAATCTGGTACAGGAAAAACCGCTACTTTCTCGGTTGCAATATTGCAATCATTGGACACACAAGTACGAGAAACTCAAGTTCTGGTCTTGTCTCCTACTCGAGAACTTGCGACTCAAATTCAAAAAGTCATCCTTGCGTTAGGAGACTTTATGAATGTGCAATGTCACGCTTGTATCGGTGGTACAAATCTTGGAGAAGATATCAGAAAACTGGATTATGGTCAACATGTTGTATCTGGCACACCTGGTAGAGTATTTGGTAAGTATTATGTTTTATTTTTATCAAATACATACGATATGCTTTGGCAGATTTATAATAATATAAAAATTTGTAAATTTGTAACAGATATGATCAAAAGGCGGGTATTGAGAACTAGAGCTATCAAAATGTTAGTGCTGGATGAATCCGACGAGATGTTGAACAAAGGTTTCAAAGAACAAATTTATGACGTATATCGATATCTACCACCGGCGACACAAGTGGTTTTAGTTTCAGCCACTTTGCCACACGAAATTCTTGAAATGACCAGTAAATTTATGACTGATCCTATTCGTATTCTTGTCAAACGGTAAATACTTTTTTATCTTTATTTGGCTTTGCTAGATATAAATATACTTTATTTTAATTATTTGCATTTCTAGTGATGAATTGACATTGGAAGGAATTAAACAATTCTTTGTCGCTGTAGAACGCGAAGAGTGGAAATTTGACACACTTTGTGACTTGTATGACACATTAACGATAACACAAGCAGTTATCTTTTGTAACACTAAGCGTAAAGTAGATTGGTTGACGGAAAAGATGCGAGAAGCTAACTTTACAGTGTGTTCTATGCACGGAGATATGCCCCAAAAGGAACGAGATAACATAATGAAAGAATTTCGATCTGGTCAGAGGTAAGATTGTAATCTTTAAAAGTATACTATTTTAAAATAATATTTATAAAAGGGAATTATATATATTATACTAATATTTGTGTTTTTATAGTCGCGTGTTAATTACGACGGATGTCTGGGCGAGAGGTATCGACGTTCAGCAAGTGTCACTCGTAATTAATTACGATTTACCTAACAATCGTGAATTATACATTCATAGAATAGGACGATCAGGACGTTTCGGTCGTAAGGGTGTTTCGATAAACTTTGTAAAAACTGACGATATCAGGATTCTTCGAGATATCGAGCAGTATTACTCTACACAAATAGACGAAATGCCGATGAACGTTGCCGACCTGATATAAAAGAGCTAAGCTTATATAATATGTTTAACTTCTTCACACAATAAAACAACAATTTCTTTAACTTTATGAATATCATTTAGCTATACACTTTTCACGTATAGATTACTTATTCAGAAAATAAAATTCTAATTCTATCTGAAAATATAACATGGCAACAAAAAACTTTAGTTGAGAACTCTAACGAATATCATACGGTTTTAAGATCATTTTAGTTGGTAATATTAATACTTTATTGTTCTCTCCCTCTTTTATAAAAATAATATTAATATAATATTATTCACACATGATAGCTAAGTTGCTCAGTGAATAGAGATTACATGATGATTAGTAGGTTTGAGTATTTTATATGTGGATAAGACATGTTGGTCTTGAATTTAATTCTGATCAGTTATCTTATATTTTTTTGATTAAGAGAATTTACTCATTTATAACACAATATATTTTCGAATCTAAATGTCAAGTGGAAATTTATTCATTTCACAGCTTTCAATAATAAAATTATATGAATTTAAATACAGAATTGTAAAAATGATTAATTAGTGGTTCTTATTAATAATTTATTTTTATTTAATAAGTATTTAACTAACAATTTTATTTTCTATAAATATTAATTTTAATATGAAAATGAACGATATATACCTATATTGGGATACAAAAATGCATAGGTTTATAGCTACATACAAATAATCAATAAAATTGCTGCAGCCTCACAGTTCAGATGGCAGCGCGGCAGGACTTAGTAACACGCGTTGAAGCTGAAATAAAACAAAAATAGGCAAAATAAAAATTTCGATAATGTGTGTGACCTCAACAATATTAGTAAACACGGCTCATCACGTTAATAATGTGAGAGAAATGTATTTAGGATGTAATAATAAGTTAGTGACAAAAACAATTATTTATTTTCGTAATAATAATATAAACGTGTTATAAACATTATGTGATTCTAAATAGTAAACATATATATATATATATATTAATTGCAAAATTTTAAGTCAAAAATATTAATATGAATACTGGAGTATACTGAGTCAATGGGCAGATTGTTAGAGCGCAATGTTTGTGTACAATTTTTGATGTATTTTAATAGCTTTTATAATTAATTGGTAACACACAATTAAAAAGAAAAAAGCAGAAAAATTTTGAAGGAAATGGAGCAACAAAATGATTGCTCAATTCAAAGAGGACAACCACTGCGTCGTTATACAAATGACTACAAGCTAGATGGAAGTTCATCCACTTGTAGGTGTTTACACTTTTTTAAATCTAAATGAAAGAAGAGATATTTTTTAATATATTTACATCTTTTTCACTTCATTTGCAGTGAATAAAGCAATGACAAATCAGCCACAGTACTCGAATACAGGAAGACCTACGATACGCATAGCTGTTTATCTAATGACGGGAGTATTTATGACAATGGAAATTGAACAAAATGCGACAGCACAGCAGATATTTACAATAGTTCAATCAGAGGCAGAATTGGGTCTATTGAGATTTTCTTTGGTAACCACTACACCAGTTTTTGCACTATGGATGTGTTCTTCGCAAATGGAAGTTCAATTACGTCCGACACACAAGCCTGTAGAATTGGCTGCAAAATGGAATTATCTTGTGAACAAGTACAGTCCTCATGTAGAAGATGATGAGGAACCTTTGCTATACTTTCGTAGAAATATATTTCTTTCGAGGGCGGAGGAGGAACAAATCAAGGATACTAAAGTACTTGAATTACTTTACGCAGAAGCCAGGTACAATGTTCTACAAGGTGAGTGACATTAAATAAAAGATGCGTAGAAAATTTATTGTAAAAAAAATTAATTTATAGTTCCTATAAGACATGAATTTCAATTTCTATCTAGGACGATACGCCTGTGATGGACCCGTGCGTTACGCCACTTTAGGAGCCTTACAAGCTCGGATCGAACTTGGACCCTATAACGCACAAACCCACACCTTGGCGTTTTTCCGCAGACACCGTGGTCGATTTCTACCGCATCACCACGCTTCTCCTAGTCTCCTGTTAGGATTGGGACTCGGATTGGGACTGGTGGGTGGCAAGGGAGCACCCGAGGCTCATCTTCTGGAACAGTACAAGCGAATACCGAATCACAACGGTAGTAGCGCTAACGCGAATCCTAAAAAGTTGATCAGGAAATATCTCGAGTTTTGTTGGAACCTACCGTGTTACGGCGCGGCCTTCTTCCAAGGACAGATCGAGCGACCTGTCAGAGGTCTCGCGTCGTGGATCACCAATCGCGATATGCAGGTCCTCGTTGCGATTAATACGTCGGGCGTGTACATAGTCGATGACATGCAGTGTGTAAGTACGATATATCAAATTGAATGTTTATAAAATATACGCGATACAGAATAACATGAAATGTATTTATGCAGAGCTTGCTATTAGGGCTAAAGTACTCGGAACTGAGCTGGGAAATGGCGAAACCCTCGGACGAGAATAATCCAGATTGCTTGCCTTGCTTGTTTCTACAATTTCCGGTGCGAGAGAACGGAGCACGAGTCTACAAGATTCTACAAGTATTTTCCAAACAGGTACAAATCATACATTCGAAAATATTTAATATTATTTTTACAAAATAAAATTAAATGAAGATTGATGTTTCAGGCACCAATGATGGATACACTCATTTCCGGCTTCGCCGAGGACTATCGACGTCAATTTGTCAACAGCGATGGTAACAACGATCAACTGGATCATCCGCTAGTTTCCCCCAGTGGAAGCTTCACAAACAAACTTAGTAAATTCACATTGGCCACTTTTGATGACGAAGGTAATAACACAAAATCAGAATTAGAGAAAGTTGTCTCGTATAGACGTTTTTATTTTTCAAAATCATTTCAGGTCGGTGCATTGGTCAAATGGGCTCGTGGTCCTTTCAATAAATATATTATACACTTTGCCAATGTATCTTCCTCGATGATATAAAATGAATATGATTTTTGCAACATGAGACAAACGAGATTTTTATCCAAGTTAATATTTTTTATACTTACATATTCTTTCTGTATAATTTCTCAATATTTTTTTTTTTACTATTTCTGAAGTACTTGCAGACGAGGATTTTGCCGCAAATGATCCACCAATATCTTATATCTCTGCGGCACTTGATCTCTATGCCAATTGAGATATGTTTCCAACACGTGTACGTTGAAACTTATCTCGTTTATCTTGGCTAGTATTTGATCCTCCTCCGTTTTCGTTAAATCAACAGACTGCACACGTATAAATATTAATCAGGATAATTATGCAATACGAGAATCAAGAATGAAAATAGATGCTGTAAAAATTTTGCACCTGTGTCAACAAAGTTTGCATCTTTTCCAGTTCCGCAGAGTGCTTTTCGATGATGCGTAGAATATAATTCGCTTTATTGATAGACAACTGCTTAAAGTCATTTAAACATTCGTCGCGCAACAGATAAGCTTCTGCCTTGCTGACGTTCTCCGGATTGCCTAATCGTGCTAAGTAAGGTCCTAATGGATCGATCTCTCGCGTGACATCCTCGTGCTTATTTGGACCCTTTACCACATCCTGAAGAGAAGCATCCTCGTGGTAAAACTTCTTTTAATTAATTTAAAAAAGTAATTAAACAATTGATGAATATACCGCTTCCAATTCTCCTATCTCGACTATTCGATTTCTGTCGAATAACGAAATGGCGAGCTGCGGATTTGAATTTTCATCGATCCTTCTTTTTAGGAATCCCATGATTTCGGTTTCGGCGTCCCTGATACAGAGTATGGAATGATCTTCGGCTTTCAAGTGCTTATCGAGATCATAAAAGAGATCGAGACTTTTTTCCGGAAGTGCAGTCGAATCAGGCTGTAAGATACATTAAATTATATCTTTTATGTAAATTATAAATTCCCAAAAAGAATAGAAAGTCAAAATAATGTCAATTTGACATATTGACCAAATTTGGACATAAATTACGTTTTTTAATATCAAATTTATATTATTTTGATCTTTCTGTTCTTCTTGGGTTGTCATGTCTTTTCATCAATATAATTGTTATACAGAAAAATTACATTGTATCCGTATGTCATTGTAGGATCAAACACCAAACGATCTCCTCTATCAGCTAATGATGGTTTTATGAACGTACGACTAGCTCTGGTACTCTGATTTTTATCATAATGAAATTTAATGCGAATTTCATTCTCCGTCATCACGAATTCACGGATGGCTACGTCCTTGCAAGCCGGAATTTCTTCATTCCTATGGTATTTCTCAATGATTTTCTGCAAGGTGAGAAGAGTCGATTATTTTTTACTCATTAAACAAATAAATTTAAAATTTTATGAAAAATCAATATTACTGAAACAAGTCGAAATTGTACGTATGTACCATCCGCTGGAATATCTTTGTTTACCTTTGAATATTCAACGTGCCTGTTGAAATAATCAAAATTATTACATACTTATATTTTTACATTTTTATGTGTAAAAATTTGCAATACATATAGAAAAAAATTCACAAGTTCAAAAGACTTGATTTCTTTTTTATTTCTAATATTTATTTCAAGAAAACTAATAGAAATGAAAATATGTAATAGCTGCAGAAAGTGAACGGAATTTATACCTATAATAAAGAAAATCTTCACGATTCGTGTAATATTGAGTCAAATGAAATGGACCCATTTCTATGCGCGATAATCCATCAACCTGCGCGCTATCGTAAAAGTCTATCGTTCTCTCGTTGTCTATCGAGGCAGTATCAGATGCGAGATAGTGATTCTCTGTTAATATTTTTAGAGTTAATATAAAAAAATAAATAATATTCGCATACAGTAATATTTAAATTTTACTCCAAATTGTTTCACCTTTACAATGATCCGATCGACCCTTCTCAAAGAAATCCGTGATAATATCCGTATTAAAATCCTTTGTGGATTTCGTAAGACAGTCGCTCCTGTTCAAATACTTTTCGTAACTTTGAACGGGAATGGTATATTTATAATCTTTGTAAATGGTTACTCGTTGTATCAAACCATCCATTTGGAAATAAGGCGCATATAATTCTACCTTGGTCTTCTTGTAAAACATCGTCTTACTGCCTTGTGGATATCGTCTCTCGAAATCTAAGAAAGCAATGTATAAATATACATAAAAATATTTTTAACAAATTATTCAGAACAATTAGCATTACATTTCATTGACATTTTTCAAAATTATAAATTTTACGAATAAAACTTGATGAGTAATTAATAATAATTATTTTTCTAATGTTATTAATTAATTATTAATGTGATTAGAATGTTTCATTGTGCTATACTTTAACAACGTATTTCCAAGAAGTTAAAATAAATGTAAATGTACATTTAAGTAAATTTACATTTATTTTAACTAACTCGTTATATATATATATAATCAATATTCTTATAATTATAATGTGTGATGTATATATAGGTTGAATCCAGTTGAAAGAGGCATTTGTTACCTAAGCTGTGGATTTGGATTTCATTCACGTACGAAGCCGGCATGTCCAAATGCTTATCTCGCTCCACGCCAACATCTTCCTCGTTCTCATCCGCATCTTTTCGCGCAACACGAGGTTCACCAGGAAGTAAGTGCTCCCAGAATTCGACTTTGCTCAAGTCCCAATTGATTTCCGCGCAGCTCTTTTCCCGCGATTGCATATTCACCCAATAATTTTGATCGTTCCAGATGCTTTCGACTCCCAGATACAACGAGTTAGTTTCTTCATCGGCCGGATTGTAGGACATCCCAGAGGAAGACTCGAGAAAAATGGGTTTGGTGATTTCGCTACTTCTCGCACCTTTATCATCCGGCAGAAGAACCACCCACGCATGTATTCTGTGGCCAAAATATTCATCCGGCGGTGGACGCTCGAATTCCTGAAATGGTACATTCATATAACTAAAAATGTGTATCAATATACACAATATATAATAATTATCATATATACATATATAAAATTATTAAGCGAGTTAAATATGTCGCCTTATTTGATATAATGTGTAATTGAAAAAAGGAAACATATATCTTTATACATAGTATGTATTACAATTTTAATTTCTTTTTCTCGGATTTTATTGAATATGTATATATAAATTAAATTAAATTTTAATTATGTATTACATATGTCTATAATAAGGCAGCATATTTATTAAGCAACTCGTTTAATAATTAAATTAATTAAGAATAGTTTATGCTATCGCATAAACTGAATAAATTAAATACGCATGCATACAGTTATCATTTTCTGTCGTTCTTCTTCCTGTTGTTGTAATTCTGCATCTATCCTTTTCTTTTCGCGATCTTCTAGTTCTAAAAGAAATTGGCTTCTAAAATCCGACGGTGCTTTTAACTTATATTTAACGTTTTTAGGTGTTTCCTGAGCTGGTGGCGGCGTCGTGTGTTCCTGCTCCGGCAAATATGGGCAGCTTCTTCTGGTCATGTCGCAGAGAACTTGCTCGCGTGATGCATATCCGCTCACCACGAACGCATTATAACTCTGTCCCAATAGTAAACTTACCAAGAGTGTCGCACATTCGAAACAATTGCCTTTTTGGTAATGCAATACCCATGTGGGCGAGCATATATGTTCCGGCTGAAAAAAGAATGCAATTATTTCTTAATTCTGCATGCATATATTTAGAAGATATATTTTCAGGCCAATAACGAGATATTAAATTAATAGAAGTATATATGATGTAATCTTCGTATTCATTATACGAGAATGTTATACTTCTGAGCTTTAGAACCGTTTTCTGATAAACAATTATTTTTATTACAATAATTAATAATTTTTTGGTAATACTTTTGGAAAGCAACAAAGGACGAAGCTCTCTTTAGTATTTTGATATTATATATTTTTTATATTTGAAGTTAAAAATATAAAAGAAAAGGGGTAAAGGGAAATTATACTTGAAAAGGTATAGAAACTATAACTCGGAAGAATAAATTTGTATCAAATGTGTATCATGAAAAAGCTATTCGAACAAAAAAGAAATTAACAATTACCTACAAATAATTGACATAATGAAAATAGAAATAATATTTGCGTTTTAAATACAATATGTCAATTAAAATAAATACATACAAACATTATACTCGCACACACATGCAACGTTAATTAATAAATAAAGTAATGTGTTTACACGGCTGAATTACTCGAGCGATTCAAAAAGGGTACCATATTACGTCGAAAGCAGCTTCATGGTTGTGTTCGAAAATCCGTCTGTCAAAGTCCAGAATTGGACCGACCAATCGGAGACGAGGATCTCTTCGTCCTGATTGGTCAATCGAGCGCTTCACCCTAGGGAGACATATTTCCGAACACAATGCTGAATACTGCCCTCTGATGGACTTTCGAGTATGGTCGTCAACATTTGAGCGGTTATTCGTGCCGGTCCGCGAAAGTACGAGCGTGAGTATTTAATTAGTATCTTTACATCGTTAATTATCGTACAAATCCGATCGCGTAGCGTGCGCCAACACCGGGATCGCGATTATACGAGCGAGACTGATCCCGTCGATCGGGAATCTTCTTGTGAATCGCGGCCGGCAATCTCGCTCAACTTCACTTCGTTCCTCGCGGGTCGTCGCGAAGTCAGTTCGCGCGCGCGAGTTTTCTACAGTGGATCGCGAGCATCACCGGGCGTCTTTCGACGCGAAATTTTCCAAGTTTTTCGGCATTGTCGATCCTATTCTAAGCGGCCAATCGCGCGTTTCCGGTCGTAGTTTCGCGTCATCGTGTCAAAGTATCGTTCCGCGACGAACATAGCTCGTCATAATCTTCATAAAAATCACGGCACAGCTCGACGACCGACTCGATCGCGCCGCCATATTGATCTTGTTACATTGATCAATATCGTACTCGAATCGTTGCTCTCTACAATTTTCTCGCAAAAAGTCGGGGTCCATTCGGGAATATTTAACAAAGAGTAGGAAGTGTATATCAGATTAATCATACATGGGCTTGCTTTCTATCCCTGCACTAGCTTAACTGTGCACACTGATATGCAATAAGTTAGAGCGAGACAAAAAATATACTCGTCTCACTCTAACTTATTCTACCAGTGTGAGACGAGTATATTTTTTGTCTCGCTCGAACTTATCGTATACCAGTGTGCTAGTTAGTCAGTGCAGGATAAAATTAAAAAAAAACAAAAAAAAACAAGCCTGTCATCGAAATATATACGCGACGATCGCGAGTGTTCCTAAAACGGTATCCTTGTTTTGTCTAGACGCCTGATTCTCGGAATCGCGTCGAGCGCCGCTGCTCGGCCGATTCTGGGAATCGCGGCGGCCATAAGATGTTTATTTATCCGCGAGTTTCGACGACGCTCATCCATTTCTCGGAACCATCTATAATACGCGCATCCGCGCGTTGACAGTTCGGAAATCGCGATCGCGTTTTTCTTCGAAATTCGCCCGACAATTTTCTTTCGAACAAGTGGTAATACTTGTCGTGACGTCTCCGAAATACGCGATCGACAATAAATAAATCGGCGCGCGATTTCTTCGTCGTCGAATATTCAGTGAAATGTGAAATACAGAGAAGTGTAATGGCCATCGCAATTTTGGAATAATCAGTGGAATATAAAATATAGCAAAGTGTGGATGTCAATTCTGGAATATCCGCGACTCCTGAGTGCGCCGCGGAGGAGGTCGCCTTCGTCGTTCGACGAGGCTCTCCGGTAAGGAGGCCTTGAAAAAAGCGGCGACGCGAAAACACGGAGCATCGGTTTTATTCGCGCGCGAATATGCTCCCGCGATTCTCGCGTTTTGCCGAAACGCGTCGCAAATGTGACAGCTAAAACCCGGACGTCGCCGCACGTCGCGAACGAAAAAAGTACCGCGAGTGCTTCGGAAGCATCTACGAGGACAGCTCCCGACGCAGATTTTCTTCAGAAAAAATGATGCCGGCGAGGAATTCGCCGAGATCGAAGAAGAATAGTCGAAATGTGAGTCAAACTATTTGATTTATTAATATATTGCGAATTTATTAAGTTAAAATCTGATTTATATTTTACGCACAGAAACACATTATTATAAGATTTCGGCAAAATTGGAGAGGACGAAGCTCTTTTTCAGTATTACCCTTATTTCCTATACAATGTTTTTTTCTCAAAATTTTTGCATCTAATTTGAAATTACGCAAACAATTTAATTTCTAATTAATCTTTGACATGGAAAAAATGTATATTTGTCGAGAGCATATTTTTCAAATTGTCACAGGATTAAAAAAAAATAAATACATCAATTTAAATTAAAATTTAATTAAATAGAAAAGTAATATCATAAAATAAAAAGTATCAACAGATAACCGCACCAATTAGTCGAAATTATAATAAATATACTTGTGCGTAAATCGATCAAGCGCCGCGTCAAAATTAAAAAGACAAAGATATCTTTGTAAATATATGTTAATAGTTTTCTCTGTTGAATGCGCGGGAAAATAGACACGTAATATCTATAGATTGATACTTTCTAATTAGGCGACGCTGGAAAATTACTAACATTGAAATTGAAGATAATCGAGTCATGTAAATTTAGCTTTTTTCGCCCTAATATTCTAATTCATCGAAATTCCAATTATGAATCTTCAATTATCATAATGCTTACTTTTTATTGGCTATACAGAATGAAAAATTCTTTACAAGAATTAAAGAATTTCGCGCACTGGAAAAAACTTTGTTGCATTAACAAAAATTCTGTTTGAAAATGGACGAAACAGAATTACTGGTCGAATCTACCAGAATTCCTTTTAATGCAACAACCATCTTGCTTACACAACAAATCAGTTATTTGTGTAATAACAAATCTGAGTTATTATATATGTGTGTATAAAAAACCAAGAAAGTTAAATAATTAGTTTTCTTATCGTTTGAGCTAGGTTGACCCTATACAAAAGATCGATAAAACAACTGTAGGTAATTATTTAGTTTTCTTGATTTTTTTATATACCTACATATGTATATACAGTGGAAAAATAATCACTGTAATTTTTTCCATTTGTTTTGTTTAAAGTGAAAATACATATCTATTAATGTAAAAATACAGGTATAACTACTATTTTTACTTTATTAGAACTTTATTTTTTATATAAGCATTACTATCATTTCCTTTGTTTAATTCCATGTTTAGTGGAATATTTTTAATCTTGAAAATATATAAGAATTTATTACATACGAAATTATGCATATAATCTGTAATCTATAAGTATAGCAATATTGCATGTGATTATATATGCTGGGTCGGAAAAATATCTAGCACAATCACGTATATTTACGCAAATATTTTTTTCAGTGTAGTAGTCCAGGTTTGTTATGAATACTTAAATTCTTGTAAATAATTTTTCATTCTGTATAATACATCTGTCGATAAAACATCGATCCCGTAAACTGGCGCCCTCTTCGAAACTATAATTCGCGGCGGAAACACTAGACCTCTCACGTACTTACCAACAATTGGCAATATCGTTAGAAAAAACTAACGAAAATATAATTGAAAAAATCTCTCGCGCTTATACATCTTCAACGATTATTAAATTAATTAAATGATTAATGAAAGCAAAAGCGGAAACAAAAAAAAATGTAAATACAAACTCGGAAGATAACAACTAAAAGCATATATATATATCGCGCTGCTGAGGTACATATATATGTACAGAAATTTGCGAAATACATCGGAAATAGTTGCAAATGTTGCCGAGACTCCGTTATGTACGTATATTATCGTACATATATATATATTCGACGACATTATTGTGCAAAACTGTTGCGCTAAGGAAGAGGAGATTGTTTCGCATCGACGGTGGGTAATCGGCGCATGCATGTGTCCGATATCTCGCACTCCACAACGGAGAAGTAATAATAATAATAATACCAAAGAGTAAATACGTGAACACATTCAGTAATCGTCGACGGGGCGGCGGAAGGAGGGTGGGGGGGGGGGCCGTGAAACGGAGCGAGACAGAATGTATACAAGCGAAGGCGCGCGTGGGGAAAGCACGTGGCGTGCGTATCGTTCTCTCGGTCCATGACCTACGCCACTGTATTATAATTTACGAGTAGAATTTATTGCACCGTACAACGCGCACTCAAACGCCGCAACTCTCGCTCTCTCTTCGTACTTTGTGAGTGATAGAGGGAAAGTGCGCGGGGAGGGGGTGGGGTGGGGGGGGGGAAGCGAGAGAAACAGACGGTGGTGGAGAGGAGAGGAGGAAAAATATATTGCGAGCAAGCACAACGCGCCGTCGTGTCCCAGTGATCGCGTTTAAACACTTTCCTCTCGTTCTCCACCCTCTCTTCCCATCCTACGTATTATTCTCTCTCTCTCTCTCTCTCTTTCTCGTTTGGCTCTTCAACTTTTTATCTCCGACAAATTGCCGAGGAACGAAATATCAGAGGAGAATCTCCGCGAAATGGAGACGTCGAACGCGCGGACGCTTCTCACGTCGTCCTTCGCGGATCTCGCGCGGCGCCTTGCGACGTTATATAAGAGGATTCTTTTTTTCCCTTCTTTCTTTCTTTCTTTCTTTCTTTCTTTTTTTTCGTAGGGCACGTAGAGAGAAGCCTGAACGACAACGACGACGAGGGGTAGATAGGTAGGTAGGTAGGTAGGTAGGTAGGGTATAGAGATGGTCAGTGGGTGGCGGCGACGGCAACGGCGGTATCCCTCGACCCTTTCGCCCACTTCCGCCCCCTCTGACCACCCGACCCAACCCATACCGAAGCAACCTACCTACCTCCTCCCTTTCGTCCCTTCGCGCCTCCCTCATCGTCGACGTTGCCCTCGGCCGTCTCCCTCCCTCCCTTCCCGCGCCGAGCCGCGCCGCGCCGCGCCGCGCCCTGCCTCGCCACGCCGCGCCGCGCCGTCATTCCGTCCTTCCCCCCCTCCCCCCCTCGCTCATCTCCCCGTCGCGCCGCGCCGCGCCGCCACGGCCCCGCGCGTCACCCTCATTCCGCGCGACCCCTTCGACCGGCATCCACGTGGGACGCAAGACGAGGGTGTGAGGTAGCAGACAACGCGGAGATACCACCGCGCCGCGGCAGCTGGCTCAGTGTTTCTCAACCACGAACTTGGCGAGTCGCGTATTTCGCGACATAGCGAGATCGTTTATATACGTACGATATATATTCTGTCAATTTTCTCTTTCACGCATACGAGAGATTTGGCGAAACAAATTTTTTTCTCTCTCGTTTTTTTTAGGTCCGTATCTTGTATATATATATATATAGTTTCCCGTCGTCTCCTATACCGCCAGAGTCAATTTCGAGGAAATTCGCATCACGCTCGTAAATCTCCCCGTTTTCACGGGCCATCCATAATGCGGTATCCCCCTGACGGGGCGTGTTTCGCGAATTTATAAATTAATTATATCGCTTTCTCAAGGGTGTGTGCGCGCGCGCGGATATTTCCCCGTGCAGCTTAGCCGGTTGACCCATTTTGTCCGCGAGATTTTTAACGTTCGACCGAGGGATGCGAAAACGCGGCAAAATGGCGCGCGCGTTCGCCGAGTGTAACGAAGAAGCGCGAGATTGTTAAGCGCGCGACGAGCGAAATCGGGCGTGCTTTAAAGCGGATAGACCCGAACGAAAAACGACGCGACGTAGTAGAATCTCTCTCGATGGACGGTTCTCATCTCTCGCCGCGCGCGCGCCCCGTCTAAATATATCGCGCTTCTCATCGACGTATCTCGTCGCCGAGGGTCTCGCGCACGCTCGCGATATTCGTTCGCGAGAGAGAGAGAGAGAGAGAGATAGAAAAGAGAGAGGAGGGAGAATTTCCTCGCGCGCGGATCTCCGATTTATACACGGTACAACGTCGTTACACGAGCGCGTCGCGCTCACAGAGGGAACGAGCGAAGCGGGCGATGATCAAAGTAGGACGCTCGAAAGCACGGATCGAAGCGCTGATTAGTCGAGGCTCCGAGCGAGGTGCTGCGAGATAGCGCTTTTCGGAGCGCCTCGATGTCGTGCCGCCGTTGCCGCGCGGCGTATCGAGGACGTTATCCGTGGACCCCGAGCGCGCCTGTGTCGCCTGTATATGTACATATATATATATATATATATATCTCACACATACACATGTATATATCCGCGTGTACGAGCGCGCGAGGGAAGATGGAACGGCGACCGAGGGAGAAACGCGGTCGGCGACGAAGGGAGGAGAGAGAGAGAGAGCGCGAGAGAGAGGAGGATGGAACGAGGGCCTAAATCAGGGACGATCGCGCTGAGCGACGTCGCTATCTCTGAATATGCGAACCACTATTTGGCGTCCGCGGCGCGCACGTACCTAGTACCCCGTATTACTAGATACTAGATAGTACCTAGCCTATGTATGTACTATACCGTCCTCTCGCAGAGAGAGAGAGGCACACGTGTAAGTGCGCGAGGTGGAAAACGCCTTGCACACGTATATCTATATATATATATATATATATATATATATATATATATGTATATATATGTATGTGTGTATGTACATGTATGTGTGTGTACGTATATTACACCTACGCGGTTACATGCCCTGCGAACCGTGCACACGAGAGCCAACGTTGAGAGCATCGAACATGCCGCTATCCCTTCGTTCCCTTCGTCTATACATGTATATGTGTGTGTCTATATCTACGTGTATATGTGTAAAACGCGGTGTGTGGAAAACTGCGGAATAAAGTCGAACTCTCGCGTTCGAAAGACGACGACGACGGGATCTTCGACTATCGTCGTCGTCGTCGTCGTCGTCGCCGAGACGCGCGGTTTTATCGCGCGGCATCATTACGTGCGCGCCGTACTAACTCGAGAGGACGTACTATACGAAGGGAAACGTTCGTTAAAGGCGAATATCGAAAAATGAGGTCCGCCGCTTCGTCGAAGATGCGCGCGGCGAGAGCTTGTCGAATCGCTCCAGATTATTTGCCTTCGCGTGTTCGTTTTTCCCCGGAATTATCCTTTATGTTTTTCTTTTTTCTTCCTACTCTTAAATGTACGGGAGAGTTTAACGAACGCTCGTTAACGTAGAATATCGAAAAATCAGTACACACTCCCCTTTGACGATCATTAGATCTTGTTTATTCGTCTTTAAATGATGCCGCATCCTCATCTTTTATATATAATATATAGGGTGTATATAAATAAGTGCGAAACATTTTTTAAGTGATTCTTTGTTGTCGAAAGTTAAGGGGAGTTTCTTATATAAATATATACTCTCTAAAAATAAAAATATTAAATAAGGGTTGTTGGTTTTACGATACAGAAAGCTCAAAAAAATATCCTTTTTATTAATGGAAAATATCCACATCGAGTTTCATTTTTCTAATTTCTCTGAAATTTGAGAAAAAAATAAAAACTTAACTTTTCTCAGGGAGGGATGCAAGAGTATATGTTTATGTATATAAGAAACTCCTTAATTTTCGATAAAGAGTCATCTTAAACTTTCGCACTTATTTAACTACACCTTGTATATCGATAAAAAAGCAGGTTATTAAAAAATTCGAGCCACTTGGAAATCGGATATCGCCTGGCGCTATTACGATACGTTTAGCTCTCTCTCTCTCTTCTTCGTTTGGATGGCGTAAAACTGGTTTCCAATATTTTCACGCTAATCAACGAGGGATGATTCCGCATCGGTAATCGAGATTTCTACCTAATTTGATTCTCGTAAAATATTCAGAAAAAGAGAGAGAGGGAGAGAGAGAGACGCAATAAAAGGCGTCTATTTTTGCGCGTCGCGCTCGCGACAAAGAAAAGCGCGCTCCTCTCTCGCGAAGCGCGAATAACGACGCGCGGTGACGTCAGTATTTACGCGCGATGACGCGCCGCCGCGGCCGTGCGCGCGAGAGCGTGGGCCGGAAAGGGGGTTGGAAGAGGGGGAGGGAGTGTCGTGTCGGCAGAAATGTTATATTCGACGGTATTTAACGCGCGGCCGGCGCGTCGCCGCCGTTAAACGTTACCATGCACGTCATAATTGCTCTCGGTATGCGTTTCCGCTCCCTCCCCCTCCCCCGCCCTCTCTTCCCCGCGGCATTGCCGCAGACGCTGCCGCCGCGGACAGCCGCGTGTGGGCGGCCGCCCGACGAGTTTCAAACTTTGTCGTGCAACTGAACGGATTATAGCTCGTTGATTGCGCGCAGGAGATGAGCGAGAGAGAGAGAGAGAGGGAGAGCTGGTGAAACTTTATAAACATTACGTCCGCACGCGAACTTTCGGGTGACGAAAGCGCGAGGAAGTTGCCGAGAAGTTGTGGAGAAGAACGCGAGAGGATCGATCGTCGAAGGATCGATGAAATATAATTTCGTATCAATTTATACGGAAAATAGTACGTAGTACGTGCGTATATAAAATTCGCGAAATGTAATGTACATGCGAGTGTAGGTACAATAATGCCGAAAGTGTTCGCAGGGCCTCGGAATTGCCGGATATCCACTTCCGGCGCGCTCGGGCAACCTTTTCGGCAGTCCATCCTCGCTCTCTCTCTCTCTCTCTCTCTCTTTCTCCGTGCGACCATAAATTGACTTATTAACGATTTAATATCCGTCGCCTCGAGAAAGAAAAAAAAGTTGCCGTGTCACGGGACGGAAGAGAATAAGAGCCGAATATCGGAGCGCGGTGGTCGACGATCGTTACCGCGTATAGTGCAACATACGTACACACGCGGTGTTCCCTCTCTTTCCCTCTTTCTCGCCGTGCTCTCTAACGAGCGGTACACGTGTTCTGACGTCTGCGCTATAAAACACATACGCGCGCGCGCGCGCGCGCGCATATATGCGAGACACGCGAGCGCGAATGCAAAAGCCGGCCGGCGCGGCCCTAGAGCCGGTTTTCAATGAGCGAGCCGGCCGGAAGAAGAGGGAGAAACAGCGTAATACGGAGAGAAAGAGAACGCGGAAAGGACGGGTGGGTGGGAGGGAAAGAGCAGGAGCGCCGTTCGCATCGAAGAGAGAGAGAGAGAGAGAGGGGAGGAACATAAACCCTTATCGAAATCGTGATTCACCCCACATTCTCCGGAGACCCCCTAACCTATTAACATCCATATCACAATAACAGATACACGTGTACGCCGCACTGTATTCCCACATCGTCGTCGTCGTCGTCGTCTCGCTCTACTCTTCTTCGGTTTTCAGCATCGCTCGTATTCGTAATTGCTCGCGGCGCATCGCGAAAAAAGGAGGCTGAAAGCGACAGAGAGAGAGAGAGAGAGGAGTAAAGTGGCCATTATGTGCCGCGGGATTTCGAGATTAAAATGAAATTTCGATCGCGCTTTCGTCGAGCCGCGATCGAGGCTTCTCTCTCTGTCTCTTTTTTTCATCTCGCGATGAAACGATCGCGCGTAATTTTCGCATATACGCGAACGTTTCCCTCTCTCTCTTTTCAATTACTGGGAATTCGTTTGTAATTATTAACCTTTCGCTTGGTTTATTGTTAGTGCGATATCAGCTTTTCATTTGCTCGCGATCTCTGATTTGACATTAAAATTCGGAATTATAGGCGGATTGCTTTATCGCTTTGATGAATTTCACAAATAAGCATTTTTAATGAATATCGAAGAGAGATGCGTTGCTCGTAATTATAGCAATTTATCTTCGAGTGAAGATTCTGAAAAAAAAGTCGGTGTTTCCCAAGACACATTAGTTTCCCGTGTGATGCCGATAATAGTGCAAATGCACTCATTTGCTAACAAAGAACTGTCTCGACACTTTTTATTATCCATGATTATGAAGAGAACCAAAGAGTCAGAGAAACCATAAGTACCCATATCGAATCAATGATGTAATGAAAAAAAAGATGTGAAAAGACATTCTCAATAGGGAATGAGCCTTTTTTTTGCCTTTATGCTCTTACTCTTGTAACTTCTGAACGACTACCATTGCTTTTGCAGTAAATATTTTTGGAAATTCTAATTAATACAGTTGTAAAGAATCGGAATAGAATGATGTGCGAACCGTAAATCTTTTCAAAGACTAAACTGTAACTTTGTATTATGTGCTTTTCTTCAGCTTTTTCAACTTTTATTAAATTTTTTTATTTTTTCCCCAAATATTGTATGTATATCTATACAATACGATCAACTATATACATATATGTAAATATCAAATTTTTCGAAACGCTAAACTGTAAAATTTTTTTGTATTATATTAAATTATTTTTCAGTGTGCCGTAGAATAATATATATATATACATATATATATTCTATTAAATAATTTAATATACATAATACAAAAAAAATACAGTTTAGCGTTTCGAAAAATTGATGCGCAAAACATGTATATATTTACAAGAATATTAATTTTATTAATATCTAATTGAAAGTTATATCTATGACAAAAGATATTTTATCAAAAATATCTGTGACTCAAGTTATACGGTAGGTATCGGAAACCTTTGCTCAATAAATGAATACCTGACTTAAAAAACATTTGCTTTATTAAGGGCAGATTTTTTCAATTTCTACAATAGTACAATACAAGAGTTCGGACAGCCGATTCTAAGTCCGAATCCTAAGTCGTATGTGTCTGAAGGTAAAAGGATAATAAATTACCAAACTACTTAGTAAAAATATATTCGGTTTTGGACTCCCTGTTGACTCGAAACCGGTTTGAAAATCTCATACATAATAGGAAAGCATTTTAGATATCACTTAACAATTGTATGTATTATAAAGTTATTGTTGCAAAATGTATACCGAAAATACGCTGTCGAAGGAGGTGAAAATGAAGTGATGAAAGACGAAAATTATATTTCGACAGAAGGATTAAAACTCGGTCAGCCGCAAGCGATAATATTTTCCTTTGACGCTTCTTATTTCTCTATTTACAGCTGATTTTAGCTGCATTTTAACGAAAATTTTCATGTTCAAAATTACGTAATCGATTTCGCAAGAATCCATGACTTGCATATAATTTGTATAATAAATTATACCTACATATAATATATATCATATTTCTCTTTACTTTTTTTTTCTTTTTTTTCTTTTTTTTCTTTTTCTTTTTTTTTTTAATCAGATCTGCAGGCTCGATATTACGCTGAATAATTTCAGCAAATAGTCTAGTTATCTCCTTTAATTCGCTCTCTGTTGACACTACATGTAATTTCGCAAATGCACTCGGTTGCATATTTAAACAAGACATGTACACCAATGAGGCATATTAATAACGGATGATAATAATCAACCGATAAACCATGACGTCATAATGTTAAAGGCTATTAAAGATTCGACGAATCGGCGGTTGATTTCGCACTTCTTTATTTATATATACCGAAACACGAAACCGAGTTCCGTATGAAAACCGAGCAATTCGACAGATTGGCATCTTTATAGCGTTTATACAAGTTAAAGATTCGAGAGTTAAAGCGCGATAGGATCGGAGGCATTCGTTGGGATCGCGGTGTAAAAGGCGGGAAAGAGATGCGGGGAAACAGGCGGGAGGGGGATGAAAACCCGCGTTGGCTCGCTCGCCGTTTACTCAAGCGGAGAAATGGAAGCTGGTTTTCGGACGGACACCCAGTGCATCGAGATAGATAGGTAGATAGACGTCCGGATAGATGCATGCCACGGCAGCCGCCGTGTGTAAGGGATGCCAAGGGGGTGTGTAGGGAGAGCGCGAAGAGAGGGTGGATCGTGGCGAGATCCAAAGTGGAGAAGGAAGAGGAGAGGGTGGAAGTGGGCGCGAGCGCGAACGAGTGGGAGGAGGGTGACGGGATGACGTGGAAGAGGGCGGGTGGGTGGGTTCTCTCGCTGATTACGTCGCAGGATGGTCAGGAGAGAGAAACCCCGGAGAGGATGCCGCGTTGCGCCGCCGGTCGGTCGGAGGGTGGATGGGTCGCTTCTCTCTCGGCAGGCTGCTAGGATAGAGGCGAATATATCCGCAATGTCCTACCGCCGCCAACTCTACGCTCTCTCGACGCGCTCTATCTCCCTCGTCGTCGTCGTCGTCGTCGTCGTCGTCGTAGTCGTCGTTGCGAGTCCTCCAACCCGCCACCCCATTTCACCCATCCTCCGACCATCCGCGGTCTCTGGCCTTCCTTCGCGATCTCGCTCTCGCCGTCTCTCTCTCTCTCTCTCTCTCTCTCCGCGTCGTTCGTTCCTCTCGCGTCGGTGATTCGCGTGTTTCCGTCCTCTTCCCTCCGATGAGAAAGCTTCCAGGCTGGCGAGGCCCTAAGCTAAACTAAGCCACGTCAGGATATAGGATAGCGCCGGGAGGATAGGATGGGATAGGATGCTCGGATAGTAGTGCCCATCTACCTTCTCGCGCACACAACAAGCAAGCAGCGGGTCTCGGCGACGAGGAGAATGACGACGACGACGACGACGACGTTGGCGACGGCGACGACCCCTCGTGCACAAGCATCCACCTTCCTCTCTCCCTTCTAATATCCTCCGTCCTCCTTTCTCTCGCAATCAGCCTCTCTCTCTCTCTCTCTCTCTCGCGTCTCGCGATCCTCGTCGTCGCGACCCTCCGCCCTTTCTCGCTCGAGCGTCCCTCGCGCGCCATCGCGCGCGTTTCTCCCGCTTCTTCCACCCTCTCGCTCGATCCCGCCTGCCTTTCTCCGTCAGCAACACCACCCACGGACCCCCCGGGGGGTTAGTTAGGGGTAGTATATTGACGGCCGGCGTCGCGAGGACGCCTATACTTAGCGAACCGACGCGTTTCCAGCAAGGTGTCCCTCTTCCTCCTTCTCTTCTTCCTTCCTCGGGTCACCCTTCTCCGTCACACGGCCGTGGCGGCTTCTCCCTCGCGTCTTCGTCCACCTTCCATCCCTCGAACACCCAACGTCTACTCCATTCCGAAGCTTCTTCCATCCTCCGATCGAGAAAGCGAGGCTTCCTCTCTCGCGCGAGAGATCCGGGTCCAAAATTACGCCAGCGGCGCGATAGAGGGAGGATGAGGGCGAGGTAGACGAGTTTCTTATACGACGTCGAGCCAGCGAGTTGGGCGACGTTGGCCATCGAAATCGATGCCTTCGGGCACCGGGAGAGCTTCGTGACGCACCTGATACGCGAGAACACGGGACGAGAAAGGTAAACGAGCGTATAAAAAAGGGAGAGAGAAAAGGAGAGAAGAACGCGCGAGGAGTTGATTAGGGAGAGAGCGACCGAGCGAAATTATGTATACGTCGAAGATGATGGCGACGGTGCACGCGATGGACTTCTCGTGGAGGAAGAAGAAGAAGGAGGCCGATTCGGCGAGATATACCGGGCGATCCGATCTCGTACGTTCGCGATATTCTTCGCTCGAAGAGAATATCCTGGAATATAAGGGAGGCGCGCACGACCGCGATCATTTCGACGATATCCAACGTAATTTCCAACGTCAATTTTCGATCCCTTCGCGGAGATACGAATTAAAATTGGTATCACTAAACACACGTACTACCGTTCCCGTTCCTCATTAGCATAAGCGAGATAAATATCTGTTGTGCGATTCTTCTCTCGGACATCATCTCTTTCTCTCATCGTCACAAGCTGCCGCCGCGAATTAATAACGTCTTAAACGAGGACTTAACTCGCTGCAAATTGTTTCCGTTAAGGTAATTTGCAAATTAATCTTTAGTCGCTTCAGTTTAGCATTAATTCTCCTCTTGTTGTGCGTTTCGCAAATTTTGCATTTCCGCGTCATTTTCCGCCTCTCTTTTCCCGCGTGTATAAACGCGGTCGCGCGACGATATTTTCATTAAATTTCGTCAATCACATTACAACAATGGCGGCGCGGCGACGTATCAAAAGAGGTGTTTCGAACGAGAGAACGATATAATAATTAAAGTATATTGTTTCCGAGTGGCACTCGATTAAAGCCTACCTTTCGAGATCGCGAACGCAAACTTTATCGTCGCAATCTTTGTTTCTTACTCTCGTTGAAACGATTAGCGGCCAAAACGTAATAAAGACCAGTTAAAGCGCGCCACTCTTTTTAAAGCGAAAATTATCCGGTTAACATCTCGTAACTAAGTTTCGCAAGTTTGCACAAATACATACATAATAATCCGCGAGAACTCCGAGGGGTTTAAAGCGCGGTGGCGCGATTGTAATTGCTAATCTTGCGGGAGAGAATCGCAAAAAAAAAAACGCGATATGGAATTAACATCCATAAATACTCGCCTTAATTGCTCGGGAGAGACGCGAAGGGACATTATTACAACTTCCTCTCTGTATACATTTCGGTGGAGGAATAAGGACGCGATTATATCTTTAATCCATCGATCGATATCGCACACGTGAACGAGAGAATTGATATTATTATCATTTGCATGATATTACGTGTCGCATCTACTTTCTCTCTTATTATTATTATCGTCATCTCTCGTATACGAGAGTTTCAAAGAAACTAAAAAGATATTTTTGTCGATCGCAACGTTTAAACACAGTTGAACAATTTCTGTTAAATTTAATCACACGTCCCAAACGGTTCACAGAAATTTTTGTGTTAATTTAACAGAATATGGAATATGTTTAATGGAGACACAAGTACTGTGTTACTATTTCAATACAAAATTAATGAAAACCATTTATATTATAAAATAAAAAATCAACATTTTTTTTCTTTTTAACACAGATAAATCTTGCCACTAAATGAAACAAAATATATTTATCGTGTCAGATTAAAAATAGATGCACATTGTGTTATTTTTACATTGTTTTTCAGTTATTTTAATAATGTAACATTTAAGGTCAATTAACACAACAGCAATATGTTAAAACCTGTATGTGTTTGACATTTAACACAAAAATTTTAACTATTTCTAACAAAAACAAATTTTCCAACTGTGAGAGACAGGATTGAATGCCCGATTGATATAATCAATTTCGTTCGATGCATCGACTCGCATACAACAACTTTTGCGAGAGAACTTGAAGATTCCCAACTGAAAGGGTTCACGAGGCCGACACGTGGGTAGTTGAGCCCGGGGTTTTACGGAGAATAACGTCATCGGAGCAGTTTTCTCTCTTTCTCTCTCTCCCTCTTTCCGCCTCTTTCCTTCCCTCGTTAAAGGCGTAGTCGTGGCAAGAGCCGCGCGTGACGTCACAGCAAACGCCGTTCCGCCCTATGTATGCTACGTAATAGTCCACACATATCACGCACGTGTATATACGAGCGAGAGAGAGAGAAACGCGCATGTCTCTGTAAACGCGCGCGGAGGTTTACGTCGACAATTTTCGTTCTCGCAAAAATTCGCGCGCGTGTCCCACAACCCATAGGCAGGCGTTTGTGTCCCATCCTAGATCGAGACGACCGAGATCGGACGTTACATCGATGTCCCTCGGGGTAATCCCGTTCTAATCATAAATAACACGTGTGTCGCGGACAGAGGGTACCGTCGTCGAGTAGGTGGGGCGGATATTGTTGCACGGCGACGCGTTATTTTTGTGAAACCGACGTATGTACGTACGTACGTATTTGCATCGGGCGGCGAGTTTGAAAAGTTGTTATGTTGTGCAGGAAGGAATAAAATCATGTAGCATGTGTGTAGACTCCTCTCTGCATCGAGAATAAAATGTACTTTGAATTTAATTTACCGAGAAAAAGAGAGAGAAGCGATTCAATTAAACGATGTGTAAATTGATTTAAATAATAATGGGATAAAACGAATAATATAAAGAATGAGCTATTAATAATTATGGAACAAGAAAGTAAAAACATTTAAACTTTTAGCACTGATTCTACATAAACTATATATTTTATTATATATATTATATAATGACATATATTATTTAATTATTATACAATAATATATATACGATAGTTTATGCATGTATAGTCAGTGCTAAAATTTATACTTTACTTATCGTCTGATTAATATTCTTATTCTTATAATTTTATTATTAATACCTAATTTATACTACTTATAAATACATTTACATGAATAGGTTGGGGACATTAGATAGAAAGCGAAAAACTAGCACGAGTCGGAAGTGTATGTGAAGCTAGCATATTATTTAATGGAATATTATAAATAAATTAAGTTCTGGCTTTATTTTCAATAATTTATATCAAGAATAGAATTCTTTTAAACAACAGTTCTGGCGATTAAACCGAAGAAAATGTCCAAGGACAAATTAATATGCCAACTTTACGCAGCATATTACTTTGTCCTATGGCATTTTCCTTATCAGTAATTATCAGGGTTTAAAAAAATTATAGTTTAATATGAGTTCTAAAAAAAGAGTGCTGCCTTCTAAACGCAACAAAATATATTCAAATAAAATAAAGACAAACGAATACATATAACTATAAATATTGTGATGAGATGCCAGTCGATATTTGAGAATTATTAATATTATATTCAAAATCTAAATATCTTGTCGAGCAAATTTTCTTCGAGTTTTAATTTTTAATATCAAATCATAGTATATACATATAGTATTGCGCGCGCTATTAGAATGAAGTTGCCGATGTTTGTAGAGTAGCGAATAGTTTCGGCCATTACCGAAACGCCGCGAGTACCAGACAGTTTGAACTGCGTCCCACTGTGATTAATTAGTAAGCATAATTGTTTCCAACCTTTGTATCGCAATATCTATCAATCGCACATCATAATTTCAACGTTCATCTGTATCTGTAGTCGTAATTGTACGAAACGCATATTTCGCGAGAAACTCAAAATCTCTTGCTACAATGGACAACATAACCTAATCTACCTTAACCTGATCTGTTTTCGCACATGCGAATATGTTGCGATCCGTATATATATATCTATCATTAATTCTAGTCTACATATTTATATCGTGTATGTTATAATACGAAATAATAAGATTATTCTAATATATATATTTTTATTTGTTACAGGTACCATTGCGATTCACGCGTTCTGTCGGGAGTGCCGCATAAAGTATCGGGCGATCGTAATTATTCGTTTTCACGAGTGTTGTGAGTGCTACGAAGGACCGAGAGAGAGGAGGAGGAGGCCCGGGGAGGCATCGGGCGACAACGAGACAACAGTGAGGTATGCAAAAGTAAAAAATTTAATAGATATCACATGTTCCAAACGGTTCACAGAAATTTTTGTGTTAATTTGACATAATATGGATATGTTAATTTTGGATGTTATCATCCCCACTCATAAAATAAAAAAGTCAACACTTTTTCTGTAAATTTTAACAGATAAATCTTGCCACTAAATGAAACAGTTCGATTAACACATGAATGCGTTAAATATTTAACACCAAAATTTCAACGAGGACTGATTTGAACAACAAAAAAACAAATTTTCGTATATTTATATATACACATACACGCATGTATATACATAATTGGAATATTTTGTTTTCAGATCAACTACAACTCTACTAGATGTCGGTGAGTGAGAGAAAGAATTGTTTATTTTCTAGCATTTCTACAGCAGTAATAGGGGTGTGTGAAACGTCTTGTACGCTGGCTTTATACGCACTAGTGGGAGTCATTAAGAGCCAGGCAGTCCACTGGTGCGTGCGCACGATTATTGCCCTCTCGATATTTGTTATCGCCAGGCGGCGGAGGTTAACGGTGTCATTTTGCCACTGGTTCGAGCGCGAATCGAGAAATAGTCACGATGCGCGCGTATATACGCGTCATTATATCCGCGTTCGTCGGATCGTTAGAATTAATGAACGTCCGCGTCCACCTGTTCCGCGATCGGTCGACGCGATGGATCGATCGGTCCTTTATTCCCCGATGTTTTCCGCGGTAATTTATTAAACGGTTATTATAAGGAACGATAATAACAACGATAATAGGCGCGAGCCGGTAATCTTGTAGCGAAACGCGAGAAGGGCGGGTCGAAATTAAAATACCGACGAGGCAATCGTCGGATATGACTTCATCTTCATCTCGCGAAATATTTACGCCGCGTCTTTATTTTTAACATTTTTAGCATTTGAAGATGCACGCGCACGAGACCCTCTCCTTCTATCTCTCTTTATCGCGGGGAAAATTATCAACGAAATCACTTTGGTGGAAAATACTTCATCGGTGCATTTTCTATGGAAATTCTCGCTCGTTGCGCGAATTGAAAATTGTTATAGATACGGAATTTTCGATACAAAATGCGTCTTCGCAATATATTTCGGGCGTTAACTTTAATACTCCGCTAAAGATCGAGCTAAGTGCAGGTTAAACAGACCAGGCGACACGTTAAACCGGTCAATAGCTGTATCAGCGAGCGCTAAAGACGCTATAATCGGCATAAGAGCGCCGTAAGATAGAAACGCGAGATTCCCTCTCTCTATCTCGTATGGTCGATCCAATTGAATTTCATTTGGCGTTGGGGCACGTTTCGCCTTCGCTTATTTCGACGATCGCGTATATATATATATATATATATATATATTCGGCTCTTATTTCGAGGCGTCACGTAAAAGTTGCATGGAACAGAGGCCGCGCGACTAGACTCGCGGAAAAATTCAACGCAATCGATACGCCGAATGTATCACGTTTCGTAATACGCCGCTAATTATTTTTAATTGTACATCGATCTGCGGCAACTTTCAGATCCGATTATTCGCGCCAGGTGGAAATAGTATTTTTCGAAATCAATCGATAGAGACTATACTATCCGCGCGGACAAACGGCGCGAATATATCCGGCCAAATGAGCGAGAAGAGTATATCGGCGACCCGTTAAATTTAACCATCTCGGAAATAAAATCGCGCGAAACGAGGCGAGCGAAGAGAGCGCGATATCACCTGGAGCGCGCGGCGCTCCTCTTTTTTTTTTCCTTCCCTCTCTCTCTCGCGCGCGAGGCGTATTTATCTCCGGATACAGGCGGGCGATCTCATTCCGCCAACTTTTGCGCGTCGCTCGCAGACGCCAGCGCGAGCGGAGTTTGCGGTGTCGCTCGAATTATCGGTCGGCGACAGTCGTCGCGGCGAGTTTGTCGAAAAGCAGGACCGTACGTAGCCGCGCGCGCGCATATCATTGTTCCCGCGCGTAACGCCTCGCGGCGTAATGAGGAGGCGAGAGCGAGCGAACGAACGATAATACCGCGCCGGAGGGTTCGGGGATCGCGTAATTGGACGGAGGCGCGGGGAACTGGAACGGGGACTCGTTTCGCGCGGAGAGACCCGATAAGATCCGTTATCGCGTCATGCGCGGGCATGCGAAGGATCGTCCTCGATGTGCCTTTCGCGTCGCGTTCGACGAACCGCGTCGAACGGAATAACGCGAGGCGAGAGAGAGAGAGAGAGAGAGAGAAGGAAAAAATAAAGAAGAAGCTTTTCGGCGGCGCGGCAGAGGCAGCGTTTCACGCGCCGCTTCAAGGTTGATATAATTTGCGCGTTAAAGTTTTGCGCCGCGCCTCTGTCCTCCCCTCTCGCTCTTTCTCCCTCTCTAGCGCGGGCTTTTCCCTTTCTCTAGTCCGTGACCTCGTTCGTTCCCCCGACGTAAATCCGTCAGGAGATCCGCGATGTCCACGCTTCGTTTGGGGACACCCTTTTCGCTTTATCCCGCTTTTCTCTTTTTTTCTCTCTCTTTTTCTCCGCTCCCCTTTCCGGCCCCCTTCCCCGTCGGCCACCCTCGTTCCCACCCTCCCTTCCCCATCGTCCTTCTCGCGAGAGTGCGTTCGATCGACCTGAATTTTTTTCCACGCTCGAATCGGGAGCCCTGAGAGCAATTTCTCGACTCGTCGCGGGGTGGTCGTCGTCGAGGAAAACCCCGAGGAAAATCGCCCGATCGATCTACCTTCGGTCTTCAGGTCCGAAACGAACGACGAGGAGGGACAAACGTGTTCGCGGCGAGCGAGACGGAGACGGAGGATAGAGAGAGAGAAGAGCGCGCGCGAGGCAACGGTACTCGAGGGTTGAAGGAGGAAGAGAGAGGGACGAGAGAGACAAACACAAGTACGTGCAACGCGCGGGTTGCGTGTGTTTGTGCGCGGGTGGGCAAACCTAACTTTAAGGAGTCTGCACAAAAATATTTCTCGACGAGGAAACATCGAGAAAAACCACTAAATCAATTACTATAGTCAACTGTAGTTGCATTTATTCATTCGTCGATGTAATCGATATCAAGTTATGCATCTTGCAAGAGGAAAGAGATATTTCTCCCACGCGGTATCAGATTGCGCTGGAGGAAAATGATTCCATTCAAATTCGCCGTATTTTTCAACTTATTACTTTTCCCTCGAATATAATTTCCCCGATCTCGGAAAAAAAAAAAATGAGACGAACAAAATTCAAAATCGTCGAGTGGCGATTATGAAGTTTACTTGGAAAAATGCACGATAAACTCGAGTCGCAGCCGGACATCACTCTCGATTGTATCGATAAGAGAGACCTACCTACTTATAATCGTAATTGAATAATAAATGGATTGGAAATAAATGGATTCGTTATGAAGGGGGCTTAAGGTCGGCCTGGTGGACAGGATGAGAGGTACACGTACCACCACACCGAAATCTTACGAGGCTGCCTCCGCTAACTACCTCCTATCTGCCCTGCCCGAGGCCCTGAAAACGTTCTACGTTACGCCTCGCGGGGACCCATTTCGCGCGAGCCGCAGGCGCAGGGATGTGCATCGATTCCCGCGTGCCCGATGCTTAATTAAAATTTCCGTCCGCCTCCCCGATCCGTGATATATCGACGCGCGGGTCAAGAGTGCACTCGCGCAGTTATATCTGGAACAAAAAAAATAATAAAACGAAAAATTCGTTAAAACTTCCGCGCTCTGCATGCGCGTAAAACAAGTAATTGAAAAGCGAGGCGAGCATTGTGCGTCGTGTTTTGAGGGATTATCGGTTATGCGTTATCTTATATCTTGTTATTTTATGTTTTGTACGTAGGATTCGTTCTTCGGTGTAACGGTGATTTGAAAATACGAAAAATATATGTGTATCAATCGCTGAAAAAAACACGAACGTTCGCGGGAAATGAAAAGAAATAAAAGAAGGGGACGAATTAAAATTATTTATCAAATTCTACGATAATCTTGCGAGCTTATACCAGTTAAAATTCGAAATATTAACATTATATACGCGTACTATCTTTTTAGTTTGTCTCTTGTTAATTATTCGACGATATTTTATTATCGTTTTATTCTTTTTTTCTTATCGATAATTAATTATTAAGGATAAAAATTGTGTTTCCACTTTTTTATCTCACCTTTTAAATATAAAATGAATACGGGGTTTCAAAGATCGCAAAGGGCGGCGAGAATATATATATATATATCTCTGTATGAGAAACATTAATATCTCAACATCCGCACCGAATCGCGCACTACTCTCACTAGCATAAAAGTTGAGCGAAAAATCTCTCGCGGTAAAGTTGGGGAATTCTGAAAGGAAAGGAAGAAAGCCATTACCAAGTTTTACTTTCTTTGGTTATTGCAGAGACGAGTCAATCACCGAGCAAAACGATACGGAGAAAGTAAAAGTGTTTCCATTGATACTTCCAGAATGACCTATTTCGAAAGCGTAACGGAGCGATAAGTTAAACTGCTTTCGCAGTTACGTCAATTACGTTGCATTTATATCAATGACATTTCAGTTGTACGAGTTTATATTACAATCCAATACACGTATTTATAATATCGATGAATGTACAAATGAGTGTACATTTAACGCAATAACTTTAAATACCTTTGAATCTTACGTTGATCTTTCGTTATTGTGCCACTTTTTTTGTCTCGTGAAAAATTTTAAAGAATATCGTGAGAAAAAAAAAACAAAGAATTCGCAAAGAATCTCGAGAGAGATAAATCTCGCGAATAGAGAATCGAGTAGTCGAAGAGCGCTATTCAAATCTACGAAATTACTGGCAATTAAATTTCCATCTTTCTTTTTACTCTGTAAAATAAGGAAAAGAATGAAATTTTAACACTTTATCAGTTATATCGGCTTAAAGAATTCATGTTCAAAAGTGAGAAGAAAGTTTAAGGATTGCTTTTATCTTTCTTTTTTCCGTTTTCACTGTTTTCTCAACTTATTTTCGAGTCAATTTGTCTTCAACACTAACACAAGCATCCTGTGGAACGTATATATATTATCTCGTGAACATTATCAGGCTTTTAGTTAGAAAATTTAGTAAAATTTAGAGATTCTGATGTTATTTACAACATTTTCGCTATTAAATTAAATATAACGCGTTATTATGAAATGTTTTATGCCATTATCTATTGAACAGTAAATATGTACAATGCAGTTGTCATTTTGCGGATGCTTCACAACTTCTTTTGTCTCGGATATTTTATATGAAGCCTAGTATTCATCAGTCTAACAAGTACTTAATTGTATCATTGTAATACATGATTGGAAGATTCATATTCCATTTTTCATTAAATGTCAAATGTAGAAAATAAGTATATATGTGTATATATAAAAAACGGAAAATAGAACTGCATAAAACAAATATGCACACATATATCTATTAAATAATCGTCAAACATAATTTTTTCGATTTATGGAAATCATACATTTGCATATTTTTGTCATTTGTTTAATTCTTTTTTTTTTTTTTTTTTTTTATTCTCTGTAGAGTATTTTGAATGTTACACTTTTTTCTCGATAATAATGATTTTTGTAATTTTATAAGATGTGTGTTACATGTATGCAATGTTTATAGCGTCCTAACAACATTATAAAAGTTGAAATTATTTTAATCGGATAGTGACATACGAGAAACACGAGGTAATTGATTGTAGCTGAATGATAAGGAAAGTAACAATAAAGAAAAGTATGGAAAAATCGGATAAATATCGCGGAACACATATCACAACCCTCCAGGAAACATTCATTACTTAAATTATTCACAAAATGAAACAGCACACTGTGTGACACGTTTCTGTCTCTGCAGATTATTCTTTTGTCAAGGTTAAACATGAAATTTAGAGATCCCGGTATCTATTGTATGTAGTGATAAATGAGTATTTAACACGCTTAAAATAAAGTAACAAGGGAAACCATCAAAAAGGTCGAGAGAAATGTTGTCTCGACCGATCGAATTCGCTAAGGATTTGCTATTTTACACGGTGTAAGATGTTTTTTTATTCTTAAACGCACATGCGGTCTTAGTAAAATTTATAGCGAGATTTCCAAATAATATAACTGCGTTATTTAAGAGTAAGCGTACAAAAAGTTTAGAAACATTTATTGCTTTCAGTTAAAATTTTGAAAAGGTTTTCAGGTTTGAAAAACAGATTGAAAAAAAGGTCGTAAATTAACGTATGTCACGGTAATACAGTTATTTCCCTCATACAACGCGATTTCTTATAGTCTTAACAATCACCGAAAAGAAATAAATGAAAAAAATACAGTACAGACACTGCTATAAATCAATAAGAAATCCTAATTTAGCACGATCAAATCGTGTTCCTCGTACTATGACAATAAGATTTTCTTGCATTTTTTAAAATCTTTAAGGAGGAAATTTTATTTATGTCTTGTGTCTATTACGATATTACGATAATGCAATAAAAATAAGTAGTTCAAAATTACGATAATTCAATGAACCACATTATTTTCTTGTTTTTAGATTGAAAATCAAAATTATTTTGCATATACTATTTATTATACTATGCTATTATATTATACTTCATTTTTATGCTAAATTAAAAGTTTATTAATAATAATGAATGAATAAAACTTTTATAGTGTCGATAAAAATTAATTCAAGATAAAGATTATTTCGTAATCAAATATTCATCGAAGAGTTGTAAGTTAAACCATCGAAAATCATGGATAAAATGCATGCATTATAACGTACGAGGAACAAATAATTATTTTAATATATTTTTACACATATGTACATATTAATATAATAGTTTGTTTTTGTTGATACAAACTCTATTTTCTCTGTTAAAATATACTAGAGAGAAGTTTTTTTTCTGAAAATGTTTTAGTGAGAATTCAAGTATTATTTTATTCCACGATAATTGAGATAAAACATCAGTCAAAATAGAAATCATCTGCATAGTCTATTAATGAGAAAAATTATCACAGTAAATTCATGACAACTATCACGAAATCATATTGTATCGCAAATCAGACTTATCGGTTTCATTTTAATTGAAATTCAAAATTAATTGGAGATGAAATCATATTTTTAATTCTAAAATTCATGAAATCAGCTATGAAAATAGGATATACATATAAATATTAACGGATAAGTTTAGTCCGTATTCCGGAAAAATCCACTTGGACGAAAAAAAGATCGGAATTTTGAAAGCTATATAATTTATGTTGAAGAAAAAAGAAGTTGCACACGGCTAATATATTTCTCGTTTTATTTATTATGCGAAACTCTAGGAGAAACCTTTTATAACAATGGAATAATATACGCGGTAGGGACGAGTAAAACTGTCAAATAAAATAAACAATTAAACACAAAGAATGATCGACTATCTTGACGCAGGTCTAATGGACGATACGCGTTTTTCGGTTGTTTTTCGTGACATTTCTTTTGTCGGCATGAGCCAAAGAATCGCGAACATATGACGCGCAACTGGTATAAGAAAAGCTAATAGAAAATGCAATTTTACCTGCACGAGTATTTCTATTGTCCCCTTATTCTTTTTTCTGCGGAAACTAACTTTTGTATACAAAACTTACTTTTGAATCTTCCCATTGTAAATTTTTTTTGCGGATGTGCACGCATATTTTATTATCCTTTGGCAATAAAACAATAACAGCCAACAGACAGTTACAGAAAATAAATGTCATGTTATTAATTGAAGATCAATTACGTATGACATTTGAATGAGCTTTTTGGCGGAATGTCGTATTTATTTTAACTTGAATATTTAGGAGTTTGTTAGTAAGAAATTCTATTAATCATAATAAGTTTAATAATTTTATATTCGTCAGGTGGATATAAATTTTTTATATCAAATTTATCTTTGATGCATGTAACAAAACATGATGTATAATATTTTATTACTTTGCTACATATATGATTAAACTAATTTCATAAACTAAATGACATGTTATATGCATCGATGATTAAATTTTTCTATATTGACAAAGATACGTTTCTTTTTTAAATTTTGCAATTTATAATTAATGTGGCATAGAAAAAAATAGATATGCACGTTTTATAATATTCTAATACAAGAAATGATAAGTATCAAATGTACGAATAATAAAAATGAAGAAAAATAGTAAGTTGTATTGCCGTGTATGTTTTTATATATCTTTTTCTTTTTGAAAATATATAAATCAAATAAAATTTTCGAGAAGTTTGTACTTTTTTAAAGTTTTCTGAAAATTGTTTCACAATTTCTTCGCAATAAAATTGATAAAAGAATGAAAACTTTAAGCGCAACAATTTTCTCATGGACTAATAAAAATATTCACAAAAGGCAGATTTATAAAACCATCTATTATCGTATTAAAAATGATAGAAAAACTATTTTTGGATCTTTATCAATACATCCATATTTTTTCAGATAGATATCAAGTATTACAATCAATTAAATGCACAGTTACTTCTGTTAAAACTAAAAAGTATTTGAAAATAAAATTAATTATTCTTTATAGGATTAAAGATGTATCAGAGTAATGTAAAGAGAAAAAAGTAGCTAATCAATTAACAATCAAACATCAATTAACGATCCATTATAAAAATTGTTAAAAGTTGAAAATATTGTTCTAAAAATTCAAAACAATTTCCATTACATTACTAATAAAGTTTTTGATATGTTTTGATTTAATTAGACATAGAAAACTTAAATTATTCCTAGAAAAAGAAAATCGTTTAATGTCAAACTACTCCAAATGAAATGTATTCAAGTCAGTCTATAAGTTTTTAATCAGTCCCAAAAAAAGGATATACCAATTTCTACTACTTTATTGTTTGCTATTATATCTTATCATTCTAGCAATTATATTATTTTTTAAATCTCGAGGAAGATTAATACCCGTAAAGCGCGTGATCAAACGTCAAATAAACGCGCGATTCATGTGTCGCAAAATCCGTAAATACGCGAAACAGGAACGTACGTATATGTAAATCCGTTTAACGTTGATCTGTCAAAACGGGGAAGGGGACAGAAACGAGAAGCGGGGAAGAAATGTTTTGTCCCGACCCTGCGCAGAGATACGAATAATCGTGTTTCGAATTCGGGTTTCGCGCGGCAGAGCCTCTCTCTCTCTCTCTCTCTCTCTTCTTCTCTCTCTCTCTCCCGCTATTACCATTATTATAAGTTGATGTGACGTGACGTAATGGGAGTTAGAGCCGTATGAATGGGCATAGAGCAACAAGTTGCCACTAAAAACTGGGAGTGAGTTCGTGAGTTGAGTTCTGCTCGTTACACCTCTATATGTAGTTCTTCCTTCCCTATACTATACGCCGTTCTCCGCTGTATACCCCTCCTCCCCCTCCCCCCGCCCAGCCGCCACCGTTATAAACCCTCCGGCTTTTAAAGTATTCTTTTAAAGCGGAACTGTCCTAATACAAACGTCACCAAGTCGTAATATTCCGCACGAGTAGGTATGCGATATGCGACGACAAATCTTTATGTTTCTCTTGTCACTTTATATCTGCAACGTCACTATATGTCATCCTTCTATCTCTCTCACCCTCTTCCTCTTTCTGTTTCTCCCCCTCCACCACCCTCATTTTTTTCTTCTCGTTTTTTTTCTCTCTGCATTCTCTTTATTTTTTTTTTATCATTGTGCAATAATAGCCCGCAAGGTTCAAAGAAAACCAAAACATAAATCATTTTCACGGTATATGATCTGTCGAATCATAAAACCACAAAGATTTTATTGATTTCGACATCTAAAAAATAAAAGTATTTGAATTTACCCGAGAGGTATCTAAAAGATAAAATTTAAGTATCTGTACAATCTAATTGTGTATTTTCGCAACTCGCAAACATTAAAAACTTTAGTAAAAATTTCACTTTGAAAACTTTTATTAGGAAATTTATTTGTTGGAAAACTTAGAGCTATACAAAACTATCAGCAGATAATTATATCAGTAGACAAATAATTATAAATGGGAAAATAGATATTTTTCATATATTTATAAATTTCTTCTAAAGAGTGTGAATGTATATATAATTAAGTTCACAGTTTTTGCGTTCATATTTAAATTCGAATCGCGTAATTGTATCAACAAGCTTTTCGACAAAATATTAAACTTATCTATATATAACGACTAAATTTATCTACACATAAAATCGACGATAGAGATTGATATAAACATACTTAATAGAGAAGTTAAAACAAAATTGCTGAATTTCATTTATGACTCATGTTTATCGAATGAAACTATTAATGATACGAATATATCATTTTTTTTTATTTTTTTTATCTCGAGCATTCTCTTTTTTTCGAAACGAATTTTGATGATGTCTCGATGCACAGCAAATAATGACAGCAAATAACGATAGCGATCGAGTATCCTTGACAGTGGCCTTTGTGTACAGTCAATTTATTATCGATAACAGTTTTCATGGAGGAGATTCCGATAACTTTGGCAGCGAGATATGAGGTTTTCCAAGATATTTGAACACGATGGTGAAATATCGTTGCGAGACAAGTTATTCTTGAGTCATATTGACAAAATAGAGTGAGTGGAAAATAAATAATAAAGTTAAAATTAAGTTGATTCTAAGTATCATTTATCCAATCCGTTATACACACACATAATTGACTCTGTGAAGTTGGCACGGCTTTTTTCGATTTTTAAAAAAAACATATGAGTTCTAGTAGCACTTTTAAGAGTTCTAGAGTTCCTGATAGGTTTCGCAAATAGTTCTGTCAATTTAAGGTCAAAAAACGAATTTTTTAAAAATGTCGTGCTAACTTCCCGTAGCACGACACTTATGCAAAAAAAATTTTTTATTCATGTATTTCGATAGATTTCGACGAGATCTAGAGTTCCTGATAGATTTTAACAATAGTTCCGGCGAACTATGCATTCTACGAGTTAAAAAACAAAATTTAAACGATATTTGTAAAAATTTTATTTTGTTGTGCTAATAGAAATATTCATTTCTCACGGCGCAATTTGCGAGCTCTAGGATAGTTCTGACCTCCAAAATAATGTTCGACAATAGTTCTGTCGATTAACCATAATTAACTTAATTAATTAATAAGCTATTATAGCACGACATCGCGGAAGAGTGTCGTGCTGGTAGAAATATCTATTTCTCTGGGCGCATTTTACGAGTTCTAGGATAGTTCTGACCTCCAAAATAATTTTTGATAATAGTTCTGTCGATTAACAGTAATTAACTTAAATAATTAATAAGATAATTATAGCACGACACTCGAACAAAAAGTGTCGTGCTAAGTATATATCGCAGTTCTAGGGGGGGTTTTGGCCAGTTCTCGTAGAGTTCTATGCTTTGCAATTATTTTTAAAAATAGTTCCGGCGATTAAACATTTTTTAATAATTTTTAAAATTTTTTAATGTCCGATTTCAGCACGATACTCGAGCAAAGGGTGTCGTGCTGAGTATATATCGCAGTTCTAGGGAGAGTTTTGGCTAGTTCTCGTAGAGTTCTATGCTCTGCAATTATTTTCAATAATAGTTCCGGCGAGTAAACATTTTTTAATAATTTTTAAAATTTTTTAATGTCCGATTTCAGCACGACACTCGAGCAAAGGGTGTCGTGCTGAGTATATATCGCAGTTCTAGGGGGAGTTTTGGCTAGTTCTCGTAGAGTTCTATGCTTTGCAATTATTTTTAAAAATAGTTCCGGCGATTAAACATTTTTTAATAATTTTTAAAATTTTTTAATGTCCGATTTCAGCACGACACTCGAGCAAAGGGTGTCGTGCTGAGTATATATCGCAGTTCTAGGGAGAGTTTTGGCTAGTTCTCGTAGAGTTCTATGCTCTGCAATTATTTTCAATAATAGTTCCGGCGAGTAAACATTTTTTAATAATTTTTAAAATTTTTTAATGTCCGATTTCAGCACGACACTCGAGCAAAGGGTGTCGTGCTGAGTATATATCGCAGTTCTAGGGGGAGTTTTGGCTAGTTCTCGTAGAGTTCTATGCTTTGCAATTATTTTAAAAATAGTTCCGGCGATTAAACATTTTTTAATAATTTTTAAAATTTTTTAATGTCCGATTTCAGCACGACACTCGAGCAAAGGGTGTCGTGCTGAGTATATATCGCAGTTCTAGGGAGAGTTTTGGCTAGTTCTCGTAGAGTTCTATGCTCTGCAATTATTTTCAATAATAGTTCCGGCGATTAAACATTTTTTAATAATTTTAAAAATTTTTTAATGTCCGATTTCAGCACGACACTCGAGCAAAGGGTGTCGTGCTGAGTATATATCGCAGTTCTAGGGAAGAGTTTTGGCTAGTTCTCGTAGAGTTCTATGCTCTGCAATTATTATTAATAATAGTTCCGGCGATTAAACATTTTTTAATAATTTTTAAAATTTTTTAATGTCCGATTTCAGCACGACACTCGAGCAAAGGGTGTCGTGCTGAGTATATATCGCAGTTCTAGGGAAGAGTTTTGGCTAGTTCTCGTAGAGTTCTATGCTCTGCAATTATTTTCAATAATAGTTCCGGCGATTAAACATTTTTTAATAATTTTTAAAATTTTTTAATGTCCGATTTCAGCACGACACTCGAGCAAAGGGTGTCGTGCTGAGTATATATCGCAGTTCTAGGAAGAGTTTTGGCTAGTTCTCGTAGAGTTCTATGCTCTGCAATTATTATTAATAATAGTTCCGGCGATTAAACATTTTTTAATAATTTTTAAAATTTTTTAATGTCCGATTTCAGCACGATACTCGAGCAAAGGGTGTCGTGCTGAGTATATATCGCAGTTCTAGGGAGAGTTTTGGCTAGTTCTCGTAGAGTTCTATGCTTTGCAATTATTTTTAAAAATAGTTTTGGCGATTAAACATTTTTTAATAATTTTTAAAATTTTTTAATGTCCGATTTCAGCACGACACTCGAGCAAAGGGTGTCGTGCTGAGTATATATCGCAGTTCTAGGGGGAGTTTTGGCTAGTTCTCGTAGAGTTTTATGCTTTGCAATTATTTTTAAAAATAGTTCCGGCGATTAAACATTTTTTAATAATTTTTAAAATTTTTTAATGTCCGATTTCAGCACGACACTCGAGCAAAGGGTGTCGTGCTGAGTATATATCGCAGTTCTAGGGAGAGTTTTGGCTAGTTCTCGTAGAGTTCTATGCTCTGCAATTATTTTCAATAATAGTTCCGGCGAGTAAACATTTTTTAATAATTTTTAAAATTTTTTAATGTCCGATTTCAGCACGACACTCGATAACTATACTATTGCTCGAGTGTCGTGCTGAAATCGGACATTAAAAAATTTTAAAAATTATTAAAAAATGTTTACTCGCCGGAACTATTTTTAAAAATAATTGCAGAGCATAGAACTCTACGAGAACTAGCCAAAACTCCCCCTAGAACTGCGATATATACTCAGCACGACACCCTTTGCTCGAGTGTCGTGCTGAAATCGGACATTAAAAAATTTTAAAAATTATTAAAAAATGTTTACTCGCCGGAACTATTATTGAAAATAATTGCAGAGCATAAAACTCTACGAGAACTAGCCAAAACTCTCCCTAGAACTGCGATATATACTCAGCACGACACCCTTTGCTCGAGTGTCGTGCTGAAATCGGACATTAAAAAATTTTAAAAATTATTAAAAAATGTTTAATCGCCGGAACTATTTTTAAAAATAATTGCAAAGCATAGAACTCTACGAGAACTAGCCAAAACTCCCCCTAGAACTGCGATATATACTCAGCACGACACCCTTTGCTCGAGTGTCGTGCTGAAATCGGACATTAAAAAATTTTAAAAATTATTAAAAATGTTTACTCGCCGGAACTATTATTGAAAATAATTGCAGAGCATAGAACTCTACGAGAACTAGCCAAAACTCTCCCTAGAACTGCGATATATACTCAGCACGACACCCTTTGCTCGAGTATCGTGCTGAAATCGGACATTAAAAAATTTTAAAAATTATTAAAAAATGTTTAATCGCCGGAACTATTATTAAAATAATTGCAAGAGCATAGAACTCTACGAGAACTAGCCAAAACTCTCCCTAGAACTGCGATATATACTCAGCACGACACCCTTTGCTCGAGTGTCGTGCTGAAATCGGACATTAAAAAATTTTAAAAATTATTAAAAAATGTTTAATCGCCGGAACTATTATTGAAAATAATTGCAGAGCATAGAACTCTACGAGAACTAGCCAAAACTTTCCCTTAGAACTGCGATATATACTCAGCACGACACCCTTTGCTCGAGTGTCGTGCTAAAATCGGACATTAAAAAATTTTAAAAATTATTAAAATATGTTTAATCGCCGGAACTATTTTTAAAAATAATTGCAGAGCATAGAACTCTACGAGAACTAGCCAAAACTCCCCCTAGAACTGCGATATATACTCAGCACGACACCCTTTGCTCGAGTGTCGTGCTGAAATCGGACATTAAAAAATTTTAAAAATTATTAAAAAATGTTTAATCGCCGGAACTATTATTAATAATAATTGCAGAGCATAGAACTCTCTACGAGAACTAGCCAAAACTCTCCCTAGAACTGCGATATATACTCAGCACGACACCCTTTGCTCGAGTGTCGTGCTGAAATCGGACATTAAAAAATTTTAAAAATTATTAAAAAATGTTTAATCGCCGGAACTATTATTGAAAATAATTGCAGAGCATAGAACTCTACGAGAACTAGCCAAAACTCTCCCTAGAACTGCGATATATACTCAGCACGACACCCTTTGCTCGAGTGTCGTGCTGAAATCGGACATTAAAAAATTTTAAAAATTATTAAAAAATGTTTAATCGCCGGAACTATTTTTAAAAATAATTGCAGAGCATAGAACTCTACGAGAACTAGCCAAAACTCCCCCTAGAACTGCGATATATACTCAGCACGACACCCTTTGCTCGAGTGTCGTGCTGAAATCGGACATTAAAAAACTTTAAAAATTATTAAAAAATGTTTAATCGCCGGAACTATTATTAATAATAATTGCAGAGCATAGAACTCTACGAGAACTAGCCAAAACTCTTCCTAGAACTGCGATATATACTCAGCACGACACCCTTTGCTCGAGTGTCGTGCTGAAATCAGACATTAAAAAATTTTAAAAATTATTAAAAAATGTTTAATCGCCGGAACTATTTTTAAAAATAATTGCAAAGCATAGAACTCTACGAGAACTAGCCAAAACTCCCCCTAGAACTGCGATATATACTCAGCACGACACCCTTTGCTCGAGTGTCGTGCTGAAATCGGACATTAAAAAATTTTAAAAATTATTAAAAAATGTTTACTCGCCGGAACTATTATTGAAAATAATTGCAGAGCATAGAACTCTACGAGAACTAGCCAAAACTCTCCCTAGAACTGCGATATATACTCAGCACGACACCCTTTGCTCGAGTGTTGTGCTGAAATCGGATATTAAAAAATTTTAAAAATTATTAAAAAATGTTTAATCGCCGGAACTATTTTTAAAAATAATTGCAAAGCATAGAACTCTACGAGAACTGGCCAAAACTCCCCCTAGAACTGCGATATATACTTAGCACGACACCCTTTGTTCGAGTGTCGTGCTATAATTATCTTATTAATTATTTAAGTTAATTACTGTTAATCGACAGAACTATTATCGAAAATTATTTTGGAGGTCAGAACTATCCTAGAACTCGTAAAATGCGCCCAGAGAAATAGATATTTCTACCAGCACGACACTCTTCCGCGATGTCGTGCTATAATAGCTTATTAATTAATTAAGTTAATTATGGTTAATCGACAGAACTATTGTCCAACATTATTTTGGAGGTCAGAACTATCCTAGAGCTCGCAAATTGCGCCGTGAGAAATGAATATTTCTATTAGCACAACAAAATAAAATTTTTACAAATATCGTTTAAATTTTGTTTTTTAACTCGTAGAATGCATAGTTCGCCGGAACTATTGTTAAAATCTATCAGGAACTCTAGATCTCGTCGAAATCTATCGAAATACATGAATAAAAAATTTTTTTTGCATAAGTGTCGTGCTACGGGAAGTTAGCACGACATTTTAAAAAATTCGTTTTTTGACCTTAAATTGACAGAACTATTTGCGAAACCTATCAGGAACTCTAGAACTCTTAAAAGTGCTACTAGAACTCATATGTTTTTTTTGAAAATTGAAAAAAGCCGTGCCAACTTCACAGAGTCCACATAATTAACAGATTTAATCACTATTTGACATTAATTTAATATTAATTTTAAATTTATTGATATCTCTATTATTTACTTTATATATAGTAAACTCGTCAAATTAATAGAGCAAAGATTTAATGAAACAGTTGAAAAATAATCGAATTAAATAACTTTGATAATTTTATCATAATCAAATTTGAGTTTTTCTCAGAGTTTTCAAACATGCATACTCGCAATATTTATCTTCTTACGTTATAGAATTTAACCCTGACTTTGTAATTTAATTTAAGACAAATATTCTTCTATACGACAGAAAGTACTTTTTGTTACACGTTTAATAAGAATTATAGTTTGCTCTAAAAACTTACCGTTGAGGTCTGAAGCTTTTCGCATTATTATACCTACAAAAAGCAAAGGACTAAAAATAATTATCAAAAGTCGCGTCGTCAAAATTCTCAAAATCGTGCCGCTTGAGGTACTATTACATCGCATTATGTATATTGTTACGTTAAGTAATTGCATAATAATAATATATTACACACGCAATAATAATAATACATAATGACAATGCATTTCTACAGTTAATTAGGTTAAAGCGCAATGTGTTTATAATGATAAACGACCGAGAGACGCACGGAGGGGAAAGGAAGGGGGAGGGGAGAAGTACGCAAAATTTCGCGATGTGCTGTTTTACAACGTACAATACGTACGTTATCGCGCGATATCTACGCGTTATACTACATCGGATGGGCGGCAACCCGGCGATGCACTTATCCATCGTCAAATTATCGCGGTTCATCCGGATGATGGACCGTTCACCCGGCCGACGTAATCTCGCGCAATTTGTCACGAGGGCGAACTTTGTCGCGCGGAGAGAGAGAGAGAGAGAGAGAAGGAGCACGCGCTCGAGAAGTCTCGTTCGACGGCGCAAATGCGCGCGAAAAAACGCACGAATTGCACGGCGATCGAATTCCACGGTGGCTTTTTACAAGGGATTCCTACGACTCGCCCTCCTTCCACGAGGACGGCTGTTTGCATTCCTCTACGATCACCCGGCGATTACTTCGTCGCGATGTTGTTTGGATCAGAAAAGCATGATTTGCAACGCGAGATGCTGCTTCGATTTAACTGGATTTCCCTTTTTTTTTTAAAGTAATACCAGGGTGTCTAGCGCGGTCAGGGAAATCTGGAAAATCGGGCGTTTTCAAGGAATTTTATAAATCTGGACTTGTCCGGAAATTGTACTATTTATCTGAATTTTTTCACATTATTCTACATTTATCTCAATAATTTGACACTTTTTATTAAATAAATATAAAAATAATCTCAAGGATTTCATGATTTAACCATTTAATTGATTTATCTATCATATAGATATATGCAAATTATATATTCGGAAAAAATAATACTAAAAAAAATCAGGGAAAAAAATCATTTCTAGTCTTGGGAAATCTGAAAAAAATCAGGGAATTTTTTTATCGAGTCTGCTGGACACCCTGAATACATATAATTGCGCTTTCGATATTTTCTTATTGCTATACTATGCCTGTACAAACTTATCTGTATGTTTCGCAAGCGATGACATAAAAGCCTCTTGAATTTCAGTACATGTGTATATCAATCGATATAATACTGTTTGCCAAAGCTATTTCTCCGAAACTACTTTATTTCTTTCTAGGTATTCTGTCGTTTCTCTGCGATATGTTGGTTTTATTTAAATAAATTAATCATTAGGTAAATAATGTTGAGACTATAATTATATTATATAGAATAGAAATATAGAATATAATAGAAAGCTTATAACATAAATATTAAAATATAATAAAAAGTTTGAAAATTTTGAATGTGGCCCATGAATCAAAAAAGATTGGCCATGCTTGATTTCGTAAGAAATATCAATAGAGATTTAGCAACTATTTATTATTGCTATTCGCGTTAAATTATTATATTGCTGAGATCTTTTATAGTCATGTTTACGTTCAAGATAATTTGCATATTAATATTTTTTGTAAGAAAATTGTAATCGACCAATGACAGTTCATTCTTGTTACGAGAATGCTCGACAGTTCCAGCTAAAGACGATTCGAAGAAAGAAACGTTCAAAATAATTAGAGAAGAAAGAGACTTGAAAAAAGTTGCTCACTTAATAATATCCGTGCTGGCTCTTATTATCTCTTTTCACACCTGATTTTTATATAAAATATTTTAATACAATAAAAAGATATCGGACAACGACGAGAGAATAGTTTAATAACTGACGTAACCGACGTAAAATTAGTTTCGAAAATTTGGTTAAAAACTATTACACTGTACTTTTTCTATATAACGCGCGTATGTTGCTGAAATTCCACGCGGTTCTCGCACCTCCTACGGTGCACATCGAGATTTCGATGTGTATGTGGAAACGAGTCGCGGCCGACATATATTACGTTTCCGAGAGACTTGACATTGACCTCTCTTCTCTAGAAATTATTCAACTCCGATAGCCGGGAGACGGTGTTGCGAAAGTTCTAAAGAATGGAGAGACGACGAGAGAGAAAGATAGCGTCGCGCGCAAGAGGAGCCGGATAATAATTGCCGCTACGGGCGATCGCCGGCGCCGTCATGCGAATTTGCACAATGTAGCAGCACACGCGATTGCCGATGATTTTTTCATTTCGTGAGGGTATCGGTGAAACGCGGCGGTTGTACATATACGTGGAACGCGGAACGGACGATCGCGCGGCGACTTACAGAAGAACGATAGCCGTGAGGTAGAGGTGCGCGAGGCTGGAATGGAGAAATGTATGAAAGAGAAAGATGGAGAGAGGGCGCGAAGAAGAGAGACCCGGGGTATATAACCGAGGCGATACGGGTATAACCGAGGCGATAAAACGCCCACACGTATATACCACCTTGGTAACTGTCGCCGGGGCAATTGAATTAATGCCAGCCTACAAATTGAAGTCGGTGTGGGATCTCCGCGCGCCGAGAGCTCCGTTGCTCCGATAATTGCTGGAAAGTGGCGCGCGTATTGCGTGAACGATCGCTGCCGGCGCGACGCGGCTTCGGCTCGGCGCGATCATTTTTTCTTTTTTTCTTTCTTTTTTTTTTTTTCAAGATAATATCGCGCGAGTATTATAAAATGCTCACCTTGTGTGTGTCGCGACACGATTTTTCCGCTAGGGAGACCTTGTCAAAGGTCTGTCTTGCTTTTATCGAGTTCGAAATTTATGCGAAGCGTTGTATGTTTCATAGGTAAAGAATTGCGGGACCAATCGTTTTACATACTGTAATTGTAAGTCGAGAGATTAAAGGTTTAAAATTTTTTTCAGAAAATAGATTTTTTTAGCTTTCATTTTTATGTTAAAAATTCTGCGTCGGACCAACGTTTTCTGAAGGACGTAAACAAATCGGCCAATGACAGTCAAACGCAAATGGTATACTTTTAGAGTACTTGATTGTGATTGATCGACGTATTAATTAATAATTAATTTAACTTATTTAAACGAAATTAGCATTGCAGAGAAATACAGAATACTTTGAAAGAAATAAAGTGGTTTCGAAGAAAAAACTTTGGTAAACAGTATATATTATAGTTGATATACCTACACCTATGTCACTACAATTCAAGAAGCCGATCTTTGTCATCATTTGCGAATCAAACGATGATGGTTTGAGTGCTTGAATAATTTTGTGATGGAATTTATATCCTCATCGATATTAAATGTTGAAATTAAAATTCTATACTTTTACAGAAAATTCTATTTTAGTTACGACTGAAACTTTTCGCGCGGCTTTAACCACGAGATCTTGATTAACCATAGTGTAATAAATCGAAATAAATATTTTTTCTATGTAATTTGAGAAAAACTAATATATAGGTACATCCAAAAAGTTTTATCGAGAATTTAATATAGTAAATATCATTCTTAATTATAAATTATATCTATAAATAATTAACGAGGATTTATAAATATTCACCTTCATTTCTACATGTATAATTATTGTTATATCGATGCACGCGAGAATCAATTACAATTATTTTGCAATACTCGCTCTCACATTCCAACATTACATAAAAAAACATTTTTTTATAAATGTGGATGAAGAAATGTTTGCACACACTCTCTTTATTGTCGTAATTAAAAAAAAAGAATATATTGTGTTGTACGTGCTTTTATCAAAATATTTTTATATAGATTTTTTTTACGCAATTTCTGCAAAGTGCTCCTATCAAAATATATTGTTTTTATTTGTACTAGTATATTGAATAATGCATTTTCTGGCAGCACATTCTCTTTTTTACATTGTAAAAAAAGTGTAGAATTATTACACTTATTGTCTATATAATTCTGCAATATGTTTTATAGTGCATATAGCAATTACCCTCCAAAATTTAAGCAGAAAGATTTCTCTTTTTTTATTTATGGTGGGCACTAAGATGAATTTACGACACTTTCGAATGAATAGAACAGTAGGTAGTCCTGTTCATTCAAGATTTCAGAATTTTAAAACTTTTTCAGTCGTATTTTGTCTTCAGATACAAAGATCGATTCTTTTGTTTAATGGAACTACTCTTCTTTCAGGCAACCTACTGACGATGAGCAAAAACGATTTATAAAAAAAAGGATATGTTTGTCACATTTCTCAGATAGCACCATGTCCAAAATGCGCACCCATAAGACATCTTTAGCATGTGGTGCTATCTGGGTTATGTACTAATTTATATACTATTTCTATGTATTAATTAAATTTGTATATATGCCATACATTGTAAATAATGACTGTTTTAAAATCTGCTTCTGAATTTGTGCACTCTATACTACGATCTGAAAATAACAATACACGTATATTTTTTTACAATAAAGTGAATTTAATTTCTATTACGCTTTCGATACGGATCGAGGTTGCCATATATCAACAAATAGTTTCGCTTGAAAAGTAAAATATCAATCTCTCGAAAATGTCGAGGTTCTCGAAATCTGCTCTCAAATATGAGAGAGAATAACGAATATCAGTCTCTCTCTCTCTCGCTTGCGCGGGAACATTTCTATTCTTCGTACGACGATGTCGCGACGACGGTGCCTCCTTTATTTAGCGCGGTGTCGCGACAACGCTGTATATACTTTCCTCCGGTGTCGGATGGTCAGACGACACACTATACGTCTCTGGTCGTCCGCTTCGGGCGTTTCCACGAGAGGAGAGAACGGACGACCCGGGCTCTCCGGCCGGCGCCGATCGGCGAAAGGCGTTGCCCCGATCATCCGTCCGTCCGTCCGTCCATCGCGTTTCCCATGGCCGCGTAAATCGCCGCGCGCCTGGAAATGTTCGCGACAGTGCGACGACCGGGCGGAAGGACGACGCCGGGGCCGGGTGAGAGAGCGTGTACGAACGAGGGGAGAGACCCAGCTGGAAACCTAACCCGGCGCGGACGAGCTTTCGATCGCCCCCACGGCTTAGGGCGGCTGAAACGAAATCGGTCCTAATGAAACTTTCCCCGTCTCACTCGCGAGCTCTCTCTCCTTTCCCCTATAGTCGATAGTTGTTGCGAGCGACTCGCGCGAAAAAAAAAGGAATTATGTTACACTTTTTTTCTTTCTCCTGCAGAGAGAATCTCCATCCTTTCGCGAATTCCTTCGGGTCTGAATCCAGGGTGTCTACTAGTCAGGGAAATCTGGAAAACCGGGCATTGTCGAGGAATTTTATAAATCTGGAATTGTCAAGGAAAAAGTCGGGAAATTGAAATTTTTTTAGTAAATAAATATCAACTTTTCCTCGACTCCCAGCACGCTAACTTTCAGTCTTGTTAAATCATCGTGTTATTTTATTTCAATGTATAACTAAAAAGTTTGATATAATAAAAAAGGTGATTATTTAAAATATAATTTATATAGTGACGTGTTTGTTTCGATCGTACATAATGCAGATTGTATAATTGATTTTTTAACATCCGAACCTTTTCATTGTATATCTCAAGGATTTTTCATGATTTAACACTTAATTGATTTAATTGATTTTTTCATATAGATAGATGCAAATTATATATTTGGAAGAAATAATAGGTACTGAAAAGTTAGGGAAAAAATTAATTTTTGGAAAATTTGAAAGTCAGGGGATTTTTTTCATCGAGTCTGCCGGACACCCTGGAATCGTACGTTTAGAGGAGAAAATTTCCGTAAAACGAGACAATCTTTCGTCAATTTGCGATTTTATTTCAATTTTCGAGCAATTGTTGGAGTATAAAAATTCAAGGGGATCGGATAATCGAAAAGGTAGAACGATCTCTCGCTCATAATCTCCCTTTCTCCAGCTGCCTTTCCGCAAAAGCGTGCGAAACGCTTAAAATCCTCGATGTGTAACGCCTGTTTTTGCGCCATGGTTTGCGCGCCTTCGCGAAGCGAATGACTACGAAACCAAGAGCGCGTTTGTGTAATAGAGAGAAGAAGAAGAAGAAGTGAGAAGGAGAGGCGCGTGAGTGACGCGTGAGAGTCGCCTCTCCTCTCTCTCTCTCTCTCTCTCTCTTTCTCTCCGGTAAGGCCTTGCACGGTCTTCCGCTCGGTGTCTCGACTCGTCTCTAATTGGTCGCCAACACCCCAGAACCCGCGGATCCCCCTTTAATCATGACCGCGATCCGCTATCGATTGACGTGCCGATCACGCGCCTGCGAGATACAAAAATCTCAATGAGGGAAATTCCACGGTGTCGACCTTTCTCCGTCGCGCGATGCCGATCCGATACTGCCGTCGATATCTCTTCTCCCGTTCCACGCTTTATACAACTCCTGCTCCTCGTGTCTCGGCTGTCGTTTTTTTTTCCTCCTTCAACCTTGCTCTCGCCCGGGATAAATTTAAATATATACGGGAATTTTCATTTAAAGTCTAATCACCAAGAGATATTTTAATATCCTTAAGAGAGATGACACGTAATTAAACTGTTATTAAACGGCGAAAAATCGACTTGCGAGAAGCGACATCGTTCCGGATAGGAGAACGATACGATGCCGCTCTCTCTCTCTCTCTCCTTCTCGCTGGCTGCAGAAAACGCGAAGGGTCCAATATTGCGCGCAATTGCGGCCTCGGCTCCCTTTATTTCGCTCGACGATCCGGGATGTGGCAGATGCTCGTTACCGGATACCGGATTTTCCGCGCGTCGACGTTATCGCATCGCGGTGGAAGAGAGAAAGAGACAGAACGAGACCGAGAGAGAAGGAACGCGAGCGAGTCATCGCTTTGATGACTGACGGCGTCTTATCGGGGGCTGATAATTTGTATGCCGCGCTTATATGTATGCCGCCACTTCCAAGTTATACTTACTTGGACGAAGTTACTATACACGCGAGACGACGAGAGTGAGCGCGTATAGAATGTAATTTAGCCGGCAACCTCCATGGCAATGCGCGCCCAAGATAGCTACGCGCGAACAGTTAATCGAAATTGCACCACCTGTCGCGCGTCGTCAACTTTTGGCCGCCTTATACAATTTGCGATGACAAACTGTCACCGAAATATTTTTCCCTTCCCCCATATTTTCTCGCGCAATTGTGACAGGCATGGACAGAGAGGGCATTTGCCCCTCTTGGAATTAGTAACGAAATTTTGCATTATTACTGGCTCTCCTTTCGTAGACATAATTCATAATTATGCTGCCTCTTATTCCGTCCAAGTTTCCAGCTTTTTTATGTCAAGTTATTTTTATAATTAAAAAATATTTAAAGTCCATCTTTATAGTTGATTTTATACTATATTCTCTTATCGCTCCCATACAGAGACTCACAAGTCATTTTTATCCAAATAATCGAACAAAAATTAAATATTATATATAATATATCCTGCGCCGCCTATATCTCCTTTTGAATAAACACTCAGATTTATTTGCAAATTTAATATAAAAAAAATGAAAATAAAACAAAATAAATTTTAAAAAATTAAAATAAAAAATAAATTAAGCTCTTTCCGGAAAAAAGTCCTGCGGACGCGGATGGTGACAGGATACGTTGCGAGGCATTTTCTACTCGATTTCCGACGTTTCGTGAATATTTTAGCTCTCATTTCATCAAAGAACAGCCTCATAGTATGTAAAGACTATGAGTAGCAAGTGGTTGTTCATGAATATTGGAATCAAACGACAAATTACATGGTACAAACCCTTGGAAAGTTAATTTTACAATAATTTCTAATTCGTAATAATCGAGAATCTTCGTGACGTCCGCGCATCATATTCGAAAGGACAGCGAGGACATCTTTTTATTCGCGCATATGGAGAAACCAAAATCGTGCGAAACGTAAAATGAATCCACTTTTTGAGGGACACATTATATACCAGGATATCGCCGTATGTCTCGCGTTCTCGTATTAATTGCTCATCTCGGTATCTCTATTGTTCGGAACTATCTCTGTATCTAAATGAATTACTCGTAGACGTGAATTATTCATGAGAGAGGTTCTTAATCTTCTTGATTTTTAAATCACGGGGTATTTAAGAGGCAATTAAGGCGAGTATTCGAGGCTCACATAAATTTGTAGATTACTGAAAACGTTGATTTTTTTTTTAAAGAAGCATAATTGGTGATAAACTGATGCGCGCGCGCGCGCGAGGAGAGCAAGCGATTACACACGACGGTGACGTGTAGTAAAGCAGTAACTGCCGGCTAGTAGTTTATTAGGCATGACGGTGCCGCGGCACGATCGTGTCTTATACATGCCTCTGCTGTAATAGGGCGCCTCTGTTCTCTCGCTCATGTGCCATGCGTCGCGTGGACAACGCCGAAAGATGTTCATGTCATTGCAAAATTATGCGATCGTCTACTACAAGGTATCGAAAGAGCAAATAAATAATATAACAGATGTAGAGATGTAGAGAACGACTCTTATGCTAGATGTATTTTATAAGAAAAATCCCTATATGTATAACGTGCACATATAATGTTTCAGAAGGTTCAGGGATTCTAAAACATGATTTATCGCTGAAAAACATTTTTTTATTTCAACACTCCTAAGAAATCATTTATTTGAAACTAATAATATTGATTTGATATAAAAAAAATTCTTTTCAAAACACGCATACACATTTTAAGCAAAAAAGTTTATATACAAACGTGTCCTATTTTGGATAATAAATGTAATTTTTTTTATTTCTGATGCAATTAAAATGCATCAAATTTACTCATAGCATATTTCATAATACAATTTGATTTTACTATAACAATAAGTGAATAAATATATTCGTTCTTAAGATTGAACACGCTATATGCTTTTATACTCATCATGGGCTATATGAATTATTTTGCATTAAATTAAGGGCCGCATATTTTCAATATTCAAAAATTTAATAAAATAATTTGTTTAAAGATCTATTTTTCAATTCTTGTTTTCTCAAAAAATGTTCAAGAAGCTCGGGCAGAGAGCGAGCATATTATAGGATGATAATTTCTCCCGATATATATATTTAATATATTTTGTATTACAACGATTTAAATTTTTCAAAAAAACTTGCAGTCCATATAATAGACAAGATTTACTTGCATGGTTATTCCGAGGGTGAAACATTATTGTCACCTGTTTTATTATGTTTTTGCGGTATATCTCAATACTAATGCAAGTCCGTCTTTTACAAATCTTGCCTGTTATACTACACAAGTTTCTTTGAAAAATTAATCGTTGCATTCAAACTTCAATGTCATTAACTTTGTCACTTTAGATAGCATCCATTGATTTTCTCTCTGCGGGTGTCATAGAAAATAATAATTTACGACTCTGTCTAAATTCCTGCGGTTACATGTATTTCTATGTTTTTAGTCTGAAACTGAGATTATCATGAGGTGAAAAAGAAAATGCGTGGGAAAATACTATAACCATAAGATGAAACAAACCGCGTTACTAATAGTTGAATTTCCAATCCTTTTGTTCACTTTTCTTTTTCCTTTGAAATCTTTAAAAGACAACGCAAACCATTAACATACAGCTACACGTTGATTGATGTAAGCGATTTGCATTTGTTGCAGGCGTTTCTGTCCGAAATAATCTTTATTAAAAATTATATTTGAAAATTAAGAATAAAATTAATACACGCTCTCAAGGCACATTGCGATGGCTTCTCCAGATAACGCCTTAAAGCTAAAGATTCAGAATAAACTCTCTTTAACATTTTTTGTAAATAATTTCATATCTTTGTTTTGTTTCTGTCAAGAATAAAAAAATAAAAATATTTATATTTGAAAATTAATACACGCTCGAAGCACACTTCGAACGATGTCTTTGTCTTGCAAGGGCCTCACTATCAATGGAGATATCAGCTTCTCTCCACCACTTTTGGAATTTCGTGTACAATATACATACGGACTCAAAATTGCGCAAATTCAAATGGACGGAAAAGGAGAGATTCAGATTCTTGCGTTTAAAACTCGCAGCGCGACGGCCGACGGAACCTCATGGCTCAGCGATTCGAAGACCGCAGAGCGAGTCCATGTGACCGTGGAAGAGGAAGCCGTTGAATCCGCGACGCCGTGCCGCGGGGAGATAACGCGGGAGAGAGATAGAGAGAGAGAGAGAGAGGCTTCGCGATCGAGTTTAATGGCACCGCGACCGCGCGTGATCGCCATCGCCAATCCCTCGATCGAGATCTATATATCTTCGCGTGCGCGAACTAATCTTCATTTTCCACTCCATAATCCTATATTCCTGTCGCGGAATACGATCGGAATTAATTTCGCTGCAACAAGTCATCAGCATCGAATATTTTCATCCGGACTAGGATAAATGTAAGAATCAATTTTATATATATATATATTTTGTAGCGAATTCGGTTGGATGCACTAGTGCGCATTGATTAAAAGAGGAAAATAATTAATAGTAACAGCTATTATTATCATTATTCGGATTGAACAACAATAATAATAGCTTTTATGACAAAACGATTCCAAAGCGACGTGCATTAGTAATGCATAATCTATGTGTTTCGTGCGCAAATGGAAATGCATACTCTTATACTTTGTATACTAATCTGACAAGAGGTAGAGCGTTTGCACTCGCGGAAGGAAATTTGCACACATTCTCAAAGAATCCCCTTTATCGTGGTTAATATTTTTAATTTAGTCTCTTCGGACTACAATTCTTTTTCTCGGTCGTCCAATTTTGAAATAATATATTTATTGTTGTGAAACTTTATTTGAAAAGACAGGGAAAAATATTTTCTTTTAAAGATAACATTTTTTTAACGATCTTTGAAAGAATTTAACGGTTCTTGCATTATTTATAAAAATTTATCGGAGCATTCAAAGGAACGCGGCATTTCCTCTTTTACCATTGATTTGCAAAAAGTTTTTCTCAAGTTTATTAAACGACATACTGTATTAATAAGGAGTCTCTGATTCTCGAAGCCGGTCGGTTTCTCGCCGAAATGCAAGCAGCCTTTGCACTGTGATGCGAACTCGTTCTCGCGATTCGTTCTCGCGATTCAATACAGCCACTTTTTCGTCAAAAAGCCATGTCTTCTTCTCACTTGAACATTTAATTTTAATTACAATAAAATATTTCCCTTTTGGCTCGTCGTGTTATAAAAAATATTTAAAATAAATTTGTTTCGAAACGAATTTTTTTACATCAAATCAATATTATTAGTTTCGAATAAATGATTGATTCGAATCAAATAAATGTTTTCAACGTACAGTAGAGTTTGCAAGTTCAACTTTGGCAAAGAGAGCCAGAGAGAGAGGGGTCTCTCACGATCGTTACTTCCTCTCCGTTCCGGCGCGCGATCGCGAAACGCATCACGAAAGAATCGAACACGTCGCGTCCGCTTGGCCGACGCGGTATTGCGCGGTGTAACTCGGCAGAGAGGAAACGGCCAAGAGGAAAGATAGAGATGCCCGCGGGGCGCTTCCTCGCCGCGGTTCTCTCCTCGTGACCGGAAGCGACGCGAGCCAGGCGATCTCGTCGATTCCCTCCCTCTCTCTCTCTCCCTTAACGGTATATATCGCGGCGATCGATCGCCAAGATCGATCCTGCGGTATACGTTCCCCCATCGTGCTCCACAATCGCCACACAAACACACGCTGAGATATACGTGCACATGCAGACGGATACACTTTTCGCGTCGTGTGTGCCGGTGCGAAACACGTCCACGACGAGCCAAAAGGGAGCGAGAGAGAGAGAGAGAGAGAGAATCGCCGCGTTCGCGATGGCGCTTTGCACGCACACACCGATAGGGATTTACGAGCGGTTTCGGGCAATCGCGAATAGAGATTAGGCCGGTAATTAACTATGGATCTGGTCTGCAGGCGAGTTCGCGAGAGGCGAGTAGGTAGGTAGGTAGGTAGGTAGGTAGGTAGGTAGAGAGAACCGTGGAGTCGGGTCGGCCCTATATACATAAGTGACCCCGGTTCGCGGGAGCCGCGCTGATGAGGGAGAGCGCGAGAGGGAGGAAGAGGAGAAAGAGGGGGGGTGGAGGTGGCGCGGTCCTACCGCCCTTTACATGGGACCAACGCTATGTACGCCGCGGCGACCGACCGACCGTCGTGTGATCCGTCCGTATATAACGGCGTTACATAGCATACCGGCTGCCTGCCGGTACATACACCTACGTTATATACCTCTCTCGCGAAGCGACGAGGGTCGCGGCGACGAGGGGGAGATACGTTAGGTATACCGAGCCACGTCGTCCGACGAGAGAGCCATGTGCGCGTTCGCGGACGTGAAAACGTATATATATATATATATATATATATATATAATATATATGTGTTCCACGTTATATACCGCGATAGGTATGTGCGCTCGCTAGGATCTACATATGTGCTCGGGTGCGCCCCAAAAGGCAGACGTGCCTGGCATCGACGAGGCCAGAGGCGCACATCGCCGCTCGCTCTCTCTCTCTCTCTCTCTCTCGCCGCCGCCGCGCCAGCTCGATCTCTCCGTATCTCGGTAGATCGACGCCTAATGCCGCGGACACCGGTGGAGATGAGAAGAGAAACGGTGGCGCGCGAGGGGGGTGGGGACGCGAGGGAGACGAGCCGCGGCGGCGAAGCGAGGCGAGGCGAGACGAGGCGAGGAGGGTGGAAGCGAGGGCGGCGGCAACGACGACGGTGATGGCGGCAGGGGAGGGCTTATATGGGGCCAGCCGCGGGAATATCCTTCGCCGTTCTGCGAATTAATCGCGCGACCCTCCGCCTCGACCCCCGGGTGGGTCCCCCCTCGTCAGTCTCTCCCCCTTCCTCCCTCCGCTTCTCTCGTCTGCCCCGCTCGACCTTTCCATCAACCTTCTCCTATATCCTCTCTCTCTCTCTTCTCTCTTTGTACCGCGCCCGACGTTCGCGATTCGTCCTTGCTACATCGTCGTCGACGTCACGCGAGCGAACTTCTTCCTCTTCTTCCACGTCGCGCACACGTGTCCTACGTTTTCGCTTTTCGTGAGAAATTCGCGAGATACCGCGAGCACCAAGTTGATATCAATTTATCTCGGGGCTTTTTTTTTTTTTCTTCTTTCCTTTCTCTCTACTACCTCGCCCCACGCGAGCTCGCGTGAAAAATGTTACGGGGAGGAAATAAAAGGAGAGACACGCACGTGTGCCGCGCACGCGTGTACCCCGGCGTGACCGTTTTAATTTTCTGCCGTCCGCGTTTTGCTACGCGCATTCGCGCCGTTACCGCCGCAACTTTACTACTTGGAAGTTTCAGAATGCCGAGTGAGAGAGAGAGAGAGAGAGAGCGAGTCCTCCCGTTCCACTAAGAAATGGGTTCTCGGTGTACATGTTGTTTCGAGTGTAGTGGAAACTTGCCGTTCATTCATGAGCTTTCAACTGCGACTCGTTGAAATCGTGGAAACTTCTTCGGAACTTTCATGGCCGGATTATCCGCACGATTGATTCTCTTTACGCGGACTCGTCGTATATATATACGGAGGCTTTTTTCTTAACCGCTCTCGCTTATTCGCGCTGCTCGTTATTGTTGTTGGCGATCATCGTCGGATGAACGAGATATCTCGTGCTCTTTGATCTTTCATTTTCAAACTCTCCCCGATCGAGAGAATCGAGGGTGACGATTACTCTTAATTTCAACATTCGATAAGGGAATCCAAAACTGGACTCCGAATAATAAATTTGATGTTTTCTCGTGTCTGTCTTCGTTTACTTATACCAAAGACGGCCCAAACCTACATATCGACCATTTAATTATTAATACTTTTTAATCATCGGCTAATTATATCGAATTATTATTCCCGACGATAGATATCTGTCTCTTAAACATAACTAAGAACGATTTAAATTCAACGACAAATCTGAAAAGCCGACGACATAGACTAATTTCGTTTTCAAATGTTTATCGTTTATTTGATTTTCAGTTGTCAAATCGGTTTAAAATATTGAGAAAGACGGTCGAAACGCAATAACTTGTCTCATATGTTTCTATTCGTGATATACCTCATCAAATTTGCTCGACATCCCGCGAGTTAAGCAGGTAGCTCGTTTTAGTTGACCTTTCTCTTATCAATTCCCGAGGAAATTCTCGCTGGAAGAGGCCGACTCGGAGGAAGAAACGGTATCGAACGTCGAGGAAACTTGAACCAAAAATTTCTTACGTATGTATATGCGCGTCGGCTTTCCCGCCTGCGGCAACAATTTAATCAGCGCGCCAATTTCATCAACCCTTCCGCGATACACCTCGGTGCGATACCTCAGGAACGCGGACGGCCGATACGCACCGCAACAATTTCGTTAATGTCCCGTTGCTTCGTCGCGTCGAGCCTCCTCCGTGGACTCTTTATCGTCTGGGCCAGCTTATCTGTTATTACACATGTTTATTGTTATCGCGAAAAAACCTTTCAAAATGTCATTTTTTATCGACGCGTGCGAAGTCTCTTCCGTTTCTTAAAATGCATGTTTAGAAGTTCCGTTATATATATACACTGGAAAAAAATTTTGTTGGATCGACAAAAATTCTGTTCGAAAATGGACGAAAAGGAATTCTGGTAGATGATCCTCAACCAGTTTCGTCCATTTTCGAACAGAATTTTTGTTTCAGTGTACGCACGTCTTTGTACGATGCTTTTTGGAATATTCTCCCAAATAAAGAATATATTCTTAGTTTCTTTTTTTGCAATTTTAGTTCCGCGATAAATAAATTAATCATAAATTTGAAATACATTAATAAAATTATTCAAATTATTTACGTTATCACAATTTTGTAAGATTGTCGATATATAAAAAATATCGCCAATTATATGGATAAAATGTAAATATTTATTGGAAATGATCTTATCTGTGATTTATATTAAATATTTATATTTTTCCACGTTAATATCTCTTTAGAGACATTGTTCGCTTATAAATTCAAAGAGTTCTTTCAACGTCTAATTTTAGGGGCAGATGTTTATGAGGATAAGTGGTATAATATTGGATTTGATATACACGTGTATCAAAAGTATCTCGCGGGATTCGAAAACGATTAGTTGGACGAGGTAGGAAATTTTTGATTATCGTTACATCTCCATGGTGACCATCTCGACATTCTACGAAAATTCGGTTTTTCGGCGCGATAACGGCTTTTACGCTTCGTGGAAGCTGGAGGAGTCGGAAGAGAAAATCCCTTCGTCATTATTATAAATCCGAATACGATCATTATTATAACGATCTCGTGAATAATCCGCGATTTTCAGGTAAATCATTACGTCACAACAGTACAGATACTTTTCTTTTCGAAAGTATCGCGACTAATGCAGGATTCGTTAGTCAATTTAGTCGTTGACACATATAGCGATTAATTCGCTTTTAAGAACGAGTTTATACATACATTATTTTAGTTTGGAAATATTTGCATTTAATATCAGCAACTGCCCGTTTTTCTCTCTCTCTCTCTCTCTCCCTCCTTTCATCGCAACAACAGCGGCTCGACTAAACTCTCGTATGTGCGCCCATAAACGTAAGTAGCGCGAAGCTCGCTAATTAGCGTGTGATTAATGACGCGGCTGTAGGGATAAATTGCGCCCTAATAGGCAGCGGCCCTCTCTTTTTTTCTTTATCTCTCTCTCTCTCTCCGTTTCGTCGAGTATCATCTCCGGTATCGGCACGATATTATCCGATGCGATGACGACGCGAGAGAGAAGCGACGAAGCGCAGAACTGATGTCGGGAAAGCTCCCATACACACACGGTCGTTCGAAAAATACGAGGAAACTCGGCGGAGGGGCAGACTTAGTAACGTTCGGGAAGTTCGAACTCGTGAATTCCGAGCCGCTCGAGGTCACCGTATCGAGAGGTCGTTATCAGCTTTAATGATCTCGCGTCGTCCGTGCTTTTTTTTTTTTTCGTCTCTCCCACTCTCATTTCGCTACAGTCACACTTTTTGACGATGGCCTCTGCGTGGGAAAGCTCGCATCTTAGTGAATAGACCATAAAAATTTGGTATAATTAGGGTTGTCAAAAAGATGCCGACAATTATTTATTTAAACCATTATTTTGGTCAGCTGCCTCGGTCACGCCTGTCAGTCAGTTTAATAAAACTAGACAGAAAAATATTTTACATAAAGAAGGAATTGTCGGCATTCATTGATGGATATTTGAGGCACTCTTAATTATACCTGTAGCAGTTCTTTACTATTCACTAAAATGAGCCTTGCAGGATGTGACAACATTCTAGATTCTATTCTCTGAATATCGTTTGATTATTTCTGTTGTTAGAAAACTGCTCTCAAGCTGTTAAACTTTTACGGTCGGTCTTTGCAAAGAATGAAAAGATATATGACAAATATTTAAACCTTTTACTAAATAAGCATTTCGAAAATATCTCCTGTAGCGTTTCACAAGAGTATTTGTGAAAAAAATATTTATACACGATGAAAAGTAAGTATAGTGATCTGTATCGAGATATCGGCTTAATAGCATCTTAGTCGAGTGTACGCGCGCTTAATTAATATTCAAAGTCTATTTTAACCACCAAGTCTTGGGTGAAAAAATTCATTCTGCAATTTATATAAATGAATGTATATATGGCGACAAGAATGATTCCCGTTGAAATCTGCATAAAAAAATTGATCTCGAAAATTGTGATAGATTTATTTCTCGCGCGCGAGATACACCTTTGCACTATTACGTATATATAAAGAGATTCACTTTTTAGTCTTATATTATCGAAAATAGATCGCGGTGACTTAAAACGGTAAACTTTTTCAAAGCGATGCAAAAAAGTATCGATATGTGATATGTTACTTTGACGTATAACGCGTTACTGTTACGTAAAAGATGCGCACGCGGTGAACAATCTATAATAAGATGTACTCGAGATTGAAACATGAATGAGACGGATCTTTTTTATTGTTTTTTTTTTTTTTTTGTTTAAAAAAAACAAAATGCCATGAATTCGAGCTCAGCGGAAGAGTTCTTGTCCGCGGGACAAATTCATAAGATTTCATAGGATTTTGGATTGAGAAATAAAGCGTGACAAAAGTCTTCGGTTCAAAATTCGAAAATAACGATCGCCATCGTTATTGCTAAAACCACACTTAATTGTCCACGAGATAGATTTTTTTTTCTTTTTAATCTATTTTGCTTTTGTGCTTTTGAAATATTAAGAAAGGACTATACTTCTTTTCATTCGATTGACGAAAACTGTTCGTAAGGGTCACCTTTATGCATTTAAAGATTTTTAAAGTGTAAAATATCGCATTAGATAAATCAAGTGTGACTCGACGAACACATCTTTGGTTCAAAATTCGAAAATAATGATCGCCACCATTATTGCTAAAACCACACTTATTGTCCACAAGATTTTTTTTTTAAATCTATATATTGCGCTCTTGAAATATTAAGAAAGAACTATATTTCTTTTCATTCGATCGACGAAAACTGTTCGTAAGGTTCCCTCACCTTCATGCATTTAAAGATTTTTATGGCTTTAAAGTTAAAGAATACCAATGATTTGCTAAAGTGTCAAATATCACAAGAGATAATAGATTATTGGTCTGCCACACGCTTTCTTATTTAAGCGAGCGTGTGTTTTAAAATCAATCATACGCGCATCTTATCGAGACGAGTATCGTGAGATAGATAACGGATAATTAAAACGATGGCTCGAATTAGAATGATTTTCTAATACAATAGCGTGTGACGAACGCGTTAACACAGTGACATTAACGCGGTGTGACATTAACGTTTTACTTTCTTCTCCTTCCTCTTGTCGACGGGCGTATATATTTAGACGAAATGAAAGAAAATAAACGCGAAAACGCTCTCGTCACGATGACGCAAGAATATCCGTACAGGCACGCATATCCGCGGTGCGGTTAAAACTTACCCTCGACCGTCCATCAAATATGTATTCTCGAGGAAAAGTCAGTCGACGTCGGGTTACACGAGAGAAGAAGGGAAAAAAACCCTGAGAATCGTGCGGGCGACTCTCTCTCTCTCTCTTCCCATCTCTACGAGAGTCTCTTTTGCCGCCAAAAAAGCACCTCTAGGGTAGCCATAACTGCGCGACCGCGTCCGTTGGAAACCATCCCGTCGGTGTGGCCCCTGAAAAATTTCGCAGCCCTGGTGCCTCGCCTTCCGGCAGCCCCCCCCCCCCTCTCGTTCCCATCTCGTCTCGTCCGCCGTTCTCTCGATGGTTCTCTCCCTCGATAACCCGGGTTAAAGCCATTTCCTAGCTAGTGCTTCGCCCAGCAACACGCGCCGTGGTCTTTCCTCGGTATACCCTCCTATATATCCCACGAAAGCGCGAGGCGCGGCGAGGCGCGGCAGAGCAGGCAAGCACCGGTGGCAGGCAAACAGGCAGGGGCGAAGCAGGCAAGGCAGGCAGGCAACGCGGGACTTTTGGGACGCGTTGTACATGGGTCGCGTCGCATCGTAGGTTCGCGATGGGTTGGATACATAAGGGGGAGGACGTGGCTCGGGGGACGAGGGCGCGAGCGCGAAAGCGGTAGGGGGGCACGAGGGGGGGAGACCCTCTTTATGTAGCACATAGACGTTGCCTGGCGTTCGTTCGTTGCCGCTCGCTCGGCGTGTGACGCTCAAATTACCTCCGTCCTCTCCCTGGTATAGCGCGCGCGCGCGCGTCTCCCCTTCGTCCCTCTCGCGCGCGCTAACGTCGGTTCCTCGCGTCCCTTTCCATCCCACCCCCTCCCCCCGCGCGAACCCCTCGGGCACCAACGCTCGCCCGCCGCCGGCGCTGCTTCTCCCTCCCCCCCCCCCCGTCCCCCTCGGTCGCCGGTTTCCCGCGCTCTCTCCCCGAGCGCCGCGCCGCTCTCCTTCGCGCGCCACCGCGTCGCGTTATACCTTCTCTCCCTCGCCACCCGCTGCCCTTCCGCTCCCCCCCCCCCCGTCCCTCGTCGTCCTCTTGCCCGCGACTATCCGCGTCGACGTTCGTCCCTCTGTCGTTTCCCCCATCAGCCCCCCCCCCCCCTCCTTTCCTCGCTGCTGCTCGCTCTCTGGCCATCGTGCCGCGTCGCGCGCGACCCATGGCTACCGCTCTCTCTCTCTCTCTCTCTCTCTCTGCCACCCCATCTACACACGTACACGCGCACGTGTACGTGAGCTATATAAGGGATAGATGTGCGTGAGGGAGAAAGAGTAATAATGCTAAATACCTTTGAGAATTAAGTTCGAGATAAGATACGCTTCGATTTGTCTTTCCTTTTTTATATATATATATAAATTTAATGTAGATTTTTTTCGAATGTATTTATTTATTTCTATACGTTACGGACGATCTCGATCGAAGAAATCCTGGAAAATATGCCCGATCGTTATATATACTTAGGCTTAATGATTTACATCGCGACGCATTCTTGAAGAATTACACAAATATTTGTTATCCAAAGAGATATAAGCGCGTGAGTGATTCATACGATAAGAATTTTGTTTTGTTTCGAGATATAAATCTAGCCTGCGTACGCGTCCCAATTAGTCCTTGCATTTATTTATCTCCTTTAAAGTACTCTTAAAGATACGAACCGAATTTTGATAATTTTATCGTCTTCGACTCGAATATAAAAGTTTAGCGTAACAAAGTTTGTTAAATACGATTGTCTGGTATAAACGCGCGCGCGCGGATTTAACCGGGGGTTTTGAGGGAATTTAAGCCCATAAAAAAGGGCACGATAAATTTCCTTCTTACATACCATGTATATTCACTGACACACTTCTGGAGTCTCGCTCTCGCAAGCCCATCCCCTGAATTCGCTTATGCATACGCCTCGTATTCGATATAAACAGACTAAGAATCGGATAAGCGCGTTTGGGGAATAAACAGTGATTGTTTCACGCAACTTTTTCAAATTAATCTCCTTCCTCGTTTATTTTGTATTATATATGACATATTTTCTATGTATTTATCAAATATGTATCATGTATACGAGGTATTGCGTTATACGATTGAACTTAATTTTATTTAAAAATTTTTTTGATTTATTTATCCGTGTAATGTAATTACCAAATGTATATTTTATATCGCAGCTGTTAAAATAAAAAAAGTAATTTTTTTTTAATTTCTCGCACGAGTATCGACTATCAACAAATAGTACTATTTTGAAGATTCGAATCATTAGATATTATCGTACACGTTATGAAAAATATATCGATCGAAAGGGTCGAATAAAAATTTGATCGTCGAGAAAAACGCGCGATACGAAACAAAATTAAAAGATTTATCGGAATCAAATGATCTATCGCGTACACAAAGTTTTGAATAGTTTGACTTGAGAAAAATGGAAGCGAGTGGAAGTCAGTTCGAAAACTATTGCGAGAAAATGTTGGGATTTTATTTATAACGAAGCGAATATGACTGCAAAAAATGTAAATGAGAGAGAATTCGACGTTGTTTAAAGGGACGATTTTACGCAACGTTTTACGCTAAAATTCGAATGAATAAATGAAAGATCCGTTTTTTGATCCTCTTGATACGCTGACAGACCGAAAAAACAATCACTCGCTCGAAACACACGTGGCGCTTCATCATATTCGACCGATATTTGCATCCTGCGATTATCTCTGTTTCCAAAATTGAACATTTCCATAAGACACACAATGATTGATGTTTTGATAATCTTGCGATAATGAGACAATTCTTGAGAAAATGCTCTTGTTAAACAAGTTGGTCCGATAGAAAAAGAAGGCCCACGTTTTTTCGTACAGAATGAAACAAGTTTCTCTCTTTCTCCCTTAATATTCTCATTTTCTTTCACCTTATGGAATTGCTGCCTCTCGATCATTTTGTTTATCTAGTGTAAAATCTTTGAATTATTTGCAACGCTCAATTTTATTTATTCAATTATATTCTCTCTTTTTCCATATTCGCTTATATCAACTTGCAGGCTTATTATTTGAGTTTATATAGAGAAAGATTCGCAAAAAGGGATTAACGTAGAATACATAAGACTATGCAACGATTCGTGTCTAATCACTGACCGGTAAAAGGGAATAGATTAGGTTATGTTGACTTTAGAAAATAAAGGAGACACTTTTTCCGAAAAAGAAATTCTCTCATTGTGTAATGATTCCTTTTAATGTTCAACTGTGACGATACTGTATTAGAAAACCTTTTAAATCACTTTTAAGAGTTACGAATCGACATTGTCTCTTTTTTACAATAGAAACATAGACAAAAAAACTTGTCAGAAATGCAGTCCTGAATGCAATTGTTTTCTTAGAAATACTTTATACCTCTTAAACAACAAGATTAGGAGAAACGTTTTTTCAGACAAAATACGAAGATTCTCAATATGCGATTGTCCATATGTCTACCAATCCATTTCTTTCATCCTGGACAGGGCTGTTTAGTGCAAAACTCTAAGAGTTTGAAAACTATCTTAAGATTTTGTCCAGGATGAAAATTCTAGGGACAGTCGGTCTAATTCGATTGGTTCTGCTCGAGTATTAATGGTTTTATTTCCATATTCTATACTTGTCTGTTAAATTCTTTGAAAAAACAAAAAAAAAAATGAAAAATGAAAAATAGCCATTGAGAAGTTTCCTTCACGTGGACCTAAGTAGTTAACATTCCTAAAGACTTAGATCTGTAGAAAGAGAATCCGTTTATAAAGTTATAAGTAAGGTTACGTAGAAATGCGTTCCAGTTCCCACGAATTTGTCTCTTTCTCCTCAAATTTGTGCAAGTATGTAATAATTTAAAGACATTTCTCTATATTTGCTTCGATCAATTTTTATGACAATCTTGCAAGTACCTATTACATGCCGATGTAGTCATTGTTTCTTCACAATTCTATGTTATAACGATAAATCTATTTTTTCTCACTTCAAATCGCTTTGATCTCGATAAGACTATGCAACGCGATTCGCGTCTAATCACTGACCAGTAAAAAAGAATAGATTAGGGAATAATTCCTTTTAATGTTCAACCGTGACGATACTGTATTAGAAAACCACTTTTAAGAGTTACGAATCGACATTGTCTCATATGGATGATGCGATACGATAAATAAATGTTTTATCCGTTTATCTCTATATAACTTTCGATAAAAATCAAAGTATATAAAAAAAAAAAAAAAAAAAAAAGAGGTAAATAATTTATACGAGATACGTATTACATATCGTTCCGTTTGTGTGCACGATCGCGATATATAAAGTCATCGGCGATAATCGTGGAGGCAGTTAACGCGCGCCATTATCGCACGGCGAAAATGACAAAAGACCGAAAGGGTCGGAGGGAAGAGAGAAGCGCGCGATAAATAGGAAGAGGCCGCGTGTGCCGGCTAGATTTTTGTTCCCTCTCGTTTCTACTCTCGACGGCGACGGAATAGCGGTGCCACACACCACCTCCGGGGGTCTAAGAGTGCTCGCTGTATAATTGCGCTCGCGGTGCATATTCGCGCGAGACTCGCACGGACGAGCGAGTCTTTTTTTGTTCTCGCTGGCCTTTGTGCCAGCGAGAAAGCGGGAGCCGGGAGGACAGGAAGACAGAAGGGAGCCGGGAAAGTAAATCGAGCGGATATGTCGCGGCGCTCAAGAGGTCCCTTCTCTCTCTCTCTCTCTCTCTCGCGCGCGCGCGCGCGCGCGTTTCTGCCTGCAGACGCGCGCACACGATCGCCCAGCGAACATTCTCTCTCGCCGTCTCCGTTCGTCTCAATCCGAGGAATCGTATTCTCCTCGTCGTACCGTGAACGCGAAGGGATCGATTGATCGATTCGCCGAAACCCGTATCTGAACTAGCGGCATTCCAATTGTCGGCGTTACACGCGACACGGGCAAATTTCGCGTCCGGTAATTCCCGAAATTTCGAGAGGGACGAGAGAGTTGGAATTTTCTTCTCCCCCGATGGACGCGCGAGAGGGTGGTCGTTTCATGCTTTTTTTTTTCATTTTATCTCGCGTATATGCATTTATAGATGAAACTTTTAAAATTTCTTACGAGGAAACGTATAAAATATATCGGCATTTTTTCCTTTTTTGCATTCTCTCTTCTTTTTTTTATCCAAAACGCGCAACGGCTCAATATTGACCGTTAATTAGCTTACGGCTTTTAATTAGATGCAATTAGACGGAGAGAGAGAGACAGAGCTGCGGCTGCCAATGACGTTTCGACCAAGATAGATGGATCTGGGTCATGTGTACGAACCGTTGCGCGAACCGGCACGTCTTTAACACGACAATACTTAGCAACTGTAACAGATTCACGAATACGGTATTGTTTATCTCATTAGGAATACGTTGACTCCCGGGAAGAAGCGCCATTAGGTCAGCGCGGGACAATGAACGCGTATACATCAGTCTATATATGCGCGCACATCGCCCCGACATTGTTCCTTCCTCCATAACGTTTCGCGCTCCGAGTTCAGCCCTGCGCATTTTACGCGTCCCTCTAACCCATTGGTCGCCTGAATTAGGGGCGCGAGAAAATCTCGAGAGGGAGATTAATTGCGAGCTTGATTAATCGATGGACGCCAATAATTATTAGCAAAATGGAGCGATTCTTTTTTTTCCCTATACATATATATCATCGAGATCTCACGGGTCCGTAGGATTTTTTCCAGGGAGAGGCACGATTAATATTTTTTTCTCTCTTGTTATTTTAATATCTTGATGTTAAATAAAATTGCAAATAAATTTACAAATTTTTTTTTTGTCGTCTCTTTTTGTTTTCTTTTTGCAAAAAATAATTAGTATTGGAATTCTTGGTTTGCCAGATTTCCTCGATGTTATAACGCGAAGAAATTGCGTCTCTCGATTGAATATCGATGCCAATACATAGGGAGACGCGCACACATATTATATCGTTCGACTTTGGTGCTGGAAGACTGCGCGTAAAGCCCGACCAAAATGCCCTCGTCAAGGCAGTGACGTACTTAACAATTTTGGCCGGGGGCCTCCGCAAAAATTTTTTGCTCCCTCTGCACACACACACACACACACACACATTTAATTTTTTATTAAATTAATTTTAAGTATATAATTATTTTTTATTATTATATAACTATTTTATATCGATGGGCTGATGGTGGAATAAAATATGTATGAGCATTGAATTAATTAAACACAAAGGTTTTATCTCACAATATACAAATTCGCTTAGCTTTTATATTTGAAATCGGCGAGATCTTTTGGAATTTTGCGATGCAAGTGTTTGTATTATCTCATTTAAGTTGATTGATTTTACGATTTTTTTCTTCCCTGCCCCCTTCGCATTGCAGACCCTGCCGGTCGTTACGTCACTGTATTCGAGGGACGATTTTCCGCAGGTCGAAAAGGAAAAACGTTTCTCTTTCTCTTTCTCGTGCGCGCCCGCAATTCGCGCGACCGCAATAAATTCTACTGTCGCCTCGTACTGATTTCGAACCACGCGGTCCTGTTTCTACCAGAGAGTGAAAATCGAAAGAGATCGCGCTCCTTCTTTCTCTCTCGGCGAGAAGTCTCCGTCTCTCTCTGACGACGCCCAGCAGCGCAGCCAAATTCGCAGAACGAGTTCGGAAAGGGTCACACTCGACAGAAGAACCCGAGATGTAGAGAGAGAGGGAGATAGAGCGCGTCCGTGTATGTGTGAGAGCAGAAGAAGAGGACGAGGAAACAGGAAGAGGTGGAGCAACGAGGGCGAGACGAAGTGGCGAGGGGAAGAGGCAGGGAAGTTTCGTCCGGCTCCGCGTCCGTCGACGAGAGAGAGAGAGAGAGAGACGAATCCAGATTTTTCCAGCCGAGCCACGGTAGAATGGATGTGGGTATAATGGAAGCGAGCACCGTGCCTTCGGTGCGTGATAAAAACTGCCGATAGTGAGAACGAGAGACGAGGAAGGCGATAGAGGGCGGAAAAAAGAAGGAGGAAAGAAAAAAAGAGCGAGCGCTCTAGAGAGAGAGAGAGAGAGAGAGAGAGAGAGAGGCGAAACCACGAGTTGTCAGGTATGTCGGCCGAGAAAGATTCGGATGAGTTTTGATACGCGTTATTGAGTGCGCGCCGCGAATTAAGTTTCTTCTTCAGCATCCTCGCGTTTCTTCCTCGCCGCGCGATGCCCCGAAATCGCGCGCCTCGCGTTTCGCGAAATTATCGACCGCATCTTTCCTTCTCCCTTTCTCCTTCTCTCTCTCTCTCTCTCTCTCTCTCTCTCGCGGAGCAGAGGCGCGGAAAAAATATCGAAGAAATTAGTAACTAATCTTCCCGCACGAGTCCAGAGGCGAAAGAGCACATTTTACACGCAACTACCCTCAAAGTTGCATCAGAAAAATATATAATACTATAAATCATTTTAAACATTACAGACATACGCGATATTAATAATCAGAGAAAAATATCTAGGATAAATCTCGGATATGTTAAATTGAAAATTTTACAAATATCGTTAGTAAACATTAATTTAACGTTGCAAATAATATTTGTAGGAATATCTTTCCTAAATTGCAGGCACGCAAAGAGAGAAAACATATACCACTTAAAATTTGTGTGTTAAAAAAGATTGCTTTACTTCTCGAAGACGCATATTCTGTATACAGCTAATACACGAATATTTTGTATCCCATTCATGCATAAACGAGGCAGTCATCTCTATTCGAGTTGCACCGCGAGTGTCGCGTCGATTTGATCCGATTTGGCTTTAATCAGCACACGTCTCGATCGAACGAGGTTCGTGAGCTGAAACTTTACCTGAGACAGAATAGTTTTACACAAATGGAAATGATTCTTATACCTGCGAAATCGTTACAAAAGCAAAATTCTTGAGCCTTTTCAATAATTTTTCTCTCAGGTAGAAGTAGAGACCCTCAAGACGGTGGTGGATAACAAACTGGTCAAGTCGATGGTGAATCGTTTTGGATGATACGATGCCAAAGCGGAACATCTAGCCTAACACTGACAGATGTCAAATGTGTGTTCTGCATATGTATCGCTCTCTAGGTAGAAGAACATTCCTTTACCATTTTCAACCAACAAATCGCAAAAACAGATTTTCTTTGAAGATACAAACGCACTTTTTCCCTTTTTTGTTTGTCAATCTGTAGTTGGCAGCAGTCGGGAGTAAGCGAGAAATAAACTTTTACAATCTATATTTATCTATATTCATTAACTGTTAAATCAATCTTAGACAATTATCATTTAAATCTCATCAGTATATATTGTTAGTATTTTATTTCTTTAATTTATTTTATCCTAATGAAGACTCATTAGTTTCTACAATTTTTTAAATCATCTCCAAGCTTATTGGCTTCAAAAATTGATACAGATAATATTTAGATAATGAAGTGTTGAATATCTCATTGAAACTTGACAATTGCACAGTTTTGTAGCGACGAACCATGTTGAATTTCTATTGTCAATTTTAAATAGTTGTTTGAAGTTTTACGGTTCTCCATTGCTCTGCTATTCATGATTTTCGATGACAATTGGGGCGAGAAGTCCGTCTGAAGCTCAGAAAGAATCTTTCAAGATTTCCTTTCTTTTGAAAATTATCACTTTGTCACATGAAAAAATCGTCAATATTGCTAGTTTATCGCACATTATCCTGCGGGAGATAAATGTAATGTGCCAAAGACGTACCAAGGGTTCAATTAGTAATCTAGACCGGAAGCAGCATGTATGAAGCTTTCTACGAGCTATCGAACGGATACGACGTCAAAGTCCTAGAAATTTAGAATTACGCTTTAGAATTTAATGAGCTCGCGAAATCATTGCACATTCGACCGAAGCCAATCGAATCGCAGCCGTTTATTCTGAGAATGGCATAAATCCAACGCGATAAAACATTGTACAGGTACGTGGGGCGCTTTATGATTCGAATAAAGTACGAACGCAAACTGATCGACTATATATATATGTGTCTATTTTAACAAGTATTTCAATAATATCGTTGTGCATCCAAATGCGCGGCAATATAAAAATATCGATCGAGTACACATCGAAAATAGATCGTAGATTGTAGTGTAAGTATTGAAAATCTAATAGTATATTGTGTATCAAGTGCGGAAAGTTGACAATTGGTCACGAGTGCGGGGGATGATGGACGCACGAGCAGGAAGGCGAGTGAACAATTGTCAATCCGCACGTGATACACATACTATTTTGTATTACAAGTGCAGGCTTCAGCCATAGGCAATGGCTTTGAATGCGGCTTATTCACAATAGCGGCGTGGGAAATCGGCCGCTTTCCGCACAGAAAACACACACACAAAGTACACAAATTTATGAAATTATTATTAATAAACTAAAATCAATAAAAAGTAAGTTGTCAAAACCACCAAAAGTCGCCATTCTCGCTTCGAAAAAGAAAAAAAAAAGATCGGTCGTCTCGTCGCGCGGTACGTCAATGCGCGATGAATAGAAATCGCGCAAGCCGAGAATCCGCGTAATCCTGCGTCTGCTGTTAACCACGATTACGTCACACGCATGACGCGAGAGAGCCAGCGAACGAGGCGCGGCGCGATGGACGAAGCCGCCGCGGTTTCAACGTATACATCGTTTCGCAAGCGAAAGAGATCTCGTCGCGCGTCACGGTTTAACCTTATCCATTAACATATCGGGACCGGAGCCGCGCGCGAAATCCCCGCACACACGCCGAAAGGACGCGAGTTTCTCGCGTCGTCGTTTCGAGGCCTTTCGCGGTCGCGCGTAGCTTGGCCGCAAAAATTTCGACATTCCTCGATCCCGCACACGAAGTCTAGGCAGCGCCTATATAATACGAAAAGCACACTATTCGTTCTTTCAAATTTCGACACAACAAAAACTTTCAAATCCAGTATTAATCAGTATTAGATTAATCTTGATATCTGTTTTCTCAAGTATTTCTTTCTAAAACGTCTTTTCATCGCTATAAGACTCCCACAGTCCAGTTTTCCATTTTCCGTTATGTAGACTTTTGGATTATGCAATTTTTTTTTTAAATCGAAGTTTTGTTGAAATTATTTTCTTTTTAAATCTTTGAGGAAATCTTTAAGGAAGGTATGCTATCTTTATCAGATAAAATTTATCAAAAAAGTGGAAACAACCTAAATGAAAAACTATTTGTCTCTCTCAGACAAAGAAAATGTCAAAATTGTCATGCTTTAGGACAATCGTGAAAAATAAAAAATAAAAAAAAATAAAAATTGAGAATAAAACAAATTTTCCGAGACTTAAGTGGGATTATAGGAATATGTCATTACTGCAGCCACGTGTGCAAATATATTCTCGATCCCGCACACGAAGTCTAGGTAGCACCTAAAGTATCTATTTTTCGTTCTCTCAAATTTCGACACAACAAAAACTTTCAAATCCAGTATCGATCAGTATTAGATTAATTTTTATATCTGTTTACCCAAGTATTTGTTTATAAAATGTCTTTTCATCACTTGTGAAAAACTGTTTCATTCAAAGAAAGAAAGTGTCAAAATTGTCATTCTTCAGGATAATGGTGGAAAAAAAAACAATAAAGATTGAGAATAAAACAAATTTTCCGAGACTTAAGCGGGATTATAGGAATATGTCATTACTGCAGCCACGTGTGAAAATATATTCTCGAATATACATAAGTGATTGGGTTGTTTGACTGGATATCACAGAGAGTAGAAGATACGAGCAGCGATCGATTTTAATGCGCGATTCTTTCGACATTAGCGAGCGAATAATAATTAGGAGCAACCTTAATTCCGTATAAATATTGTACGCTTAATGCACCGTTGACCAAGAATTAGCTACGCGCTTTGTGTTTGGCCACTCAGAACTAAGCGGCTTACCACTCTCGTCAAATTTTAGTTCTACCAGCGTGTTACTTGTGCTCGACGTTGCTTGCCATCGCGCAACGATAATACAACTTTGGGACAAGTCGGGAGGTTGTCATTGAAAAAAAATAAAAAAATCGTTGTACGTAATCTTGAAGCTACACTTTGTTTTTGCTCGTACGTGCACCACGTTCTTTCTCGCTCTCTATATTCATTCGTAACAAACTCCCTCTCTCTCTCTCTCTGCCTCTTTCTAAGAATGCGCGCACGAATAAATTATTATATCTGGTAAAACAAGAAGAGAGAATATTTATTTATGGATTCAATTACGGAATTAATTAGCGTTCGGCTCAAAAGTGGGACATAAAATGAGTGTCGATTACCATATATGTGTAATAATGATGAAATAAACAGAAGAATATATATATATAATATTAATATATGAGAGTAAATGCCAAATAATCATAGCGAAAAGATGAAAAAAAAAAAAAAACCGATTATTGGAGCGAATTGAAATCTTTTATCGAAAAGTTATTTAATTAATTTAGGAAACTTTTTATACAATAGCAAAATCAAAAGATCAATTAGCTATTTTAATTAACACGGTTTATTCTTGTAACAATTTCAACGCGTTGGAGTATTTTCGATTATTTTTTTGTGCAGCTTATTTCGCGAGCAATAAATTCTGATATTTCGGGAAAACAATTTGATATCAAACTGATTGCATTAACTTTGTACTTTTTTTTACCGTTATTTTAGCGTTAAATGCATTTATAAAAATTTAATATTTCTGAAATCTATTCGCAGTGTCTTTACTAACAAAGCGATCCGCGTCTTGTTCATCTTTAATATCGATTTGTTGCTAATCGGTAGCGAGAATAAAAAGTCTTTGTCTCCTAGACAAGAATTTAGAATAATGAATTAACGGATCGCTTCTTCGAAAATACGTGTGCGTGTCGTAGCAAAGCAAACAAAGATCACGTCGAGGAAGGAAATACGTCGAGATAGAAAGATAGCTATCGGATATCCGTCAACTATCGATGCTTTCAATTAATGTCAATTAATACGCTGGTTCTACTCGCTCACGTCACTCGCGTAATTTCGCAATTCGAGGAACATCTAATTAGACACCCTCCTTTCGCCGAAATAACGCATAGAAGATTTAATGGGAAGTCGACATCGCGGAAAGAACAGTTGACGAGAGAATTAGTTGAAACGCGAGATTTTCCTTCGCCTGGGAAGTTATTTGCCCAAGCGAGGATAGCGATTCGACGAACGACGAACGACGAACGACGAAATGCGAGTAAGGAAGGAAAAGGTCGGCGGCGATATAAATGGTCAAACGTATAACTCTCGTCAAAGCGCTTCCGTCGCACAGCATGACGGAGCGTCCCTGCTCTGTACAACAGCTGTCTGACGCCGCGTAATGGCATAAATAAAATATGCCGACCCGAAAATCGTGAACGCGCATAATTCCGTCGAAATTGCAGATTACGCGATCGTATCGCGCGCCGCGCGGCTAAAATTCGACGCAATTTATTTCGCGCGGCGGGTCCGCGCACGAACTCGATTAACGAGATCGAGAGAGAGAGAGGGAAAATGGCGAAACGCGCACTATCCGGATTTTTATTATACAAGCATCTATCGATATAATTGACGCGAACGAGAGAGAATCGAAATAACGACGCCGTATAAAAGTTTCGGAGGATCGTCACGTCAGACGAGCGAGACGATGTAGAGAAGAAGAAGACGCCTATATATATATATATATATATATATCCTTCGCCATTCCCCCGCATTTTTTTCCTCTCGCCATCGAACGAACGTGACGCGGCTCTCGTTCGTGGTCTCTCGCTCCTTCGCTAATTCCTCGCTCGCAAGCAGTTAGCGATGCGAGAGCGGCGGCTACCTCGCGCCCGCGATTGCCCGAACGCACGCATATACACGTACGTACACGGACGTGTGCGCGTGCACGCGTGCAGACAGGCGGGCAAGCAGGCATGGCAAGTCAGGGAGGTAGGCTGGCAGGCAGGCAAGCGAGCGGATGGACGGACGGGCCAGGCCGCGGCGCGGCGCGGCGCATATGCCGCTCAAGCACGCACCAACACGCACGCCGGTCCGAGAGCACGCACGCAACTCGCCGCGCCGAACTTGCCAAGAGAGAGGCTTCGATGCACATGCATATACATGTACGTATAACACGCATACAGTCGAGCGTGCACGCGAGAGAGTGCGAAATAACGCGAGGTGATGGCAGAGGACAAAGGCTCCGCGACGTGGGTACTAGGAGCTAGACAGGAACCCGAGAGAGAGAGAGAGAGAGGGACGGGAAGAGGAGACGAACCGAGGGGGCTCTTTCTCTCCCTCGGATCGGGCATTCAAAGGGGGAAATCGGTAGATAGGAGGTGAGGGGGAGCGAGTTGCTCGCGAACGAACCCGCGGCGCGGTCTCTCGTATACCGCCTCGTTCACTTATACACGCGCGTCGCTCGTTCGTTCGGTCGGTCGGTGTGAGTCACGCATCGCGAGCTTCCTGCTGGCAGGGCCCCGCCGCGCTTCATCGTCCCCCTCGCGCGTTTCGTTTCGCGCCGCCGTTAGTTGACCCTCCGCCAGGGTCTCTTCTCTTCTCTTCTCTTCTCTTCTCTTCTCTTCCCCCCCGTCGTCACTGGCTTCGGTCCGATTTCTTTTGTCTCTCTCACGTTGACATCGAACAAAAAAAGTCTACGAAGTTCAGTTAAAATCTTTTTAGTCAAATCACTATGTGTTTTCCCGTCGTAAATTTTCTGGAGAGACATGTCTTTTCTCTATTCTACCGATTTGACAAAGATTGGCATATTATTTGACCTTCTCTGTGGGAGAAACGCTGCTTGGCGATGAGTGTCCAAATTGATGAAAGGGTACGAACTTCTATGCAATCTTTTAAGCAAACTGCACCGCAGTCTTGACCTGTCTGAATAATATGTTTGGAATTTACGCAGGGTTTTTCGCAATTCAGAGAGCGACAAAAGAAACGCGTTCTGGCGCAAAAGGTCTTCTTTCGACTCGCGCGCGAGTCGATTACCGTATCGATGGGCGCGAATTAGTCGACAGCCACGTTTCCGAGTTTCTCTGTCGCCGTCGTCGCGCGCGCGCAAAGTCGACGACCCCTTTTGTTGCATCTGCTCGCGGCATGTGTTTCGCAACTCGTCGCGAGCGAGCGATAACAGTTCGCGTTTCCTGCTGCGATCTGCGTAAATTGTTTCGCGACGCACTAAAGACCGTCCTTCGAGAGCGGGAATCGAGCCGCGGCGAGATTAATAATCGATTCTTAATTCGAGGTTCTTTGTACACAAAACTAGCGAATAAGATTCTTGCTAACTGTTAACATCTATTTATTTCTCGCTTGCTTCTGTCAAGTCTACATTGTTCGTTCAAACAATGTGAATATTGTCGGTGGTACGCGGTGAATTTGATTTACTGTATTCATTTATTATGCATTTACGTTTGATTTACTTGAAAAGGGCTGCAATGACAGCCGAAACGTTGTATTTTAACTCATTATTTATAATAAATGATTGCCAGTTTGGTCGACTGTTACCATTGAGGAAAGATTTTTATTAATTATTACTGGCGAACCTTAAGGATTATTATCTGTTTGTACGCAGATCGATCTTTTGGAGCACAAAGAAGCCTCGAGCTACGTAGGAGGATGTTTTCCTTAAACGAGGACATTGAAATTTTGAGTTTTTTTTTTGCGTTCGGCGTTACGGGTATTTTCCACCTCTGAAATAAATGGTCTGACCCGGTCTAAAACCTGCTCACTGAAACCTTTCTTGCTTTGATGGGTATTGTCCACCGGAAACCGCTTTCGCATAACTTCCGATGGACTCCCTGAAATTTTCGACCTATCTTAACAACTGGCAATTTTTTGTTCAAAAACATGAAACACGAAGAAAAAGTTGCCGATTGTTGCTCCAGTGAAGACATCGCTATAGTCGGTCGGTGTTAATTGACGCATGGTTTTAACCGACGACGTAAAATATCGCGGCGAACGAATTCCATTTCGGTGATCCATACCATTAGACGAGCGATAGCGTAGGAACGTGAAATATTATCAAAAAACGCCGATCGCGCGCGCACGCGTCCCTTTCCTTTTCGATAATTACCGCGTCCTCCGATAATCCGATCCGCGGCATCGCTTTATTACTTTCCCAATAAGCAACCGATATTCCTGCCACCCAAATTCCGTATAAAATTCCTCACAAACTACATATAAAATACATTTATATATCATATACATATTATTTTATATAGAAAATAAATGTATATACGTATAGTGTACTACAATGCTATGTACACGTGCGTTGCACGTGCGGTAACGGCTACGTCTATATTCCCAGATACGCAAGAAATTAATGCGCAAACGAGCGCCACGTCGTTTCTCTCCTCGTTCCCGCCGCGTGTGCATCGATCAAACATATACGAGATCCGCGCGTAAAACCGACGCGAAAGAGGGAGAAAGAGAGAAACTCGAAATAAGGACACCGCCGATACTTGCCTATCGATCCTCGACTGTCGATACCGAATATTCGTGACACTATTTCATACTTTGCGCCTTCTTCGCATCCGTAGAATGCCGATATCTATAACGATACTCGAGACACGCGTGTCAAAAAGAGTGCAATCGTTTCGAAATACCTTTGTCAAACGTAAAACGAGTTAATACCGATATATTTCCTTCCATCATTAATCATTTCGTAATCATCCTCCTCGAAAAGTTTCGATCTCGCGCAAAGAAATAGCTATCGATGCCGGATAAAAATCCGTAACGTCATCGCGGGAGCGTCCGGTCTAAGTATATATATATATATGTTCGCGAAAGTGTGCCGTCGAATATTAGGCTCGCGCGAATGAATTATAACGGTTCGGCTCGGCTCGCTGTCGTTCGAGCGCGACATATCCGGAGCGAAAAAGAGAGAGAGAGAGCGAGCACACCCCGCGGGGCCCACACGTATTCTCTCTCCCCCGCCTTTGTGCGATCGTTGCATGCGTGCACGTGAGAAGAGGAAGGAGCGAGAGAGAGAGAAGCCGCGTATATCTGGGCCCTCGGGCCAGACGATCGACGATCGCCCTGGCATGCGGGTTCCGCGACCAAGATCACGAGAGGTGTCGCATGCACGGCGGTGCTGACCAGCTGCCGTTCTCATCCCAAGAGCGAGCGAGAGAGAGGACTCACGGCGGTGTCTCGTCGTCATCATCATCATCATCATCATCATCATCATCATCGTCATCATATTTGCGCGCAATTGCTACGCAACCCATCTCTCTATATCCCATTATCGTATCTACCACGTTACACCACTTTCTATTACATTGTCCTCGTCATCGTCGCATTTATTAGTCGTCCGCGAGATACCTCGTCTTTTTCATTTTCCACCGTCCTTGTTATCGTCGTCGTCGTCGTCGTCGTCGTCGTCGTCGTCGCGTTTCTGTCGGGCGCTGTTGCACGCCGGCAACGTCGCGCGTCACGACACGCCGCGTTGCTCGGGTATAGGTTATCGCCGTCGCGCCGCGGCGGCTTCGGGAGAGCGCGCGCACGTACACACGTAACGCGGACGTGCCGGGCTAATGCACACGGACGTAGCCCGACGTTCGGCCGTGGCTGCGTGTGTATACGGGTACCTATGGGTCCCTCCGTCTCTCTCTCTCTCTCTCTCTCTCTCTCGCCGCTCTGCCTGCGCAGCGGAGAGATATCCCTCGGGGTTCGCCCGCCTTTTCCTCTCGCACGGGTCTCTTCGCCGCGCGAGCCTCGGCGAGCGAACGAACGATCGGCGAGAGAACAGCAACGGATGCGCGTCCTGCTGTTCGTCCCGCTCGCTCTTTCTCTCTCCCTCTCTCTCTCTCTCTCTCTCGTGGAACCGCCGAGTCCCGAGCAATATAAGCCGAGTAATATTACCGCGGGAAGAGCGGTAAGGTAACAGAGAGCCGCTGCTACGGACCGTTCCTTTCGAGAATTTACGAGCGGCACGGTCCGGGTGCCCGACTCTCTCTCTCTCTCTCTCTCTCTCTCTCTCTCCCTTTCTCGCGCCATGTATTCTGGAACGTACCGCGTGGAACCCAGGCACTGACTCGCCGAGGCGGCATCGGAGCCGTGAACGTTTCCGTGCTACGCTCGCAATTTCGAGGGAACGTACGCGATTATGCGAGGGCAATCGCGCGACCGAGCGAACGAGCGAGCGAGCCCCGGCCCCGCCGTTGCGATAACTTATCAACGTCGTGCGAGATAAAATAGCGATACGCCGATAAACGCGCGCCCGGCGCAACAAAAGAACGATCTCTATCGAATTCGATCCTTCGCTGATCGATCGCGTGAGCGACGAGATGTGTTTACGTTCGCGGAATTAAATCGTTGGCTTCGAAGATCGTCGAGAGGCTCTCTAATATCGGAGGAGGGAAATGTTGTTCATTAAAGATCAATCGTACCGTACAAAGTGTCATGCCAAAGTCTTGAGAAATTTCAAGGGCGTATTCTCCAAGTAAAGGTCAAAACGAGTTTTTATTCATAGATATGAGTGAAAAAATGCTTTTCCTGCGAGTTATATTCTTAGCCGATCTTTCCAACTTCGCAGTAGGTTTTAGCAGGGTAGCATATTTTCGCCTCTTTTCAGATAAGTTCTACAAAGAAGAGACCGAAGATATGCTGCCTCTTGTCAGGTAAAGATAAAACTTACCAAGAGTTGGAACAACCGGCCCTTAAAGTTGCGGCAAATAATCGAAGAATAAAAAGTCTAGTTTTAAAAACACCGAGTGATTTTTCTGCTTGCAAAAAACATTTTCTCTCACAAATCGATCGCGGATCGAGGCAGTTTGACGTCCATTAAAGTACGCGATAAATCGCTCTTCTTTTTTTTTTGCACACTGTGCAACATTCGCGGAATCGTTATTATGTATACGTTCGCGGTCAGCGACGATAATGACCGAGTGTATTGGTGTCCCCTATCTCCGTTACGACGCGTATCGGCATCAATCGCTCTTCTCTCGCGGCTTCCACCTCGAGGAATCGAGCGGTTAGGTCGGGTTAGGTTCCCCCCCGGTTCCTCCTTCCGATTAGCGATAGTCGAAGCGATGCGGAGCCGTATACAAGGCGCAGATAACGCGCCGGCGTTCTCGAAAGCGCGTTTTGAAACCCGAGACCGTTACGATTGTTTACGGGCGAGCGAGCAGCGAGGATTCCATCGAGGCGCGCGAGTTAAATCGGCCGCGCGTTTCAAGCTCCGCTGCTGCGTCGCGTCGTAGTCGCTTGCCATATGTATCGTCCGCGAGAGAGGAAGGCCGGCGACGATAAGAAAACAAGGGGAACGACCAAAGGAAGAGAAGGAAGGAAAAAAAAAAAAGAGTCGTTTATTTGGAGGTCCTCTCCTGGATCCTTGCTGCTGCGATGTTAGTTTGTGACGAGAGGCGAGAAAATACTATCGAGGCTAGAAATTCTTGCCGACCGTTTCCGAGATAACAAAATATTTCGATGAAACATTGCTTCGGATTGCTTTGCTTCACTTTTAAACTAGACTAATATGAGGCGCAGTCAGCCCGTCTGCTCTTTGCATACGCGCGTCATTATGACAAATTGATATCGCTATCATTTTACGCGATTGCTGGTTAGAACTGTCAAGGAAAAAATACTTTTTGTTTACAAGTGCCGTAAGAGATTTTGTTGTTTCATTGAAATATACCGCGGAACAAGGAGGTTTAAGCGCGACGAAAAAGAAAAAAAGACAAATGGATGAGAGAAAAAAGGGAAAGTTTCTATACAATAGAGCAATGTATAAGATGCAAAATATATAGCAGGACGTTACGAGTTGTCGTTTATCAACGTTGGTAAAAGGGCACCATGTCCGAATTGTTATAAGTTGTATTAGCTACGGCAATACTTCTAACTAATTGTTCTCTTTTAATTGTAAGTTAATGACGTCAGTCGTAAATGAAGCCTATACACAAATCGTTCCGGTCTTTTGCATTATATAGTTTAAGATGAATGAATAATAATACTGTTGATTTGTGTGACAATAATAATAGTAATCGCAATTATCGTCGGCATCGTTTAGAAATCACGTTATTTTCGGATTTGAAAAGGGTTAATTATTTTTATTATATAGCAGATAAAGCCGATTAGCATATGAAGAAAATTCTCATGTCTCGATCGATACTCTACATCTTCGAGAGAGATCCAAAGGAAGATTTTTCGAAATAATTAAAAAAGTTTTTCTAAACGCAATTTCATTGCGTCTGACTCTTATTAACTTTTAATTTTATTTACACATATCAGAATTTTTTCAATTTATTGTTTAGACGTTTTTGTGTGTGTGAAGCTGGCGTATCATTTCGCGGAATATCATGATTTGTTAAGAGTTCTGACTTCCTTTTTAATAGTTTTAGAGTTCCTGATAGATTAAACATATAATTCTATTCATTAAAGCGAAAAAATCGCTTAGTGCAAAGTGAGAGATTTCAACTTCACGCAACGATGCTTTATTAGCATATCACTTTGTCCTACGGCATTTTCCTTATCAGAAATTATCAGAATTGAGTAGATTCATAGTTCTACATGAGTTCTAAGAAGAGTTCTACCTATTAAAAGTAAAAAAATATTCATTTAAAATACAGATGAGATACCTCTATATACAGGGTGTCCTGTAACTAACGGACCAATGATTAAGGGCGGATTCTCTGGCCAATTTGGAGACGATTTTTTCTTAGCAAAAATGTTGAGAAGTCAATAATTTTCGAGTTATAAGCGATTGAAAAAAATGAGTTTTTTGAAAACTAAACGTTTTGAAGTTAAAAGTCTAACATAATTACATTCTTCAGTTAATTTGAGGCTTAGTTATAAAGATATATAATGACAAATATTGGAAAGTTGTAAAAAATGATGACATTTTTCGACATTTTCGCTGAGGAAAAATCGTTCCCAAATTGACCCAAGAATCCATTTGTGATCGTTGGTCCGTTAGTTACCGGACACCCTGTATAGAGATCAAGAGATCTGCTATTATACGAGAACTGCTAATAAAGTCACTGCCAAAAATTTGTGCTCGTGGAGAGAAAAAAAAGCTTATCCGAAAAGGCTCGAAAAGAGGCATTTTTCGGGTAAGAAATTGTTTAAAAAAATGTCTATCTATTTTAATTATCAGAACTCTTTAGAAAAGTAATTTATACATTCATAATTATACGAGAACTGCTTTATTAGCAGCACAGTTCTCGTATAATTTTGAATGTATAAATTACTTTTCTAAAGAGTTCTGATAATTAAAATAGATAGACATTTTTTTAAACAATTTTTTACCCGAAAAATGCCTCTTTTCGAGCCTTTTCGTATAAGCTTTTTTTTTCTTTCCACGAGCAAATTTTTTGGCAGTGACTTTCTGACTGCCCGGATACGTTAATAGTGTTTGTGTATATGTGCATGCTGAAGTTACGTCTGTGTGCGACAGTCACTGCCAAAAATTTTGTTCGTGGAGAGAAAAAAAAACTTATATACGAAAACATTGATGAAAAGCGTTTATACTTTTGGATATGATTGTAGCCGGAGAAGGTCTTTAGAGGTGAGATTCCCTCTAACAAATAGATCTCGATTTTTATAATTTAATTTTTTAATTCTAGAATTATCTCTTTACAAAAGCAATATTTATATTCAAAACTATACGAGTTTAGATTTATAGTAAGATGAGAACTCTTCAAGATCGATTGGAATCTCACCTTTAGGCTCGAAAAGATGCATTTTTCGGGTAAAAAATTGTTTAAAAAAATGTCTATCTATTTTAATTATCAGAACTCTTTAGAAAAGTAATTTATACATTCAAAATTATACGAGAACTGCTTTATTAGCAGAACTCTTGATCTCTATATATAGAGGTATCTCATTTGTATTTTAGTTAAATTAATATTTTTTTGCTTTTAATAGGTAGAATTCTTCTTAGAACTCATGTCGAACTATAAATTTACTCATTTCTGATAAGGAAAATGCCGTAGACAAATATATGTCTGTAAACAAAAGTACACAAGGAAATATTCGCCAATATAATTTACAGCTAATATCGCTCTTTTTCGAGTTAGTCACCTCTTACATATCCGTGGGCGCTTTCAGCAGGCCAACTCGCATTCTTGGACAATAATAGGTTTGCACACTACTGCAACTACCTGCTCTTATTGTTAGCAGTTCATGTCCATCCCTTTTCTACTCGGTAACAGTTTCACAGGAATCATTATGCTCGGACATAGTGTAAGAACTGTTTTAATTGTTAGTCCCGTTACGCTCAGATAAATCTCACTTTTGTTTATACTTTTTAACATTGATGTTGAAGAAAGACAAAAGTGAGATTTATCTGAGTTTTTTTATGTAAATTTTAATAATGTAAATGGAAAGCAACTATTACTTCGATATTCATTTACGCGTGTATATATATAACGATAATAAACGATTGACCCGATAGAGTCGTTTGTGTGTCGGCACGTCAGGGTCAAGAACACACATACATACACGTCTCTAGTGTCCGTGGTGTTTGTTTGTTTTTTTTTTTTTCGTACAGATGTGTACAAATCATATTATTCGAGAAAAGTGGAAAGAACTTTTTTTAATGAGAAAAATGGTATATTTGTTACAGTAAAACAGATAATAATCCTTAAGGTTCGCCAGTAATAATTAATAAAAATCTTTCCTCAATGGTAAAAGTCGACCAATCATTTATTATAGATAATTAGTTAAAATACAACGTTTCGGCTGTCATTGCAGCCCTTTTCAAGTAAATCTATAAAAAGTTGACAGCCGAAACGTTGTATTTTAACTAATTATCTATAATAAATGATTACTAGTTTGGTCGATTTTTACCATTGAGGAAAGATTTTTGTTACAGTAAATTTATATCTCCAAATATACTTGTTGGTTGATAACTTTTCAAATTGTATAGCATTTCTTAAACATTTTTTTTATTCTCTTTTAAGATTTCATGTATTATAGTGTTTGCTGTTATCGAAATAAAATTATATAGATAATCATCTAGATGAAACTTTGACATCATCTTATCTTTATGTGGATGTAATAAAAATTTACTAAATTATCTAGAATAATGTTCAAATTTGGTTTAAAATCAACACATAAAAATATTTAAGTAGTAGAATTTAAGCAGTAAGCGATACAAGCTTGGAAATAAAAATATGAATATATTTTTATATCTCTTTTATATATAATTTACATTTTTATAACTGTTTACGTAAACAATCTTAAACTTAATATTATCTGCAAATTATCTAGATAAATCATCACATAATTTTATTTTTTATCTAGACATATTCAAAACAAAATCATCTTCATCTTATCTAAGATGAATTGATATATTTTTATCTCATCTTTATCTGTAGTGAAATACTATACCAAAAATCCTCTTTTCGCATTTATATAATAAATAAAAAGAATTTAAAAAAATTCGTTCATCATCGCGCGACAGTTCTAGGTCGCGTCAAATAATCGATTCTCAGGCTCGCGAATCATTAAACGCGCGTCCCTACATTACGTAATACACGGCGATTATATTACAGCGACGAATCGAAATCTCGAAAAGCATATCGATCGTCAATGGATACGATTTTGACAACGTAACATATCTTTCTTCCCGACATTTCTTCGATATACCGCGATTACCGCATCGTCTTATAGCGAATTGGATGCACTAGTGCGCATAAAGGTTATCGCACACAATTTTACAATGACATAAATAATTAAAAAAGTAAAATAATATTAATAGTAACAGCTATTATATTATTATTCATAATATACACTTCCTTCATCTCGGCCAATAGAGCCACACGCGATGTTAGTGCGACAATTAAGAAAGAAAATTTGGAAACTAAGGAATTTGTTGGGATCTCAGAAATTCCCCTTGTTCCTTTCTTAAAATCCCCTGTAAAAAAATAGACGAGAAAAGTATTGGTCCGAAAGTTTGGCCAAATGAACCTTTCTGTCTTTGCTTCTATCCCTTCCGCACTTCAGGTCAAGAAAAACGTGTTGCGACGTGTTCAAATTCCTTGCGAATATTCTCGATTCGGCTGATTTCGGACCAATATTTTTCTCGCCTTTTTCTTTGCAGGGGAACTTTTCTGAGATCCCAACCATAGGATACAAATTCCTTAGTTCAAATTCCTACTCCAAATTTTCTTTCTTAATTGTCGCAATAACATCGCGCGTGGCTCTATTGGCCGAGATGAAGAAAGTGTATATTGTGTTTTTAAAAATTAAGGAGCCGACTTAATATTCTTATTATTATTATTCATATCGAACAACTATAATAATAACTTTTATACTATTAATTATTTTTCTTTTTTAATTACTTTTGTCATTGTAAACTTGTGAGTGATAAACCTTTATATGCACTCAGTGCACACTAATGCATTCAATCGAATTCGCTATTAATTACTCGCGGTGCGCGAGGCATTTGAACGCGTCTTTCTTGGCCTGGAGTGCGCGACAAAAAGGATCGAAGCAAGGAAAAAAAAAGCCTGTTTTCAGGTCACATCCGGTTTTCCGCTCCTTTTGGCGTTCTTTCGACGTACAGAAGAGGACGGTCGTGCGTCGATCAGGGATAGGCGACCTGCGCGCGAGGCAGCCGAGACGGCGCGCGGACGAGAGTGAGAGCGCTTTTGATGCCTGCGCATTCATACGTACTTGCGGGAAACTGTAACTACCCGTCCGTAGTAGAAGTATTAGCCGGGTAGGAGGGAGGGCGGCGGGAGTGAGAGAGAGAGAGAGAGAGAGAGACGGAGCGCGGCGGCGGGAGAGGGCAAACTGGGTCAGTGTCGTGGAACTTGAAAACTTCGCTTCCGCGTAATGCGAGAACGGCGCCGCTGACTGCCATCTCCAAGTCGCTTAAACTGCGTTTACGAGTGGCGGCGGCGGCGGTGGTAGTAGGTAGGTGTATAGGTAGGTAAAACAGAAACACACTTGGAGAACTCGGACTGAGTTATGAGTGTAGTTATATGTATGTGTACATGTATATGCGCGGGTATACACACAAGAGTTTCTCTTCCGACTCACGGTTCCACAAGTGTCTACGGATCGGGAGAAGCGGCTTTTGTTGGCTTCGAAAAACAGAAATAATGCTCAGAAAAACAGCATGGGAGATAATAAACGAGTGACACCTGACATTTTACTGTCGCGAAGAAAAATGATCAAGTTTAGGGTTCTATGAAAAGTTGATTTTTTAGGATTCGAATCTATAGCGGGCGGAAAAAAATGTTTCTGAAATTTAATGGTTCTTCCCCAAATTGCATTTTGGATGGAATCTGAAGTATAGACACGCAGCATGAAAGTTATGCCGAAGGTCTCGGAAGGTCACGAATCGCCTATGACCGGGCAGAGAAAGTCCGTTCGCCCAGCTACTCTCGACGATTGCCTAAAGTTACGCTTTCTGTCCCTCTTCTCGTTCCATCTCTCATCTGTATACTCGAGCTCGCGCTCCGGAATTTCCATTTTCGCGAAACGCCGACGGCTCATTTTCTGGTTTAATAACCGAGATGTTCAGCTTGAACGGGAGCCGAGAGAGAGAGAGAGAGGGACAACCGCGAGTGCGTCGTCGGACGGGAGCAAAGGGCGCGTTGCACACAGGGGATATATGTATACCGCCCACGTATAAACGCGCATTATATAGCGTTACACGTAAGCCTGAAAACACGGGTGGCTGCTCGTTGACGCGGATAAACCATCAGCGCGATGGCGCTATATTTACAAGAGAGCTCTCTCTCATTCTCCTTATATATATATATATATATACACGGTATATGCGCTCTCTTGTTCTACTCGAGCGTATATTTTTTTTTCGCCTCGCGGATTTCCAGGGTCGCGAGAGAGAGCGTGCGCGACCGCGATCGCGATGAACACTTTTTTCGGGTCGCGCCACGTGTAGTATCGCGCCAGATATATATATGTATACGCGGAGGCAGGAGGCGGCGAGACGCGACGCGACGCGCATTTTTGATTTCGCAACGAGAGAGCCTAGAGATAATTGGCGCGCATTAGCGATCCGATACACGCAAGCGCCGTATCGTCGCCGGCACACCGATGAAAATTACGAGTAACCACGCGCGTTTCGCGGGTCGTATATATATATATATATTTGTTTTATTTTTTCCGCGCGATACGCCCTCGCTTTTCAATCGATGATTTCATCGATTCTTCCCCCCCGTTGCCGGGGAAATAAAGTACCGCCCGCCACGAACACAACTATATATTAGGTATATGTGGGTATATTATATTTACTTCGCATTTTCGTAAATAAAAATCTTGCGGCGAAAAATTATTCTACGAGCGCGTGTGTCGAAAGTTTCAAACGGTTCTCAATAAAGATGTAGAAAAGATTTGCTCTATGAAAATGAATTTTATTTAATAATAAATTTTGCACTATTATACATTCTAATGCGAAACTTATATTTTATCGATGATTTTATTGATTGTCCTATGCTATGGAATTTTATATTTTTCTAAATAAATACTTGCGAAAAAAATTATTGTATTCTCGAGTGACGAAAGTTTGAGTGTCTTCTTTTACCGAGAGCCTTTTACAGCTTGAAAAGATTCGTCTGTTTGAACCATTTTATTAATAAATATAATAAATTTACAACATTACAACGCAAACATTTTCAGTTTCGGAGCAACCATCGTCTACACATTTGGAAAATTTGTATTTTCTTGTAAAAAAATATCCCCATCAAAATTTTTGTGTTAAATATTTTACACATTCGTGTGTTAATTTATCATATTGCCGTTGTGTTAATTGAACTCAACTGTTAAATTTTTAAAACAACTGAAAAAAAGTGTAAAAATAACACAATGTGCATGACATCCGCACAGGCTCCGATTGCCGTCGATATTTTATTTTATTAAAACTATGTTAATTTTACATAAAATGTATTTCAAATTAGTCCGACCCAGTATTTTTCATATGAAATACAATATATTCTTAAATATTTTCAAGATTAAAAATATTTCACTAAACATGTAATTACACATAGGAAATGTTAGTAATGTATAAATGCTATAAAATAATGTTATAAAGAAAATAGATAAATACTTATAAAATAAAATTCTAATAAACTAAAAATAGTAATTTTACCTATATTTTACATGTATTTTTACATTATAATATGTATTTTCACTTTAAAACAAATGGAACAAAAAATCACAGTGATAAGCAAGTAACTTTTCCAGTTCTGAACTAGTAATTTCCATGTAAAAGTACATGGATTTTTTTCAGTGTACTTGTGTCCACCATTTAACGTATCCGTGTTATATTAAATTAACACAAAAATTTCTGTGGACCATTTGGTACAGGCGATGTCTGTTAAATTTAACAGAAATTTTTCAACTGTAACATTTCATACAATATGAAATGACTGAAAAGACGAGTCTATTGATTGTTTTACTACTTCCAACAGGTGGAATATTTTCTCTTTAGGTTTTGTTGAAACTTCAACAAAACTTCAGCAAGAATTCAAGCTTGCCCTTGCACGTTTGTATGGATTTTACCCTGCGAAAAAAATAATGTTCAGCAAAAAAATTTTTTTTTAATCTAACTAATGCGGCGGTCACGGGCTGTCAAATAAATATTTGTCAATATGAAAAAAATATTATGTTCCAAATTCAGCGCCTTAGTTAACAATACCGCAGTGTATTTGACTTAAACATTTAAATATTTCAATGAAACAAATTCCATTGACTAAACGCGTTTAATCATATTAACATAATTTTTTTCTCAGTGTACCAATACTAAAATAAGTATGTTTTTACGACTCATCGTACCCCCGAAAAGATCCGCCGCAAACTTATCTAATATATACGCAATCTATTACGTTAAACGATTAAAAGGAAGCGAATTGGAACGAAATGACGAATATTTTTGTCTCGCATCGATTTTCGATGTCGATCGGAGGATGTCAGTCTTTGGTAGAATTAATCGCGAATCGCGTTGAAACTTAAAACTCGTCCGTAGAACGGCGGACAGATAAATTCGCCAGCGCAACGTGGTCTCATTATAGAGTAGAACGGCCGCGACGACGGCCGGTGACACGAAGGTTTTCTCTCTCTTCCCCCCTCCGATTCTTCCTCGATATCGACTTTAGACCGAACGGCCCGGAGGCAGGCAGCGTGTTGAGAGAGCGCGTTCGCTAAGTCTAAATAACCTCTGGTATATCGAACCGCTGCCAGGGAATCCGCGGCTGCCTGGCTCGCGGATCGCGAGGCCGCCGGGTCTTCTCTGTCTCTTTCTCCCTGTCATCTCTGTCTTTTCCTTTCGTGTCGTCGTCACGTTTCATTCGACAAACCTACTAGCTAGATCGTCATTGTGCAGGCTTGCAGTTTTCGACTGGCAATCAGTAGAATTCATGTTTTACCCTGCAAACAATAGAAAAGACTTTATCCTATTATATATATATATATATATATGCATATCTCTTTTCTACCATTTTCTTCAACAAACAACTTTCAAACGGATTCTCTTTAAGTAAATAAGAAAAGAATTTGGTCTAAAATCTGCGAGAAATTTGTCATAGGTTGTTAACAATGGACGAAGGCACATGGGAAAGATATGCATCTTTGGGACGCAGAAAGTCGGAAGCAACCATAATCCTTGTTAGAATATTCGGTCATCGTGGAAAACTTTCGCGATGCGGTCACATATCGTGTCTAACAATTTTGCCCTCATCTTACTTGACAGATAGTATATTTTCATTTCTTGTAGACGCTACCTAGATAAATTCTAAAAAAGGAGTGTGGGAAAAAACTATTAGTCCTTTGATTACACTTCCGAGGCATGAATAGATAAGTCTCGGCTCGATCATTTACATCCGGCCTATTTTAACATATTTTCGACCCTAATTTACCTAAGCTCAAACTTTTCAGAGAAAGTTTGAAATTTTTTAATGGAAAGGTCGCGGACATCACTCACTAAAAAAGGATCTGGTTGTCATCCGGACATGACAGATATTGTATTATATTCTTTTTAATTTTTCTTACGTTTCTTTTTTACGTATACCGACAAAGACCAAATTAAAATTCAGAAAATGTTCATTGTGCAGATTACTCAAGCTGCGGCACCAAAGACAACGTATAACGTATCCATGCTGCGCACTTTGTAGTTCGGTACCTGCATATTTCTCGAACAGATTAGAAAATCTATCCGATCGACGCAACATAAAAGAGCGAGAGAGGGAGGAAGAGCGAGAGAAGTCCCAGACGGCCGAGCGCTTTGTCGCCGTTCGCCGAAATCCGTGCTAATTAAAGCCTGCTCGCCGGCCGACCGCGCTACCGCGATATCTGCGCTCGTCTGCTCGTACCTACCTATATTACGAGCATCTTTGTCCCCTTTGAATTTCTCTCTCCTCGCGCGATTCGCCTCGTCGTTCTGCTCGGTTTCACTCTTCCGTCTATCTGTCTATCTCTCGTTCTCTTTTTCTGTTCCGGTGGACCGCTGATTTCCGACATTATAATGTTGTAGTCAACACAAAAAAACACATCACGTGTGCAAGCCACAACACACCCAAAGAAAACATTTGAAGTCAGGGTTCGACCTGCTTGTCTGGTCCATTGTAAGATGACCGCGTTGAATAACGGTATTCCGTGTTATATAGACATTTGCCTGTGCGTGTGCGTATGCGTATAAGCTTGTATTGGTTTCGCAGCACCCTACGTTGCGATTAACTGTCTGTCCTTAGTCTAACCCACTGCCATTTTTTTCTATTGAAGCAAGTGTTCATCTATTCATAAAGCGACTCTTCTATTGTGTTCTTAAGAGATTTTCGGTAGTTTCAGGATTCTACTAGGAAGTTTGATGTAGAATAAGTAGGTATTTTTGTTTATTTGTCTACATCGGTGACAAGATATTTCTTTTTGCAATCTTTCTTTATATCTCTTGTCGCCATTTACTTGGTTATTTAACCAAGTCTTTTTTTCCTTGAAAAAGTTTTGTTGTCAATCGTAAAGGGTAGACATTTGAAATTGGGGATTTTTTAATACATGTAAATAAATATTTATATGAGTATCTGAAAGAAGATGTTTTTAACTACTATTGTTTGCAGAAATTTTAATAAACACAGAGCACCTTAACGACCTTTTAAATTCAATCAGTACAAGTCGTACGACATCGAGAAGTGAAGGGAAGAAATCATTTTCATTTAAAGTATTACATTTTAATGGAGAAGACCATAAAATATTAATTGTATAGCAAAAAGCTCAGAATGACAATTTAAATTTTATATCCGCGTTATAAATGAATCTGCGATTTATTATATTTCGCTGTGAATTTTAAGAAAATTTTCGGAAAATCCGAAATCAATATATTAACGTGAGACATTAATACAATAATATATATATATATATGATTGGTGTCCCAAACCACCTGTGTCTGCAGTTGTTTGAGGAAACAATGCACTTTCGTGTGAAGAATGTTTCATACGAAAGTTGTATAGGACTCTAAGTATATAGGACGCATTATATGTATTATTATATTATAACCTTGAATAGCATTGTCAAGGTCACATGCCATAACGGTTATATAATAATACTGCTATATAATACGTCATTTATAGAGCCCTATACAACTTTTATACGAAACATTTTTCACAAAAGTGCGTCATGTTTTCTCAAAAAATTGCCGAGTATTTAAAACGTGTAATATTTATTAATTAAAAATGCATATATTTTTAATTTCATTTCTTTATACATTTATAATTTCGCGATAGACTCTCGTGTAAACATATATAACAATAAATTATGCCATTCGAGAATTAATGCGTTCTCTCGAAAAGTGCATTGTTCGCTGCTTTTCCAACTTTCGAAGGAGTTTTTCTTCCGGTCCAAATTCTAGGGAAATATATATAGGCGTCTGTACGCGCGCGCACGCGCGTTCTCACACACACACACGCACACACGGACGTACAGATGGGCGTATTCACGCAGACCAAGCCGGCGGCGCATGTAGGTTATTTCATGGGCGCTGAAAGCGAACGCATATGCGTTCGTAAATACGACCTTGTGGCTTTACGATCGTTTACAAACTCTTCCGACCTTTCGGGTCGGGGAGAAACGGGAGCGTGCAAACTCGGCGTTATTCCAATTAATCTCCACACGCGCCGTAATATCGCAAACGCGTGTGCGTGTGCGTGGGCGATCGCGTAATAACAGAGATAAAAAATTAAAAAGTTCAATGGTTCGCTGCATCGCTAAATAAAATTCATCCCGCGTCACGCGGAATTCATATACACACACACACACACACACACATATATATATATATCGATGATGTAGAGAGATATAGAGCGATTCTCACGGATTTCCACATTTTTCCCTTTCAACGATAATATTTTGATAGCGATTTCACGTTTCGCGCAATTCGTTATTGAAATTAAATCGATTAATATCCCCATTTCGTTTTCGGCGAATTGACAAAAAACGACGCGATGCGAAAGTGGACGTTCGAAAGAGGAAGAAAAAAATACTTGGGAATTTTTTCCTAAATATATTCCTAGTGAAAGTAGTTTAAACGTTGTAAAAAGTTGGAAGCAACGCGCGCACTCGGAGAATAAAGTTTCCGATAAAGTTTTGCGAAAACTTCCGCCAATATATCGCAAGATCATTATATGTACGTCTCGTGGATAAAAAATCTATTAATAAGGATTATTCGTATACCGAAGAGAGAGATTTCGTCAATCGACAAGTGTTGCAATCTCGCGAGAGATGCGAACGCAATTTCTTCATCATCGTTCGGACTTGATATACACGAATCGAGTTTTATCTTTTCGACAACGAACGAGCATTAAATTACGCAGAAATTAAAAGAGTATAAATATATGTATATATTGCCGTGCATATAATCCGGAAACTCGGCGTAATCGAGATAAATAAATATATGATCGAAGATAAACGAGAGAGCGAGGAGAGAAAAGTAAGCAGCAGCCCGAATAAATAGAGCCAAGTAAATAATTTGGAGTCGAAGGGGAAAAAAAACGCGAAAATCGACGCAAAATGGCCGAGAGTAATGACAATCCATCGCGCGAGATCGAATTTTTACACGCGAGAAAATGGCGCAGCTTTCATCGCGAAGAGGACACGCCTCTGAAACTCGTTCTCGAAAAGCCGCAAACGCGTTTCGGTCGAGCGATCGAGCCGAGAGAGAAAAAGAGACAGAGATCCTTTCTCTCCTTGTCACATCCGCGTGAAATTTTCGTCTAAATCCGTGAAAGAGCGCGACCGGCAATAACTTGTAATAAATCGAGCTCGAACCCGAGGTCTCCCCTCTTTCCTCGGACCCGGGGATGGAATAACGCACCTGTGTGCTTAAAAAAAAAAAAAACGTGTAAAAATTCCACGTTCACGCGCGGAAAGAGAAGACGGTAAAGTGAATTAATGGTGTTTTGTCAAACTTTAAATATCTCCGTGCGCAGTATTATTCGCCCGTATATCCGCGTTTCGTGCCGCATTTTTAAAGGGGATCGCGCACGATTCGTTCTCTCTCGTCGTTCCACCTTCCGACGAAATTGGGACATTAATCGGAGCAGTTTTCCTCAAAAATGTTTATCATGTGTTTTAACGTTATACATGCGCATGTATCCTCAATATATTATTCATATTTATATATAATTATATATATAATATTTAAAAATATAAAATGTTTATATAGGTGTATATAAAAAATATATGAAATATAATCAATTTCTAGGCATTTAACGTGCTCAAAAACTTGATTCGTATATGTATTAATCCAACTAATGAAGAAATTTTGCTCGCATCTCGTAAACATTTTTTCAGTTCATCGATTATAATCTCGATAGCTATACGTATAGGTATATGAACGGCGTCAGAATATTTAAAAATGTACTCGATTATCAATGTTTCCCCATGCTAAATAAATCGATAATATTTTTACAAATACTTTTCACATCGCTTATTCCACGATTCTAAACAATGTACAGATATACCTGATTTCCCTCATCTTTAATCGTTACGCGTATACTTATACGTCCCGAAAGAGTCGAGAACGTCGTTGGATCCGACGCTAATCATAAAGCGGCGGATGTGGAAACGTCACGATAACTTTCCGCGTTTGAAATATTCGCCAAGGTGCTCTACGAGGGAGAGAAGAGATGAGAAGGCGCGCTTCTCTCTCTCTCTCTCTCTCTCTCTCTGTCGACACGACGCAACGCGCAACGCACGGCCTGCCCTAAAGGCGAGCTCGTAAGCGCGTAACCGTCGCGTCGTGAGCGCGCGCTTCTCTCTCGCGTGAAATTTAAAGGCGGCTGCTGTCGCGTCCCCCTCTTTACCCCCCTTTCCGGCCCGCTCTTTCCCCCTCGCCGCCGTCGCGCCACACGCGCGCTCGCTCCTCGCGAGAGAGGACTGTGCGCGCTGGGGCCCCTCGATCGATCCACGCCCGCATAGTCGCGAGCGTGTAGAAGAGGTTGTTTGTCGGTGGCCGACCGGCCACGGTCGCCTCGCCATTTGCCATCGACGCTGGCAACGACGACGCCATTGCTGCCTTGCCTAGCTAGCTCGTGTCGTGGAGCAAGAAATTTTTTTCGTGGCTTTTCCTCCCCGCTGTGTTAAGTCGCTGCGCTGAGTAATTAACGACAGTCTCTTGGAAAAGATGGACTTTTTCCCTTTATCCTCCTCGTTTTCGCTCGTCGCGCTGAAATCTTGGATATGGCCTATACCGGGTCTTAAATCTTGTATTCCGGCACAATTCGACCCCCGTGGATTTGCAAAACCTTGATGGGTGTCTCGGACCATTTTCTTTCCGTTTTTTTTTTTTGAAAACTTGAATACGGGTTGGCCATAAGGATCGCAAAAGTGTGGAACAATTTACCCGAGGTCCGTGTTCTTAAATTTCTATATTATCTTTTGATCTTTTGAACTTATTAAAAATACGCCAAAGGGAAGAACACGTAAAAGATCTCCGTTCAATATATAACCTAAGCGATCTATAAGCGCGAGGAATTATTTGCCAGCTGTGTCGAAATGTGAAGTACACAAAAGAATCGTACCATCTTGGGTGAAGAAGAGACATTGTGTTTCGACTCGGCTCAGGGAGATCCCTTCTACCCTCGCACATACATTTACATTTTTATACGCGTTAAATCGATTCTTGCATATTTTAACAGGTTTCTTACGTAATACGTGCAATTATGTCATATTATTTTCCTTATGTCATTATTATTATAAGGAAATTATATAATTATTATTATTACTTATATTATTTTCCAAACTCTAAATTGAGAGAGAATAGAATTTGTGTTAAAAAACGATCCCCGTTGAAATTTTTGTATTAAAAATTTAACATATTCATGTGTTAATTGAACTTAAACGTTAAATGATTAAAACTGAAAAATAACATCATACATTTATTTTTAATTTTGCACAATCAATATATTCTGTCTTGTTAGGCAAGATTTATCTGTCTTTTTGCAGGAAAAAATGTTGATTTTTCATTTTACGAGTGTGCGGATGATGAAATCTAAAATTAACATAGTTTAGTGAATTTTTACGTTAAAACTATGTTAATTTTACCCAAAATGTATTTTAAATTATTTCAAGTTTTGCATTTAATTTGCGCTTAACTAATCTTCTAATTTCTGTTTTTTTTTTTCATCCGTGTGATGTTAAAAAATGACCACGAAAAGCCCCCTGACCGCTGTTCTCAGTCCGAAATAAATATCGAACCGCCTTCGTCGCAATTCGCGGCCGGCCGCCTCGAAATTCTAATCTACCGCGATTATACACGCGGCACAGGCAACGGCGCGACTTTTTTTCCGGACGCACGCGCGAACGCTTTCGAAAGGAAGGACACGCAGCACGGCGCGGCGCGGCGCGTCGACGACGACGACGACGACGACGACGACTTACGTAATCAACGAGCGAAGCCGCGATCCTTCTCCGTCCCTCGCTTCTCTCCACCGGTCCCCTTTGAACTCCTCTCTCTCTCTCTCTCTTGCCGGCTGACTATATACATACGACGCATTTTCTGTTATACTCTCGACGCCTACCATGCCCAACGACCCAAACGACCGACCGACCGGCCACTCCTGCCATTGTTCCTTTTTTTTTTTTCACCGCGCACGTTTTTCTCGCGATTACACCCGCCGCGCGGTTGAAACCCAAACACAAAGAACCCGCACCGACGGCGCCGACGGACCCTTAATTCGTATCTACGAGGGACCGGAGGCTAGGTAGAAAGAGAAAAGAAGGGACGGATCCTAATCGTGACCGCGCGAATTCTTTAGCGTCGGTCGCCTCGCGGCGTGGCGAACCAGCGCGATGCGGTGCGGCGTGGCGACCGCGCCATTTCCGGCGACCGCGCATGCCTTTCAGGCATCCGGGGCTTCTCTCTCTCTCTCTCTCTCTCTCTCGCTCTCGCTCTCGCTCTTGGTGAGTGTGCCGCGGGCATCGTCGGAAAGGGCACGATCGGAAAATTAACGACCCCTCGAGCGTAACTCCCGACTCCAGGTCGACGGGCTGGCTCGCTCGTTCTCTTTCTCCCTTTTGCTCTCTCCCTCCATCTCCGTCGCTCTTTCTCGATCCGCTCGTTCGTTAAGTCCTTCCTTGGCTCGTTCTCTCCCGCGACTCGCACCGCGCGCGTTTTCATCCGTTCCCCCTCGTTTCCCCCCCGCTCGTCCGTCCATCCGTCCATCCGCGCGTCCGTCCCTCGCCGAACCCTCCGTTCTCTCGTCCTTTATCCTAACCATCGCCGCCGGCAGCCCTACCCCTCGAGGCTACGAATCGCAGATTGGTGGAGAGAGCGAGAGAGACGGAGAGAGACGACCGGTCGATTATCTATAATCGATAGCGACTCCCGCGCTCCATATTGCCGTAGTACGCACCGGAGATGGTGACTGACGTTTAAATACACAGACAAGACCGTAATATATCCTCCTCCTCGTCGACGTCGTCGTCGTCGTCGTTTTCGGGGTCCTCGCGCGGCCCGAGATATATATAATATATACGTATCGATTCGTGTGCCGGCGTTATTATTAAATAATTACACGAGGGTGTAAAACGCGCGCGCGACCCGCTGTAAATCCACGAGCTTGACCGATAATAGATGCGCTGCAGGGAGAGAAGACGGCTTCTCCTCCCGGAAGAAATTGCCTTACCTTACCTCCTCGATTTTACATCCCCCCGCGTTCCTGCTACGACGGTAAACGTCGTGTAAACGCGGAATATTCTGCATATCGAGTAAGAGCGTCGCTGACGATCTCGGGGAAAAAAATATCTATTTTATAATTTTTTATTACAATTCGTCATGAATATTCCTCGGAGATGCGAACTTTGAAGAATACGATATCTCAAGTTTTCTCTATACGATTCGGTTTTAAATTCAGTCATTTTATCAAATTTCTCAATACTTATCGATCAATTTTATATCGATACGCATTTATTATCTAATATTTGTGAAAATAAAATTATATCGTTGATTAAAATAATTATGAAAGAGAAAGTAAAGATAAACACTGTAGAGATTCTTCAAGTTCAAGCTGCACCGTCTGTCGTAGAAAGATTAAGTTGGAGAGTCGACTTTCAGAATTACATTTGTAGGAGTTTATTTTTTATTTTCCACCTACTCTTTTTTTTCGCAAGGACTTTATAACGGGAGGAGACTTTTTTTCTATAAATGTCACGCGTAATAAGCATCGATAATCTTTCTTTAACAACGCAGCGACGATTCTAAATAAGGTGCGTGCTTAAAGTACGTTCAAATTGTTTCAACGGACTGAATCAGGTTATCAAAACGATCTACGGCAATTTCCTTTCGGTCGAGCTGGTCGATTTTCGTGGACAATTATTTACGCGACGTGGAACGCCTGAGGAATTTATCCCAAGGATTTTATCCAAAAGCAGCGGATTAACGTCAAAGAAACGAAGGGATGAAATGGTTTTAACGATACAATAATGTATCGTATATTATAAGAAGTCTAAACACTGGAACAATATTTGGTTATAAAAACGCATTATTAGCAGTACTGCGTCCAGGCAGATATCTTTTATTTGTATATGCTTCTTAGAAAGCTTAATATAAGGGTCAGTTAAAAAAGGGCCTAAGTAAATATGTGTATCAAGATATCTATAAAACAATCTAACTAATCTATAAAAAATTAAATTAATATTGTATCATACGATCATGTGTACGTAGAATCCACAAACCTTTGTTAGATTTATTTTTTTATGGTTCTTGTCATAAAAAAAGAATGTGAAACGTAAGTTTAAAATGCAGTAACATTTCTACATTAAATAAAAATAATAGATGAATTGTCAGATTCATTGATCAGACTTAAAAATTATTTTAATTAATTATTTCACCTGTCAAACACTATACGAGAACTGTTTTAGAAAAAACAGAACTCTCGAAAATCGACTGGCGTCTCACCTTTAGAGTCGAAAATAGGCGTTTTTCAGGTGAAATAATTAATTAAAATAATTTTTAAGTGTTTTAATTATCAAAAATCTTTGGAAACTTAATGCACATACCCAGAACTATACCAAAATTGCTTTATAATAAGCAAAACTGTTAAAAATTGACTGGCGTCTCCCTTCGACATCTATAGATACAGATATCCGATTATCTTAATTTTGGTTTAATTAATATTTTTTGCTTTTAGAAGGTAGAACTCTTCTTAGAACTCATGTAGAACTATAGATCTTTTCATTTCTGATCATTTCCGATACGGAAAATGTCGTAGGATAAAGTGAGACGCTGCGTTAAGTTTACGACTCACTTTGCAATTTTTTCGCTTTAACGAGCAGAACTATGTGTTTTACCTATCAGGAACTCCAGAACTATTAAAAAAAAAGTCAGAACTCTCAAAATATAATAAGTTTCCGCAAAATGATACGCCAACTTCACACACACACACAAATAATCGAGAATGAAAGAGGCAACTCGTTAAGGGAGAATCGCGAGAATAAAACGCACTTGTCGAAGGAAAGAAAAATAATCTAAATCTTTTTGTAGCCAAATGTGCGAAGACGTATTTTTTAAGTAAAGTTTTGAAATTTAAAAAAAACACGAAAGATAAAAATGATTTATATATATCATATATATAGCCGAAATAAAGTTATACATTTAATTTTCCACATAGTCAGTTCATCATCATTTTATCGCAGTTACATTCATGTTCGATGCCACGTATGAGTAATTTACAATGAGTGCAACGATAAATAATCCCGCCAACAGTGATATCCGTGCTCGAGCTTTTTGACTGCTGCAACAAAATCCGACAAAGGGTCTGTCACTTGTTCGCGCATTTAAAGAAATATTTCTCGCATCGCAGCGAGTATATCTCGTCATTTATTATTGAAAATGATGATAAAATCGAAGAACAGTGTTAATATAATCAATGATTCGAAATACTGATAGTGGACCTTTTTTGATGATATGGAATATAGAAACAGTATTGAAAATATGTCAGTGATGACTGCGGGAAAAAAATAAACTTCTAGTTTTATTTTGGCGATAATAAATCATTTTTATCTCTCATGGTTTTTTTCTAATTTGAAAACAGACCTTACTTTGAAAAATACGTTTCGTATGTTCCAATTTTGAAGAGCATGCGAAAAATTTAATCTCGACACGCTCGATATCGATCCTCCAATAATCGTTTCCGTTATGTTTCGTTTCGACGCGATGCACAATGTCAGATTTTATATATTCAAAGTTCATTCACAATGTTTCCTTTGACGAGTGCGTTTTATTTTCGTGACTTTTGTACGCCTCTGCATTTTTCTTGGTGAGCTGCCTCTCTTTCATTATATTCCCGATCGTTTTCGTCAATAATGGATTTGACAATTCATCTGTTACATATTTAACGTAAGAATAATTGTTACATTTTATATCCTTCCTTCTGACGAGCGAAAGCATTTCAACAGAGAACAGAGATTTGTGGAGGATTCTGATACACGATCACATGCGATATATGCGTGGTTATATTTTTATTTCATTCACTTTGAATATATCAATTTAATTTTTTATTATACAATTACTAAACACGGATCGAAATGAAACCGAAACGTTTAATTTCAAACTAATAAATAGTGCTTAAAATTATAATATTTAAAAAATTTTTTACGCGCGCTTTTATTCCGCGTTAGGTTTTTTTATTTTTATATCTATATAGTTCATCGTATATAACTTTGAGAGAATTAACTACGGATGATCTTTCATGCTTGTACTTAAGGTATCTATTTTACGTAATCTTCATCAATCTATATTAAATAATATGAAACAATTATTATTCTCACTGCGAGGAATTTGTCAAACATTCTCTATCCAATAAATCGATTGAATTTGTGAATTGTTGAGTTTCGTGTACTAAGGATCGGAGTTTTCATGCTTTGTTCGCATAACTATACCGTTAGTTGTAAACTTTTTGTCTTACAAGAAAACAATGAAAAAGATCAGGAAAGAGAAAATCATATGTTTAAGGATTACGTAAAATTTGCACACAGTGTGTCAGGTGCAAATCAGGTGTGTCGAACATGTGTATCGCGTTTATATGTATAAAAAAAGTTGAAAATATTATTTTCTTTATATCGAAAGACGAAAGAAGAAAAATGTAAGATACATATTATCAAGTGGGATATATTGTACTTATTTACTGTTAGATTAAGGTATTAGAGGAGAAATAAATTCTTTTGTAGCGGAATCTGTATAGTTAGATGGATTCAGATAAGACATAATAATAGAATAATAAAATTTAAAAAGTAAAAATAGATTATACGTTGTGAGAAGAAAGCTGATTTTTGTAATGTGAATTTCGCGCCTTGTTTGCACGAATTCTCCTTAATGTTTGAATATTCGAATTTTTGAATATTAAGAGTCGATTAAAATGCATTCGATTCCGATACAAACCCTGCATGAATTTGAAACTCGAACGTCTTTAATTGCTTTAATATAGTTTTTTTTTCTGAATTCTTTGTTCTAGTCGAAATAAATCAATTTCTTTGCATGCCATCTTTTGTTCGTGGCATATTCGATAGTATGAATGGATACTTTTTCGCTTTTCCTCCATTAGTCAAGAAATCAATATGTATCAATATGTATGTATTCTGTATTTACAGTTTAACTCGTGAAAAGAAAATCTTTCGCATTTTCTAAAAGAAAAGATGCTACAAGAATTTATCTCTCTCTTGTCACGCCTACAATCCAATTTATTTAATTGAGATCATCAAATAAAATCATAAACTCTAGATTTAGCGAATCAACACAATACAATGCTAATTCGCTAAATTATGTTTGTTCCACAAACCACTCGGAACTTTTTAAAACTTTTCAGTCTAGATTTTTCAATACTTTTCTGTTCTAATCTATTTCATTGTCAGAAATTCACCGAAAAGAAACCACTGTCTTTAGAATTCGAAAAAAATGATCATTTGAAACATGCATCAGAAGCTTGCTCTGAAAGCCTTTAATACTTGGTCTACAAAGCTTTAAAGATGCAAAGAATTGGAACAGACTTTTCGCGAGAATTATGTACGAGGATGCTAGAAAATAAAGATGATATAATTTATCGACAAGAGTCAATAATTTGTGATTGAACAAAGAAGAACTCTACGAATATTTAAACCTCCTTTCGACTTCACTCTCGTTTGCTTTAAAATTCCCAAAATTTTCGGCCGTTCGATGATATTTGCATTATCTGTTTCCCTCCGCTTTGCTAATCATATCAAACTTTAAAGGACAAATGACATAGGGTTGACAACTGATTATAGGATTAGAAGAAGGAAGAGATTAACATGTGCACGATGACGTATTCATATGCGCGTATGTATATTTTCCCCATTCATTTCATTCGCTCGACTCGAACCAACACAAAGACCGACATACTACGGATTCTACACAATATTATTACGAAGAGGGGGAAAGAGAGAACAACCTCCACCAGTTCCGAAAGCATCTCTCTCTCTTTCTCCTGGAGAATCTCTTTTCATTCATAAACTCTTTCTGCCGTAATGGAACGCCCGAGTCTGACTGACTTGAAAAAATATATATATATATGCCAAACGATGTATATATATATATATATATATACATATACATATATAAAGAGAGAGGGGGGGGAGAAGAGGAAGAGAAATAGGTATATAGAAAAATTCCGCGCCGCGAGGGGTAGAAGATAAAGCGGTCCACTTTTTCCACGCGGTGTGTTTGAGAAGAACACACAACACAGACCTCGTTTCTCGGACTTTTCTCGGACAAGCGAGAGAAAAAAAATATTTTATCTCCCGACTCGCCTATCATCGTCCATCTGTCCGAAAGCGAGGCGAGTCCGCGGAAGGAACGATAGCGATATCGGGAGCGCATGCTGCGCGAGAAGGTCGAGCGAGAGTCAGTCACCCACGTTTGCACTTTTACGCGTTCATGTACATATATATATATACGCGCACACAGATGCACGCGTAGGTGTAGCTCTTACGTATTCTCGCGTATATACGCGAGCATAAGACGATCACACGTTGTTAGTCGTCGTCGTCGTCACCGTCGGCTTTCACGGTGGATCCTCGAAAGGCCAGAGGTGAGGATCCAGCGAACCGTACACAAAACCGCTTCGCTGCAAAATCGGGAGATTGGACGTCACGGGATATCTACGGGTGGGTTTTTTGCACTATCACGGGGTGTACCGTCAAAGGAAGGGTCGCGTTTGCCGCTGATGCTGCTGCTGCTGCCGGGGTTCGTCGCCGCAGAAGGACGGGATGACGTAACTTGGCTCTCGCCCGGACACTCGCTCGACGATGCTTATATATACGTAATCATTCACGCGACCACACACACACACACACACACACACCAAGATAACGCTAATATCTCGCTGTCGTATGACTAATTGAGAACGTTTAAGAGCTGCAGGAATCTTTCCGAGAAGAAATTTTTATCCGCCAGAATTTCTTTTTTTGTTTCATTTTACCAGTTGACGTTATATAAATTCGTATTAAAATATATTAGGATTCGAGTACATATTCTATTTTTTTTCGAAACTTACATTCGATCGATCACTTTGATTCGATATCGAAAAAGGAGCGTATTTAATTTTTCTGTAGTTTTATAAACTCATCGTTTTTTTTCTATATAAAGAGATTTTAAGGGCTCGTTGTAGAGATTAGCATCTCTCCATATTTCTCTCTCAAAATCGGATCGAATGATCAGAATCACACAAGAATGAAATATTCCGAATTAGAAACACCGTGTATAAATTCGTATTACAAAATATGTTAGAACAAGCGGAGAGGGATAATTGAATTTGTTTGACGTTCGATCCCTTTGATTCGATTTTGAAAAAAAGACGATACACAATTTTTCTTACAATCCTCGTCGAATATACGTCCAAGTAGGCATATATCCGCCTTTATTCGCGGAACGCATTCATTATCGTCGGTCTCGAGCGACGTCGGCGAAGAGAGAAGAGATTCGGGCAGAAATTTCGCGGAGCCTTCCTCTCTCGAGACGAATGGCATCCCGTCGTTCCAGAAGCGAGAGAGCGCGCTAACCGTGGTTATTGGCCGATCGCGAAGAGCCACGTCGACCCGCGACGCGGACCGAGCCGCGCCGGCGTTAATGCGGCTTTGGGCGTCTCGCGGCCTCCTTCGCCTCTCCCCTCGCTCCATCCCGGTCCCTTCCTTTTTTTTCTTTTTTTTTTTTACGTGCGCCTCGCGCGGCCTTCGAAAGATCTCTCCTTCGCCGAAGGAGCGCGAGCAAAGCGGGAAGAGAAGGCGGACGGAGAGGGTCGCGGGGTGTAGGGGGGTGTAGACGAGAAAGAAAAAGACGCGAGGGGGAGAAGGAGAAAGAGAGAGAGAGAGGAAGGAGGGTTCTTCTCTCCGCGGGCTTCTGGCCTGTGAACGAGGAGGTAAAAATCGCGAGAGAGCCGTCAATTAGAAGCGCTCGCGCGGTTCTCGTCCGTTCCTTCCTCGCGCGAACAAAGAGCGACTTTGTCGCCCGTTGTCTCTCTGATGTCTCTCCCTCTTCTTCCCTCCTCGGCCTCCCGACGGAGATATCGACGAGATATCGCGGCGAATGTTGGAATTCGTCGTCGCTTCGGTGTGTTTGTCGTCCGTTCGTGATATAATTGTAGCGAACTCTCGTCGGAAATAGGACGGCTCAGCCGTCTGACAAATTCACGATTCAGCCTTATCCGAATTGTAAGTTTCGCTGATCGGCGATAGAGATTCATTTGGGAAAGAATAGTTTTTCAATAATTGTATGTAATTTGGCGGAAGACGAGAGAGAGGCGATCGATCGCTATTTATATCATGTGATGTGTGATGACAAGATATTCTACATTTTTCCACTAACGTGTAAGATTCGATTACATTCCAAGAGGTTTACTTTATCGCTCGTCACCGTCGACAATCGTTTTTACTTTTCAGTTCATCCCATGTCATTTTTATGTTCTAGACTTCCAAAAAATAAAAAAATCTGAATTATTTATCAATCCTATATATAGATTTTCAAGCCAAATATGAAACCCAATCAGTGTTGACTAATTATCTTTGGCGTCATCATTTATCTAGAAAATGGTGTGTAGACGAGTTGCCATATAATTTTCTCTTTTACCTAGATATATTTAAAATAAAATCATCTTTATCTAGTTAATTCCAAAATCACGCACAACCCTGTGAACCCAATTGATCGTATAAAGTGAAATTCGAATAACAATTTGGAGAAAATATAGAAATGGATCTTTCAGATCCAGCTAACTGTTGGCCGCGTCAAAAAAGCCGAGAGAGAATGACAGTTCGACGAACTATAAAATTGTACAATCTCGCGTCGCGATGGAAAAAAGCGATCGTATGTAAAACACACACCTTAACGCGGCCCTCCTCCGATATTCTTTCTCTCGAACAAGTGCCTGTGTGCCGCGGGTAACCCGATAATTTATAGCGGCGCAAGAGAGAGGCCGAGGAAGGAGAAAGAGACGGAGTGCCGCAGCGCGTAAAGTCCCTCCGTTTACGCAGATACGCGCCGCTTTATGTATACACATATTCGCACATGCGTGCGCTCTCGTCATCCTCCTCTTCTCTTTCGCGGCTCCCCGTATGTTCCCCGTAATAATGATGACGAGCGCGCGCGTTGAGACGGAAGAGCGCTCAAATTTCCCGCGTGAACGACGCGTTGCGTGCGTACGTGCGTGCGTGCGTACCATAAAATGTTGGATCTCTCGGGGTCGAGATCTCCTCTCCTGCCTGATACGCGCAACTTCTTCTCTCTTCCCTTCTCTCGGTCGCACATTTATATAGGCCACGCGGTATACGAGATCGCCGCTAGCCGACTATCGATTCGCCGTATGCTATATATCGAGAAATCGTGGTGGGCTAACAAAGACCAAGACAAGATACGAGACTTCCGTTGGGTATACCGAAGGTGGCGCTGCAGATATTTAGAATACTTATTCACAAACGGTCTTGGAATTATAATTTGTTCCCACACTGTGTTCAGTTTTCATTGTCAGCTTTGACTTACAAATTGATTCTTGCTCGTTAACGATCTAATATAGCGCTCTTCCACCGATGGGTGCATGGCTTCTTCTTAACAAGTCGATCTTCTTCATATCAAACAAATTTAAAATTTAACCTGAACGTCCTTCCGGTGTATTCATTGTGTCGTTCGCAAACAATGCGGCTTCCTACTGAGTAAACTATATAAAATAGGAAAGTGTCGGCTATTTGAGCGAGGATTTTGACACGACAAAACTTGACGAAAGAGAATTTCGGAATTTTCGAGGCCTCTCAACCAAGTGGACATTATCTCGGCGTATAACAGCACGCGCAAGGGACGAGATATGACTTTCCTATTAAATAAAAATAGTTTCCTCTTCTAGCATTTCTCGACGTCATTTTCGCCATCGATTACGCGACGCTATTAGTATTCTCTCGCGGTGCACCGTCGCGCGTCGCACGCTTGCAACGTGTGTCACAAGGCTAAGTCGTTATAACGAGTATCGGAAAGATTTGTCGGAGGCTTTGCAACTTTTAATTCAATTCCGTTATTGCGAGGAGCCGTTTCCTCTCTCCTTCGTCGTCTCCTTCTCGGGTCTCTAGCTCTATCTGTATATATACATCTATATATAAGCCGACAACGTCTCTATGTACTTACGAGAGCGACTACTGGCGCAAACCACAGACGAGAAAATCGCGGCGATTACACACCATGACCATTACCATTATGCCATCCGCGAAAGCTATTTATTAAAGCGACGCGAGAGGAGTCAGACGTCCGGGGTCGGATAAAAGCGCATTTTACACGCGTCAGCGAATCGCGTCTGAAATTCTGGAAATTGTACTCTCTAACTGCGCTCTTGCTTTGTAGCCGAATTCTCTCTTTGGCCGGAGGTGTGTGCGCCAATTATCGATCGGGGTGTCGGGTAATCGATGGTAACGATCATTCGGGAGCACGTGATTCTGTATGCGAAAATATCAATGCGAGAATGTAGACGGATTTTTTTTTCCACGCACGCACACACACACACACACACACATATGCGAGATGCTTCATTTCCGTGAGAGAGAGAGAATGTCAATCAATCTTATTACAATTTAATCGCCGGGATCGTTATAATTCAATTTTTCGCTCAGTGTTTATATATTTATATGATTTATGATTTGTAAATAGATGGCAAGCGGAAAAATAACGCAATAATAATATATTAAACAACAGAGATCTCCCTTTCAAAGGGCAAATAAAAATGTCCGTGAAAATGCAATCACGAAAATTTGTTTATCTCTCATCGTCTCGCTCAATACGTTCTGAAAAAGTAAAAAAAAGGAAGGGAAAAAATGCTCGCACATAAAGCGTGCTGCATCGTTAATCAAAAGATCAAATTTCACGTTCGATATCTAATAAAATACCTTCGATATCTAACAAAAATAAAAGCAAAGAAAAGATAACGTGTCGTCGCCGGCATCGTCATCGGATGTTAGGATCGATTAATGCCATATACGTGTGAAAATTCGATGCTCGTCATTAATGTCGAACATCGCAAGTGCACACACGTTCTTTTTATCCTCTTTTTTTCCTTTTTTTGCTACACTTTGTGTGTCGCGCTATCGTATTGCAAGAGCGGTAACGCGATTAACGAACACAATTGCGTGCGTATGTATACCTGCTGATTGCAGATCTGTCCAACTATACTGCTGGATAAACGCGCGCGTTCGATTAACATAGTAGGCATTTATATATCGCGACGTGTTTTGTCGTTGTCACATTTCTATTAATTTTCAAAGAATTATAAACGTTTCGAAATTGAGCGAGAGGCAGTTTTTCGAGAAAAGAAGGAAACGACTATAACAATTTATTTGAAAAGATTTTTTGCTGACCTTCGACTTTTAGCAAAAAAGAGAAAAGAAAGCGAGAATGGAAAAAGAACGATAAAGTCTAATGTTAGCGATGGGTCTTCATAGGGTGAGACGATACAACATTCAGATATTTTTGAAAAGGTATTCTTACAATATATTTTTAATCAAACCGTCAAACATTAACGTTACGAAAAGAGATAAGACTTATGAGCGGTGTCTTTCGTGTAAATTATAATAAGGTGAAAAAATATTTACGAAATATTTCATGAAAAAATATATTTATAACTGGAAAAGGAAAAAATGCTTGCGATATAACGCGATTTTCAGTTTTCTATTTCTCAAGAAAAGAGTATGATTATTCTCATTGTCGAACTTTTGACTATTTAAAGAATTAGAGAGGTCTACAGCGAATAATTGAAAAGAATGAATAACTTTTTTTATTGTGTAAAATTTTTATTTAAATATTGATAATATTGAATTGACAAATAGATAATGTATAGAAAAAATAATATTACGAAAACAAATTAAATTCTACGGAAAACTCAATTTTTTATGCTCAGATGTGGCTGAATAATGAAAAATGCATAATGATTAATAATGAATTTTTTTATAATCGGCGAAACTCAAAACCTGTCATTGTTTTCTTTCTTTAACTTTTCTTTATAGAACCTTTTATATGAAAATATAGAGAAGAAGGATTTATAATCCGTAGAAAAATCGGAAGATGTCTAGCATGGAAGCTAACCTGAAAACCCTCTGAAAATGTCAGAGAATTTTCAAACTTGTAGAAAGGCCATGGAAGAGTCATGAAATTTTGTGACTTTTGGAATTTTTGTTAAATGGTTAAAAAAAGGACATTTATCGTCTGAGAATTAACATTCCTTACCAATAAAACAATGTTTTCTTCCATTCTAGAGTATTATAATTTATTTTATCTGTATTTCACCGAAAACTAGATTTCTATTAATTTTCGAGTTGTGGACTTAATGTCTTCGTGGACATAGATATTCGTTAAAAAATGATCATGGAAAATTGAGATTTTTAATCTGGAAAACATAGAAAAGTTCAATTTTAGCGCTCGACTCGACATCTTGAGATAAATACAAGAAAGACGACAGTTTCCCTGTGCGCGTCACGCGTCAGGAATTTTGGTACAGTTCTTCCTATGCACAATTCTACCTGAGTCTAGCTCATGACCGGAATTTATACTGGACGCGCCAATTTTTCTGATTTCAAAACGCTAAGAAAGACGAAAAGGGATTAGGTATATTGCCGTTCTTTGAGTTGCCGATTTTTATGTATGGTCTAAATGTTAAAAGATTAACGATCTCTAAGGAACATCATGATTTCCCAACGTCACTGTTCGCAGCACTCTCTTCGTCAAAATGGACAATAGAAAAAATACTTTTTTAGAGGAAATATATATTGGTTTAACATCTGTTCAAGATCATTCAACAAGAAATGTCCAAGTTGGCATTTCATTTTCCAGAATATTTCGAATGAGAGAATAAATAAATATAATTTATATAATATTATATATATATATATACATAAAGAATAAAATAAATTTAAAAAAGAAAAAGTGGAGCGTAATTTTTTCAGGGCCTTTGATACGACCAATCGCGCGCGATACCTTTTTTCCAAGCTCGTACGGTTCCCTTTGACGCCACGTTACTTCGTTAAATATCATACTCTGTCGGGGGAGAGGGAGGGAGGACATTTTTGTCGTCGTGTGAAACGATCGCTACTTGGCAAGGAAAAAAAAAAGAGAAAGAGAGAAAAAGAAAAATCGGCACGGTAGTATTTTACGGGAGCGTCGGCCGATTACGCTAAAGGGCCGCGCTTTCGGCTCTTGGATCGATGAGAGAACTCGGCTCTCTTTAATTCTCCCGGAGCATTAAAATCGATCCCTCTCTCCCTCCCCCTCGCCGTGAAATTTCCCTTTCCCCCGTTTTCGCGCGCGAGAAAGAGAGAGAGAGCGAGGAGGAACGGAGAGAAAAGACCAATAAGTAGTTTCTCTCTCCCATCCCCCTCGTGACCTCTCCCGCAGTAATAATACTGTCCCTCTCAGTTTAAGTTTCCTTTTGAATAACCTGTAGGTCACCGCATAAAAAGGAAACTTGTTGCGTTACTTTATGTGTGTATACGTATACAGAGAATGTCTTTCTCTCTCTTTCCCGCACTTTGCCGAGAACCCATACATACTTCCACGGCGATAGAATACCACGATATATATATATATATATTGTATATATATATATATAAAACGTTATATATATATATATATAACGGCGTTTGTAGAAATGCGGTCTCTCGATCTCGAGATAACTTTCGCAAAAACGATAAACAGCCCGTGAATGAAACGATCCATAAAAATCTCGAGTATAAATATCGATCGGAGGGGAAGAATTATTTAACCGCTATATAATACGTAATTACAATTTTATAATCGCTACGTTATTTCTCCGAGTATGCGTTTTGCTTTTATTTACCGATGCAATAACCCGTAAAGAGCGCCGGGAGTAGTATTGTGGGTCAAGGGCAGCTTACGCGAACATAAATACATGCGCACACAGAGAAAGAGAGGGAAAGAGAGAAAGAGAAAGATAGGGAGGGAGTTTCGACGTACTTTTCGCTATCTATAACAGTCACTCGTCGCAATAAAAACGGTAAACCGACGTTGGTGGTGCAACGAAAGCGAAACTCACCGTAGTCGGAGATAATAGTCGTTATTACTGGCGCTTTCGTGCGATCTAATTAAAATTACTTTGCGACTGTGCGCGTGACACACAGGAGAAGGAGAGGAGGCACGAGCCTCCGAAGCGAGAACGGAGAGCACTAACTTGATAATTTGTGTTTTGGGCTGAGTGCCGATCGTTAAAGCATCTGCTTCGGAACTGTTTCAACGATGAATGGAATTGAGACCGAACAGACCGAATCTCAATGTGGCCAGCTGTCTCTCTCTCGCTCTCATCGTACACTTGTTGCAATGTTGCCTCTCCCCGAGCAGAAAGATAGGATCGACCTGCTTCTATACTGCGGCTTGGCTTTCTGATATATGACATCGAACACACCACATAGAAATGCACGTATATACACCCTCGTACAATACTAACGCTCCGAGCCTCCGTAATGGCTTTATCATAAGGGATGAAACGGGAGCCATTAAGTAACGCGAGATCTCCGATTGAGGGCGGCAAACAAAAGCCACGTACCGATTAATTTGATAATAACACCGTTACCTAATTGAGCAGAGCGATTTAATTGACATCCGCGTAATCGATCGCCGCGCGACCGTCGGAAATTCAAACCTAGCTTTTTGTTTGCGTCCGCGTGCATCTTTATTCGATGTAAATTATCTTTCGCACATCTCTGTCGATGCCGAGAAGTTAGTTGCTAATAACAAGCGTAAATTTAAAAAAGATTACATTTTTTTCTAAAACTATGCATTACGATACGCGATAGTCAATTTATTCATCTCTTGGATGTTTTCCCTTGGTATAACAAATTGAAATTCTTTATCTATTTATACGCGAGATATTTAATTTTTAAGTCCACATGACAATTTCTTTTTTTTTTTTTTTTTACATAAAAAGGAAATTTAAATATAAATTTAAAGTGTAAGACAGGCAGTAAGAGCCAAATCGCGGATGACAGTGCGTTATCCCGAAGAAACTAAAATCTTTTCCGTTAGAATTAAATACCTGTGTACAAAGCGCCAAATTTTACTTGGCCAAGATTTAAAATTGGAACAATCTCTACAAGAGATTTAATTCCATACATCTCCTCTTTCCCTCTAAGGAAATTAATGCGAGAGAAAAATATAGATCCGAAAGTCGCTGAATCGGGAAATTTAAAAATTAAAAGTAATATTTTTATCCGATTTAAGAAAAACTTGTCTCATTTATTATTTATTTATTTAAATTGATTCAAGCACTTGGAATCATATATAAGTTTCACACATAATTTGCACACAAATAATTAAAAAAATTAAATAAATAATGTTCTTGCAATCTTGATGTTATGTACATACAGAATGCTCTAAAGTTATTCTTGTCACTGTGAAAAATGAAGCTACAATTTCTATCGCGACCGTGACAATTGACCCGCGTCAAAATTTGAATCCTAATGCGAATTTTCCTGAGAAAAGGTTCAGAAGCGTTTGCGGACTTTGAATCCTGCTGAGTGTACTAGTCAGGTGGTTAGAATAAATTATATTTAGAAACTTCTTAAAATCTCGTTCGACGGCCGTTTTGGATTTGCTTTGTGTGCATTTTACCTTTTTCCTACTAGTGGTAGCACTAGCACTTGTAAGTTGCAATTTGGAAACTATCAACATCTGGGATGCAAAAACTAACCGGTTACGCGCCGATAGGCGACAGAGATTCTACTTACAATTAGACAAAAGGACCGGTCTTTATCGACTCCTTTTTTAAGATTGTGAATAACTGATCATAGATTTTTTAATTTGTTACGTTACACGTGAATCGATTACTATCTTACTTATTGTTAGCTGTAGAAAGCAAATACCAATCGTTTTACAACAAATTTCTCGTAAACGAAAGCGCAATTTTCCAATACATCGAATAAATAACGTATTTAATTTTTATTACGAGTAGAATATTTATTTTATCTTCATTTTAATTTATTTTCCAATCCAGTTTATATCACTAAAAATCAGTCGAAATTTTAACTTAACCCTTAGTCTCGACGGTTTTTTTCGGCACCTTTATTCCCGACTCATGAGTCGTTTGCGTCTTTGCGTTATTTGGATCAGTAACAACGCTTTAAAAAATCTGAAGAAATTCATGGAGCTTTTACAACAAAATAAACATACAAAAAAATTGTATTAAAAAAAAAATGCTTAATTTTTGAATCCCAAAATGGCGAAAATTTGGGTACTAAAATTGCGTGTAAAAATGACTAAAATCGCTTGTAAAAATGATTTTAATGAATAAATTTGTTGTAAAGTGACGATCTGAAGAGGACTGGCGCGTTCCGTACCCGTTTTCAAAAATTATAGCACTTTTCGTTTGGGTCGCAAACGACCCATGAGTCGGGACTAAGGGTTTAAAGATCCTACCTTTCGAAGCTGCTTCGAACGTGAGATATTTAAGCAACCGGGGAACTTGAGCAGTATTGAGAAAATCGTGGAAAAAATGGCTCTTCGAAATATTTCGTCTTAGTCCGAAATGTGTCAGCTGACCGTGAGATATTTAAGCAACCGGGAAACTTGAGCATTTTGAGAAAATCGTGGAAAAAATGGCTTTTCGAAATATTTCGTCCTTCCACACCCAAAAGCAGGTAGATTTCTCCTTGTTAGAATTTCGTCGAAATGTGTCAGCTGACCGAGAGACAGAGAGAACGTAGTCGAGCCTCGCGCGCGGTATACGACACCCATAGGGTGGATCGTCTCGCTCTTTCGCGTCGGTCCTCTCTCCCCTATATCTTCGCTCTCGGCCCTGATATCTAGTACATAGGTCCCTCTCCGTCTCGCTTCGCGTTCTTGCTCTCCTCCGTGGGGTGTGTAGGGTGGCGAAGAACACGCGGTCTATACCGCGCTCGACGCGAAGAGAGAACTCGCGGCGTAGAAAGCGGGAGAGGGAGGGAGACGGCAGACAGGAAAGCCTGGTGGATAAGGGGCATCGGGGGGAGGTGCGAGGGGTTAGGAGACAGCTGCAGGCCATGCGAGGGTCCGTCGACCAGGCTTGGCCGTTTACCGCGGAATACACCGCGCGCACGCTGGAGAGAATGTGCGGGTAGGAGCGAGAGGACGCGTAATATAACAGGGACGGAAGGAGAGAGAGAGAGAGAGAGAGAGACGACCGGGATGGAAACAGGGACGAAGAAAACACGGGGAAGCGAGAGCGAGAGCGAGACAGAGACGACCTACTTCGACGTGGTCCGCGACTCGCTCGTCGCAACCCCCCTGCGCAACCCCCTTCGGCGTTCCCTCGACCGATCCTCGACGCGTATACCGTTGCGCCCTCCCGCTCTACCTCCCTACCCCGAGTCGACCCTTCTTCCCCGTCCTCGTTCCCGCGGTTCCCCTTTGCCGTCGTCCGCGACCCTCCAGGCTGTGACTACCGCTCCTCCTCCACTCGTTTCTCCATCCCTCTTACCTACCCTACGATGCCTCCCGCCGCCACCCGACGACGGACCCGAACCCTTGGCGCCCCTTTGCTCTTAGCCGCGGATGCGAAAGCCGCGCGGCTATGTATATATATATATATATATATATATATATATATATATATATATATGGGGGGATGCGAAGGAGGCGAGCGAACCGAGAGCGAGGTTCTCTCCAACGAGCCACAGGCAAGTTGCCGTAACTCGCGCTCCGGTAAATTTCCACGGAGACCCTCTACTGCTTCTCTCTACTCGATATACCTGCTCGCTCTCTCTCTCTCTCTCTTTCTCTTAGCTATCCACCGCCACACACAGATATGCCACCCTTGTGACACGGGCTTCGCTGGTATATATACGCGGCCGCCGCGCTTTCTCTTTACGTGCTCTCGATTTTCTTCGTCAACGCTCCCCTTCTTCGTCTTCCACCTTCGTCTTTCGCGAGATAGATCAGAGAGGCTGTATATATGGTACACGTACAGCGCGTCGGGATTTCTTCCCGCGATTACGCGGGAGCTACCTATACTACACGACGGTATCGATTTTCTCTCTTTTTATCGGCTGGAAATTTCGACAATCGCGCACCCGAAGGGTTCCAGCTCGATTAAGGACGGACGGGTTGCCTGATGGCTGGGTAATATCGAGAAGGGTGAGATATATCGCGTCGGAGAGGGCCTACCGCTGCCTCGATTAGGACGCGAATGACAGCGAGGGCGAGGCACCGATAGGCCGATACTCTCTCTCTCTCTCTCTCTCTCTTCGTCGAGGAGAGCAACCCCGCGACGTTGGGATCGATCGCGCGTGGCATCATCGGGCTGGATCGACTCTGGCAAAAAATAATGAAAACCTCTTCTCCTCGCTTTGCGATGCAACGCGACTTTAACCCTTTGATCGGCCGGGCCTAACGATTAACGGACAACTTTTATTCGATGGAACGTAATTGTCCTTCGATGTGTCGCCCGATATTGTATATACCGCGATACCTTCTGGATTTCGCGAGTAAATATTTTGCTTCCTCCGGTTAGGTTAGCTTGTGCGTACGTGCGTGCGAGAGAAGGTATTCGCGAGATAAATCGGCGCGATAAGAAAAGGGGATGATTTCTTCGACGAAAACAAGTCGAAAGTATGTATAACACAATTTTGCTCGCAACGCCAACTATTTGTTTCCGCGAAAATTAACTCTGTCAATTTACATATCTCAACAGCGACTATCTCGCGCATGGTTCGTGAGGAAGAAAATATATTTTCTTAAATAACACGATACTTGGAGTAATCTCCAAGTTGCTCGCAAAATATATCAAATTCTTTATATTCTTCGTTTCAATCAAATGTTCTCGTTTATATAGATGCGCACAGAGCGAATTTTTTCTTTCAAAATTTACGTATATATTAATATTTCTCGTTGCGCGATGGTAAATATTAATCGGAGAAACTCGTATAACATATTCTTCCAATACCATATTGCATCACGATGTTTCGTTAGGAGAAGATATTATTCATTTTTCAACTTTTGAAATCAATTTCCTAAAAATAATGGTCTACATATCCGAGTTGTAATATCGATGTGCGTGTAATACCAATATATTAGAAATGTAATCCATTAATCGAATCTCATATTAGTTCTAACATATTCTTCCAATACCATATTGTATCACGATTACCACAATTTCCTGTATGTTTCGTTAGGAGAAGGTATTATTCATTCTTCAACTTTTGAAATCAATTTCCTAAAAATAATGGTCTACATATCCGAGTTACGCGTGTATAATACCAATGCATTAGATATGTAATCCATTAATCGAACCTCATATTAGTTCATACATACAATACGACAAGTTGCATGCATTTGAATGTATGCGACAAACGTACGGTCGAAAGCCTGTGTAAGGTGAGAGACACTGGGATATACATTCATGAGTCACTCCATTCACGAAATGTGAATTCTCGCTTTGCAAACTTTAGGGGTCAACGGGTCGGGAATGGCTAGCCACTTCTCTCCGACATACAGGTTTCTCTCTCTCTCCCACCGATACATCGAGTCTTATCCGATACATCGTCTATGACTCTTTCCAAGTTACGTGGCAGTCGGTGCTCTTCTACACCAAGTATTAATCCCAATGTTATTCGAAGAAGTTGCGGAACAACAGAGATGTAGAGGTGCAAGTTTCATCTGGGATTTCCTATCGGTGTACACACACACAACGAAAGAGCGACGAAGAGAGAGCGATATGATTCGTAGAAGGAGAAGGATCGAGGTTTATCGCGAGAGATCTTTCACGGTTGCAAGGACGGCGCAGGGCACGACGGTGGGGATAATCGCCGTTCAGAAGTCGAAGGGGAAGAGAGGAGAGGCAGAGAGAAGTAAGAGTAGCAGGAGGTATCATTCACTTTGCGGGAGTCGCACTCCTCCGCTCCGCTCGTAATAATTTTCTTTTTTATGAATGAACTTAACTGTCTTCTCTCTCTCTCTCGCTCCTTCTCCGGCGTTTATATCTCCATCTCTTCTATTTTATATCTCTTATTTAATCTTTCTTCCTCTCTTTCTTCCTCATTCGTTGCACTGTTTTCGCACAGGAGGCTGTGAGTTTACAGAGTTAAACGTGACGTTTGTGGAAGCTACAGATTACGCGGACGATAAGCGGCAATAATTTAAGTATCTCGTTATCGCACATCTATCTGTATCAGGAATTATTTGTACACGTTTTATTGGTCTTTAATGAGTTTACGTCATCGAGATTCGCAATTTCATATTAGGTTTCAAATTATAAATTGTAAAAGGAGATGGGAAAATACACGAATCTTTCCTGACATTTGCTTTGATACTTTAAGCAATCCAAATTATTCGTTCGTTATAATCTATAGTTTCGCCGAAAATTTTTCTTTCAAGTTTTCAAAGTGTGAAAATATTTGTATAAAGTTTAGTTAGAAATACAAAATATAAAAAAAGTTCAGTTTGTACATAAATGAAATCTATCGAAATCACCTGGAATCTAAAAACGAGAAAAAGTAAAGCTGAAAAAATGGGAGGAAAATTTCAATTCGGATTCCTAAATACGGAAAAGCGAGCGACTTTTCCTTATTACCTTCTACCGGCTGTTAACGAGCGAAAATTGGCAAAAAAATTTGACAAACGATGCGAATGTACAGGGAAATAATCGCTTCGGCGATTATTATTAATTTAAATCGCAAACATTGTACGACTAATGACTATAAAGGTCGTTAAACAACATGTATCCGACGGGTTGGTGTCGCTAAACGCGATGACCAAACGGTCGTTAGGACGATTCGGTAAATAGTTGGAACGCCGAACGAGTTTGAAGTATCGGCGACGGCGAGTCGCGGGGCGAGAGAGAATCGCGTTTATCGATATTATCATACGGCATACCGCCGCCTTGAAGGAACGATAGCGAGCGACCGTTAACTCGAGCCGCGACGCGACGCGGCTCGGCGACACACATGTCGCGCAAATAGCCCGCGCACGTGTGTGTGTGTGTGCGTCATACATGTGTGTATCACGCTCGTGCGCACGCTGTACACACATGCGCACGCATACACATAATTTCACGCGCTCGTGCACATACATACTTGTCCGCGCGCGCGCGCGCGCGTGTATATATACACACACACACACGTATACGTATTATCCTTTTCCGCGAAAGGCCGGGAGGACCGGACGAGACGCGCGCGCGGACGGACTCGACGACACCGTTCGGCCCCGCTTCGGAGGAGGCAGGTGAAAATTAATTGTACAGGTTTTATCGACTCGCGAGAGTCCGTCCGTGTTTTGCCCGCGTGAACCCGCGACGAGGAAGGCGTCGCGCGCCTTCGCGTCGCGTTCTAACAACACACGGGACGCCATCGATCGATTTTCCTCTCGGCGTCGTCGTCGCCTTGTCGCTCTCCCCCTCGTCCCCCCTTTCCGTCCGTCGTCCGTTCTCTCTCTCTCTCTCTCTCTTGTAACAGGCTTCCTCTCGCGCGACGCGCCGGAGCGCGATATTCGTGAAACGTAGATCGGAGCAACCGCCTCTTATTCTTATCCGCGAAATCATATTTTTTTGTTGTCGCCGCGCTCTTAGCAACGCCATAACACCACGTCCGCCGGCGTGCGCGCGTAATAATTCGCGCTGGGGTCAGCTGCTCTCCGCGATTATGTACGCGCCAGGCCGCGATACGAATAACGCGCGTGATTCGTGAACGCGATCGCTTCTGAAAGAAAATTATTTCTTCCGCTCGTAAAATCGCGTGCCCCTCCGACGCGATAAAGTTCGCATCCGATTTCGGAGCAGTCGCTCATCCGAGATCATCCCTAACGTTTCACGTTTTCTCGAACATTTGCGTTTAATTGTCTTTTTTTTTTTTCTTTGCTTCCATATACATTTATTTAGGTATATTACGTATCTTTTTATTTTGTATATCTATATGTATATTTTTTCTAATATAGATTATATATATTTTTTTATTTTAATTATATATATTTAAGTATATTTAATATACAAACATATATACTTTGAGATATTAGAGATAAGAAAGTATGTATATCGTACGTAATAATAAACACTGTCTTACAACAATAATAAAGAAACATTTCAAGGACGTCTAAAAGAAGGCGCGTGGTCGTCCTCGTCATCGTCGCGATACATTTCCATTTACGATCCTAGCCAAGTGGAAGTGGTCTGGAAAGCCGAAATGTGTGCAATCAGCGATAATTATCGAGAGTAGGACGCCTCTCTCTCTCTCTCTCTCTCTTTCTCCGCGTGACGAAAAACGAGACAGTATACGTGATGAAATGCGGCCGGTCCTTGCGCGTGTTTCACAGACGAAACCTGCGGAATCGGTGCGTCCAGGTATGCACGCACCGATGGGTACACACATACATTGTACGAATATATATATATATATATACACACGTATATGTACACTCGCGGTAAATTTACTCGCGAATTATCGCGAGAGCGAGCATCCTTTCCGCGCTCGTTGTAACTTCGCGTCGAATACGCGTATAAGGGATTTTAGGCCGCGCGCTCGTAAATCCGACTCTCACCCTCGGGGTGCTTGTCGGCAGAGGAGAGGAAGTGGCGCGAGGAAGGGATTTAAGGGTTTTGCCGCATTCTCTACTCCTACTTTCTCTCTCGCTCCTTCTCCCTTCTATATTTCACACAAAGGACCGACAACCCTCGGTAAATATTGTAAATATTACGGGCAATTTTCTTATCTCAAACGTAAAGTCTCGTCCACGCATTCTCCTCTTGGTCCTTTTTGCGTAAGATACTCTTTACATACGGTGTATTTCTTTTTTTTTTTACATATATAGGTATACGATTTTATATTTATGACTCGCGTGTGAAAATCTTCGAAATTATTGACGTGACGTTTATTCCAAATTAATTGCATTCTAATATAATACGACTCGATAAACTGAAAAAAATTTGTTAACTTGACTAAATCGTTCGACTAAATATTATTTTGTTAATTGAACGTATAGAAATATATTTAAATTAAAATATAATCTATTAAATCTAACAAAACGTACATCTATATTTTGACTTAAATACTAGTATTTGTTCATTTAACAAAATAGTAATTTAGTGGAATGGTTTAGCCAAATTAATCTTTTCGCGTGCGAATACGAACAAAGAATCAATAGCAAGTAAAGAATATTTCTCTATCATTTCTCCTTTAATAAGCGCGGAAGTTAAGTTTTATTAAAGAGAGAGGGGGGAAGGAAGAGTTACAATTTCCTAAAGAATACTGGTTATACTTTTTAAATCTACAACAAATAATTTGTTTAAAACGATTGATTTACATATTTATCTATAAACACGTTTAAACATTTATCGCGACGGTCAGAGATGACACTCGATGTGATAATTTTAGTGTTAAATACATAATTTTTGACAAATATCAATAAGAAATATTTTTCCAATTTACAAATATGCCTCCTTATATTTTCCACGTTTCCAAGCTTTGTTCCTTTGCAGATTTGTGGGTGGAGGTTCTAAAAAACTAAAAATGAACAGATTTGCACCGAGTCGGCGCGGCGGAGAGGTAGGGGATAGGTACAAGTGGGGCGTAGTTTTGCGAGATCCTTTTCCCAAATTCTCATTTGCAGATTGGGTAGAAAATTTTTTTAACGGGACCAATAAGCAAGCAGTTAAGGTATTAGGTATCAGTTCGCGTTTCATTGTTCACCATAGTCGTGGGGGTTGTACTATTGATACAAAATAACATAACAGGCAGATGACAAAAAAAAGGTCGGTCACTTCGTTGAGATTAGTACTAACCTTCAGGAATGGGGAGGAGGATGGGTAGATAGTCAGAAGGCCCCTCGTGCACGGCGCTAGTGAGAGCGGGGCAAGTAACGCGGAGCAGAGAGCAGAGAGTGGGAGTGGGGGAGTGTTCGCGCGGTTCGCGATGCGCAGCGAGAGAAGGTTCGGAGGGGAGAATCTTCTGGCAGTACCCTACACAGCGAACGGAGTTACTGTTAGTTCGGTCTCGTATTTAGTAGCGGAAGGAACCTTCAGTCGCGAGCGGACAGTTCCCGGGAGCAGTCGAGAACTTCAGTTGGAGTTATAAATATTCGGATACGTCGCGTAAACCGGCACATTTCTAAACGATTGAGCGATCAGTTTAGCATCTAGTCGGATAGTAGTGCATTAGGATCGAATTAGATTCGAGACAGTGCATAGTGCTCTTATTTGTATTTGGAGTATTTGTTTGTGCAACGTACAAATACGACGTACAGATATATCGGCAATTTTGAACTCGAGTTGAAATCGTTTCGGTACAGTCGTGAGATCTAAACGTACGAGGACCCGCGAGATCGTTTCGTGATTTATCAGTGACTATTGGAAGAAAAGAAATCAGTTCTTTCGTTGGTGGTCGCGCTTGATCCCGCTTTCTACATCCCGCTACTACGATCGAAGGAAGGAAGCAAGCAAGGAAGCAGTCGATGATCATCGTCGCGAGTACTCACACATATCTGAAATTCGGAGAACAACAAGAGGTCGAAGGACAAGGACACATACAAAAGTAAGCAATTCTGTATACACACTTGTATTTCCGCGAATTAGGGAGCAAAGAGCGATACTCTAGTTAAAATCACGATCGTCTAGAAGTTCAATTTTCGAAACAGTGCGCGATCTTTCAGTGTGGAACGTGTGTATCTCCATCACCGTCTCCACTTGAACGAAACTCTCGCATGCTCGCATACTCCGACGTCTCGGACCGTAACCCCGAGTTATACTACTATTCCTCGTGGCACTGCAATAACAACGTTTCCCGCGCGCAGTGCGGATTGGCTGATCGCAGTAACTGAGGAACGAGAGGAACGCTGGGGCAAACCAACGCGCACCGTTTTACTCATGCTAGCGCCGTCAGGTTGAGAGAGGAGAGCAGAGGTGAGCGGAAGAGCGGCAGAGGAATCAGCAGCAGCAGCAGCAGCAGCAGCAGCAGCGGCAACGGCAGCGGTAGCCTTGCTATAACGGAGGGCAGCGGCATAAGCGCGCGGAGGAGAGGGAAAAGAAAGAGTCAGAGAGAGAGAGAGAAGAGGAGGAGGAGGTGGTTGTAGTCACCCACCCGCCCGACCGACCGACCGAGTTGTTTCATTCATAAAAAAGTTCTTTATTACTCTCTGTGAGCGCATGTGCTATTCCACCACGGAGGAGGACCGAGTACTACTACTCCCCCGACCGGCTGTAGCGTAACACGTTTACACATTATTTACTACTGCGCGAGATACGAATCGGCGCCACACGCCGCACTGACAGCGTGGCGTACGGATCGTTCTCTTGTACGCCAAGACGTATCGTTGCATCGTTATAAGATAGAAGCAGAGGCGAGAGAAAGAGGAGGAGGTGCGATATATAAGAGTGTCATCGATATTAACGTTGTCGCGAAACCGATCAGTATGGATCAGATGGCCAATATGGATCAGATGGCCAATATGGATCAGAATTTAGAATTAATTTCTGCCGTCGATCTCACCCCAGCACGACGCACGCCGCCAAATCGTCGATCGCCGCCAAATCGTCGATCGCCGCCAATTCGTCGATCGCCGCCGATAAATCGTCGATCGTCCCGACATGGAATTGTGCAAGGTAAAATCAATTCCGATATGCAGCAGCGAGGAAAACGCGGCACGAGGACCTCGACTCTGCAAGAAAAACTTGCTGCTATTAAAAGAGTTCGCGAAGGCGAGTCGAAGGCGTCGGTGGCCCGCGATATCGGCATTCCTGAGTCGACCCTACGCGGCTGGTGCAAGATGGAGCCCAAACTCTTGAACCAGATTAAGAACATGAAAGCGAATGGCAGCTTTGACAGATTATCCCCGAATACTGTAACCTCGGATAGCGGGGCAGACTCGCCAAGCTCATCGGCATCGCGATCTCCAACCAATCTTCCCGGACCGTCGACCTTACCTCTACCTCTACCTTTACCTTTACCTTTACCTCTACCGTCAACATCAGGAAGAGAAGTTAAGACTGAAGAACCTAACAGATTTACACCCCCACCAAAAAGGAGAGCGATAGAAAACGATATAGCATCCACCTCGAATGCAACACCTTCGGTTTCATTCCCGTTATTATCTCCCGCTTTCAATTTTATGAACTCGCATTTATATAATTATCTGGCAGAATTAACAAACAAGAATTTGCTAAGTTTTAATAACTTTTCTGCGGGATATCCGAACAATATCAACTCTCTCCCCAGTACGTCAATGATAGGTACGATACCTAATACGATCAACAATGTTCAAAGAAACGTTAATGGAAAGAGAATAAGGCATCGCACATCTACATCGACATGCACAACTACGGCAAATTCAATAAAAACCCAAAGCCCTAACTTAACAGTTGTGGAAAGAGAAGCTTCCTTGGTATCGAAGCCATCAACATCAACATCAACATCAACATCAACATCAACATCAACATTAATATCACCATCGAGAATGAACGGTACTCACGTGGCCGGACCAAGCAGACCGCCGCAACAGCGCAAAACTCCCCATATTAATGACATTGCAACACATTTATATCATCGACAACAAAAGAAACAACAGATAGAACAACAGAAACAACAAGAACAACAACAACACCTAGTACAGAATCTACACCATCTAGCAGTACAACAACAATCAGAAAATTTAAATAGTACAATCGAAAATAGTTTTCAGAGTCAAATATTGAGAAATATAGTCCTTCGTAATGCAGAACTTACATTGCAGTGGATGCACGATCATCCAAACAGCATGGAAATCATGAATGGACAGTCCGTACAAACAAATACATTAAACAATAATAATAATAATATTCAAAATAATAATGCGATCGCGAACAGCAGTTCGAACGTGATGTCTCCACCTGCAGATATACACGAAGCTATCGATCACGGATCACAATTGGTCCGGTGGTTAAAGGAACATTGCACTCAGATGAATAATATATCCATTAGACAGATTGAAATAGTACAAAAATTAGTCGAAACAATTACGGAGTGGAACAGGCGAGCAAATTCTGTCTCTCAACAGAATTCAATTAGTTAGTTGATAAAAATTAGAAAATGAAAAAATAATTATAAAAAATTTAATAATTTAGTAAAAATTTTCTGTCACTATAATGTGTATAACTTGTACATTAATCTACAATTATATTTAGGTGTATATGTATATATGGGGTATGTACACTAGCGGATCCTGATATCGATAATAGAGGAGGAAGGTTTCTGCAAAATCATTTTATTAATATTTTTTGTTCTGTTTAGCTTTTACTCCAGAATCAACGAAACATTTTTTTTTAATTTGCAAGGGGGTTTAACCCCCCCCCCCCCCCCCAGGATCCGCTAGTATGTATGTATATAAATATTAATAAAATTACACGCATAGATTTATATATTGTTTGTCATGAAAAATTCCATGTATATAATGTAGGTGCGTGCATCTATGCGTGTATAGATGTAAAAAAAACATGTATATATATACGGATAGTGTCCGGTGACTCGCATTTAACATGTTAATAAGAGATTTCTGAGACGATTTGGAGACGATTTTTTCTCAGCGAAAATGTCCAGGCACCAATAGTTTTTGAGTTATAAATGATTGATAATAAAAGCTTTTTTGTAAACCAAGCCGTGTAAAAATAAATTATTAACAAAACTACATTTTTTTAGTTGATTTCAGGTAAAGTTTACTATAATAGAATTTTAATTTAAGGCTTAGTTACATAGAGATACATGATTTCAAAAATTGGGAACATGAAAAAAATGATGACCTTTCTCATCATTTTCGCTGAGGAAAAATCGTCTCCAAATCGCCTCAGGAATCTCCCATTAACGTGTAAAACGCGAGTCACCGGACACCCGATATAAAAGTATATAAAATTTGTACATATAACTGACCACACAATACAATAGAATATTATAAAAAGTCACATTTTGCAAGTTACCGAAGTTACAGACTGAATCGCGAATATTCCTAAATATTTCTACCTCTTTTTAATTAGTTTTCCGTCAGTTTTATGTTAGTTTTTCGTTAATTTCATAGTTACTTTTAAGATAGTTATTTTTAAGTTAGTTACTTTTAAGGTACTTTTAAATTACTTTTAAGTTACTTTTAAGTATATTCCTATTAAGGATTTTGTAATGTGTTATCTTGCTTTCCTACTTACCATAAGCATATTATCCAGTGGCTGGTATGTGATGTAATTACTAATAAACTGTACACATGTATTCCATGTATATAACTCTGGATATGGCAGTGTACTTCGTCTGATACCAGTAGATGTAAATTTCTGTACAAATTTAAAAAAACTTAGAATATTTTTAGAATTTGTTTAAAATTAGTATTATAATTCTTATATCGTGTGATATGATTTCTATATTAATCTTATTAGTAAATATTGTACTCTACATACAATATTTAATATTATGAAATTACTTTACACGAAAAAGAAACAACTTATTATAATTTAATTTTTATTTTTTTCTTGTTCTCACAACTCTCACAAGATGTTACATCCGTAACATCTAACTATTATGATTAATATTTTATCTATTGAGTTAAGATCTCTAAAAAATACATCAACCCACACACGCGCGCGCGCGCACACACACACACACATACTTTTAAAATTAGTTACTTTAAGTTAATTATTTTTAAGTTAGTTAGTTTTAAGTTACTTAGCGATATAATTTTTAAACAATTTAGACTCGTAAGAAATTACAAGAACCAAAAGGAGAAGCGCTGTGATTACTTATACAAAAATATAAATAAGACTGGCTTATGCGAATAGTGTAGGCAAATAATTATAAAAATATTTTGAGTATAAGTAAATTATGGTAGAATAAATTTTTTATCATTTAAAAGTGAATGATAACACGATATAATGATAAAAATTGTAATAATTAATGATGTAACTATTAATTATTGCAGATATAAAAAAGCTTCTGATACATGACAAAAATTTTCATTATGTGATGCGCTATAGCTTTCCAATATTTAAAAAACTTTATATTATTTTTATCTTGCGTAAATATTTTTGTAAAAATTCTTTTATCTTTTTAAAAATGTTTTTAAAAATATTTTTCAAAATGTATATTTTTTTTAATTATCTAGTACACCAAAACTTTTAGTTTATTGAGTGCCACGTAGCACAATCAAATTAAAAAAAAATTAATTGACTTGAAATACTAGATTAGAAACGGGAAAAGAACTCCAAAACATCGTTTCTTTATAATCGTAAAATACTAGATTAGAAAAACTAGATTAGGATTATTAGATTAGAACGGGTAGAACTCCCAAAAAGATTTTGTTAAACTTAAGAAATAGTACGTTTACGCGATTTTTCATATTTGTCAAAAACAGGAAAAATGTGATCTTTCGACTTAATCTACTTTTATTATTACTCTTTTTTAATATTATTGCTTATACATACCAAAACTTTTAATTTGTTGAGTACCATATAGCGCGATCATTTTTCAAAAATTGTGATCGTTTGACTTAATCGGTTCTTCGATTACTCTTTTTTACAATAATTATTTTTTCTTTCATAATTATTTTTAATCATTTTTATAATTATAATTAAAATTATTTTTATAATTTTATAATTTTAATTAGTTCGTAGTAATTTTTATCAAAAAAAAAAATTTTCTTTTTTATTTTTTTTTTTAGAAGTAAATTAGTAAGTTAGTAGTTGTAAGATTAGATGACAAAATTATAAATTTTTTAATGACGATCAATATTATAACTTTTTGAGAATGAAAACATGTTAAGAAACGTAACGTGTAAAGAAAAAAAATATAATACATGGTACTCGAATAATTAAAATAAAATTTTTGGTGTGTACTAAATAATTAGAAAAACATTTTGAAAAAGTTAAGAAAAAGCATTTTGAAAAACAAATATTTTTAAAAAGGTTAAAAGATATTTACAAAAACAATTAAAAAATTCTTTCGCAATGATATAACTTGTATATCTCTAAAAAATGTATTCGTATTCATCTTTATCCAGGTTCTATGTATGTATATATTATCTCTATTTAATTAATTAAGACATTTAATATTTTTTTATGTATAGCGCTCATATAATTTTTAGTAAAATCTTTAGTAAAAATTTTAGTAAAATCTTTAGTAAAAACTTAACTAAAATCTTTAGTAAAAACAATATAATATGATTAATAGAGGGACAAAAGTTCTAACAAATCATAACAACATTTTAATTTTATAGCGTTGCTCATTTTTAGACATAGTGTTATTCGAAAAAAAATTATAATATTGATTGTCATTGAAAAATTATTGTGATTGATATTGTCATCTCATTTCATTTACTTTTTGTATTTTGCATGCGTATAGAAACTAAAAACAAAAAAAAAATAAAAAATGATAAAAAATCAAAAATTGTTTTGAATATAATTTTTTTAAATATCCTTTATTTGATTTATCCTATATCCTTTATCACTTTATTTTGTAATTGATCTTTTTAATTAATTTTTAAACTTTATAAAATATATGTATTTCGCGATTATAGATTAAATAATATTCTTAGAAAATTAAACAACTTTTCATGTAAATAAATAAATAAATATATATATATATATATATATATAAATACATATGCATACACACAGTAACCCCGTCACCCTCTTTCAAGGGTGTCGAGCGTGTGCTCAAACGCATTTCCTATCGTAGAAAAAAAAATTAAATTTCAAAAATTTTCGATGTAATTAAAATTTTGATATAATTGACTAATTTAACATATCAACAAACAACGCAAATATAGTTGGCTTTTTATTAAGAAATTATTTAAATGAATTATATGTTTTGATTTTGTGTCATATATGTTTTAATTATTGAGATTTAATTACTAAGAAATAAAAGTATCGGGTTTTAAGGAATTAAATGTCAGTTTAATTCTTTTTCTTTATTATATACTTTCTTTTTTAGCACCATTGATAGTATAAAAACTGTAAAAAAATATTGATAAATGCCATTGATAAAGCATGACTGGCAATAAAATAAAATTGGGTATTAAAATGATAAAAGCAAGGAAAAATAGGATGAAAGGGAATTCGAACCAAAACGCAAGTGTTTGATAATAAGACAACTTGTTTCTTTACACGCAAAGTGATCCTTATTTAACTTCTAAATACACAATCTATTGCAAACGATAAAACTAATGATAATGTTCGTCGAAGTACTGTCGTCCGTTTTGTTCCCTATCTGTCTGTGTGTGTATGTGTATGAACGTACGTAACGCGCTTAGCTACGTTTTAAATTAATATCATAAATAAATGCAGATTTTATTATTTGTATCTTATGTTGACTTTTTAACTTCAATTTTTTGCTATCTCCTTTCTTTTCTATATATACATATACAATACTATAATATATATACATATATTTTGAAACGAGAGAGGACTTTTATTTATTTAATTATTCAAACAAAAATATAATTCTGACGTATACGCGATCTCTTTTACTAGTCAAACCTAGCGAATGCTGTGTTAATTATCTATTAATTTTATTTGAACTAATTCGACATTGAAGTTGACACGCGCTGTTTACACGCCCGGTCTTGCAATCGATGTGTATATTATTCGCGAAACTCATGTTTTGTTTTGCTCGTGTTTATTGAAGGTCGTCACTTCGCGCTCGCTCGTTCGACTTCTCGCTGGTTATGTTCGTTACAAATTATTAATCGCGATCATCTTCTCTAGCACGATCGGACTGTTGAATTTACTTAATCGTGATTGCTTCGTTCTGTAAATGCTTTTAAATACTCCACGAGGTCAGTTTACCTATTTGTTCATTATATTGTTTTTTTATCGCGCGAAACACACATACTTTACTTTTACATAGCGCCACGATCCTTAAATTTGAGAATGAAAGGGTATACATGTGTATTAGCGTCTTTATCTATAGTTATTCCATCCACGTTTTGCTCCAATTGTCGATGGACTGAACTTCGAATCTCTGTATACGCATCGTCTGCCACAAACGGTGATGGATTTCTCCAGGTAATGTAATTGCTACTTATTAGACACTATTTTGCTTGCAATTTTTTATTAATTTTTAATTTTTATGTCATTACTTATTAATTGATAGAGATAATTTGAATAATAAGGATTTTGGTTAGTAAAATATAGGTATAAAAGATTAACGTCGATTTTGTAAAAGTAAACACCATTTTATGTGAATGCATAAATTTTAATTTCGTACATTAATTTCATTTTCTTGAAGTTATATATTTATACATATAATAGAGAGAGGTATTATTTAGTAGTTTTATTAATTGTCTTATTTTGCATTCTTTTTTCCTGTCTATTATGATTTTATACATATAATTACTGTTCTCACACAATTGAAACACTTATATTTAATATTTAGAAAAGTTTTTTGTTTGATGTGATTTTACATGATTATTATTCACAATTATAAAATATATTCAATTATAAAATACTTATAAAACATTTATTATTAAAAATATGTTTCTGTGTAAAATTGATTTTCTTGTAACTTATAAATTGAAATAAAAACGGTATAGAAATGAAAAATAAAAGTCGAAAATTCTTGCATGTAATTTTTGTTAAAGTTTATCGTTTGCATATTTAGTAACATTCAAACTTTTCTTTACTGTTTTAATTTTTTTCAACAATAATTGTTATTATTGTAATTCGGCTATTTTTTAACTGTGCAATTTAAATTATTTTACAAAACAATAATATGCATGTGCAATTGACTAATCTTATATAACGTAGAATAAATATATTCATTTATATATTCATAGAATACGCAAATTCATAGGTATACGTGTGTGTGTGTGTGTGTGTGAATTGCAAGAAAATGCAGTTAATGTAACGAAACTGAAATTTTCGGTTGCATACATCGAAAATGACGTTCACAACTTTTGCAAGACGTTAATTCTCAATATGTTGCATTTCTCTTTAATTAATATTACGTGATTTATCAAATCACTGTTTTTATTCGGGGACAAAAAAAATAGATTTTATTGTTGAATCAAGATAAAAAGTTTTCAAATAATAAAAGTATATTTTCTAAATTAATTGTTATTTATTATTTATTATAATTTATATTATTGAAACAACCCATCACACTTTCTCTATAATATCTCCTCTCTCACTTAAAGATCCATGTAATTTCTTTGAATAAAATTTGGCTTACTTGTACACCACATTCATTTTCACATGCCAGCAAGAGCGGTCGACGATTCGCGTCCTTGGCGTGAATCTGGCGACGAAAGTTTTCCGCGTACCACAACAGCAACCTCTCTTTATCGTTGACGCACCGGTAAGTATCCGGAAGTGATTGCGCATAAGGATCCTTCGTTATCGGGATATCCGACCAGCATAATTTGATCAGGCACAACTCGCGTTGCACTTGCCGCAAGATCTCCTCGGTACATCTAATTTCCGATAGCACTTTACCGTCATTCCGCGCGTTGCTATTCACCAATTGTTCGATCTCGCATTCAGTTTTCGGACGCCCTTCCGATTCCGGATTCGCGCCGTCGTCCGACTTCCTTTCGCGTGTCTGATTCATCGTCGTTCACTGTTACGCGATTTACCGAAATCAGGGGAAATACGTATTTAACCGGCCGCAATTGTTTGTCAACGCGATTACAAAATCGCGATTCGAATTCGGATTGATAAGTAAATAACCCGCCGTTGCTATAGCAACGCGACGAGGCGCACAATGCTGCGGCGCTGCGAATAGTTATCATCGGAAGATGGCAGCACCAAACAATTTGAAATTTTTCGCTTCATATACCGTCAGTCGAATAATAGCAATTAGTGAAGAAAATTATTTATAATTTTAAGTTTCTTAAAATTCTTTACAGACTCAATCCTTCATTTATTTATTTCTTTTTTCTTTGTCTTATTGTACAGTTTATAAAATTTAATTATTTGCGCTAATTTCGCTATATTTTTGTGCGAAACAAAATAAGTATTTTTTCTTGCATCTTGTAATTTATATTATTAAAAAAAGATTCAACCAAATTCCGAGATATCAAGTTACCATGAAGAAATAAACTCATCGAGCAACTTTACGACAGAGCAACTGCACAGGGAGAGACTAACTACATCAGTCGATACATCAGCAATGATATGGTAAGGAAACGAAAAAACCAATCCAATAAATATTTCAAAACTCATAAAAAAATAAGTAAAACTTATAAATAAGTTACTTAAAATTTTCATAAAATTATTACCCAAAATTTAAGTAAAAATCAACGAGACTCACCGATTCGATGCGCACCAGCAGCGTTTCGGTTAAACACGAGAAATGCAAGAGCTTATTCACGCGCGAATAAACTGATGCTCCGTTTTCACGTCGTCGCTTTTTTCAAGGCCAACGACGACGACGACTTCCTCCGCGACGCACTCAGGAGTCACGATATTCCCGAAGTGGCCACTACACACTTTACTATATTTTATATTTTACTGAATATTGATACAGGACAATAACAATATGGCGGAGCGCCCGTAGTCGTAGTCGACCTGCGAGTTTCGCAAATTACGAGGCTAATTTTGTCGCGGAACGATACTCCGACACGATGACACGAAAGTACAACCGGAAACGCGTAATTGGCCACCTAGAATACGTTCGACAACATCGAAAAACTCGGAAAATTTTCGTGTCGAAAAGCGTCTGGTAATTCTCGCGATCCGTCTCGGAAACTCGCGCGCGCAAACTTTCGGCAGCTTGAAGTGGCAGCTGTGACGTCATGCATCACGTGACAACGCGCTTTCAGGGCTGCGTTCCAAAATTTGCTCCTTGGAGTAGCCTTTGGGTGACCAATTAGAGCAAAAGAAACACAAATTTCTTTCAAGCAAAGGCTACTCTACTCCAAGGAGTAAATTTCGGAACCCGGGAGAACGACGTTGAGCGAGATTCGCGGCCGACAAGAACAATCTCGCTCGTGTAATCGCGATTTCGATATCGATACACGCGACGTGATTGGATTTAAGAATGTTAAAAAATTTAATTTACACCAACGAAAAGAAAATTGAAGCCGTCAAAAGAGTGAACGTCGGGGAGTCGAAGGCATCGGTAGCACGTGCTTTCAGAATTCCGGAGTCTACGCTAAGAGGATGGTGTAAACAAAATAAAACAAATGAAAGACAAAATAATTAACGAAACAAATAATAATATTGATGAAAACCTTCATCAATTGTTACTATTCTTAGAAGGAGATCATCAGCGTATACCAGAACAACCCTCGCGTTTGCCACCTGCAAATTTAATTCTTGGCCCATCAACATCAATACGATCCAAAGGAGAAAACACTATTTTGGTACAATAGACTTATTCGCGAATAATAAACTTTTGCTCTCTGCATTTTTGCCCAATATTTTTATTGATATTGATTTTCTTTTGTTCTAGGATTTCAGTATGGTGTCGTCATCCGGGATCGCTAATTATCAACAGTTGGTCAGACGTCAACCGATCAAACGGAGAATCCTGGGTGAACGAGTCGTGCCGGATTCAACAGTGGCAAATACCAGAGTCAACCGAAGAAATTTAGTAGCTCCTCCTGGGATCCATGACACGATCGAGCATGGATCCAAATTTGTAACGTGGTTAAAAAAAATGGAACGCCTGTTGCCACGTTTCAACAGGTATTATATAAAATATTATTCAGAAACTTGTGGCATGGACCAAGTTCGAAAAAGCATCAAATTCTGTTGATGACAAAGAAAATTCGATTAACTAGTTAAACTTGGGAAAAATTGTATAAAATTCAACAATTATAAATAAATTTTCTGTTATTGTTAGTTTATAATTATATATATTTAATCTCTATAATTGTATGTATGTATATCAGCCGAATTGATCTATATATATATATATATATGAAATTTTTTGCGTACAAAATTAAAATGTGACAATACATTTTAAAATTCTCTACAATATATTGTACATTCTAAAAGTCTATCGGTTTCTTTTCGCGGAAGATTTTGTATATGTATAATAGTATGTGTGTTGAGCGAAGATGTAAATATACATGCGTGCATCCATGCGCATGTATATAGATGTAAACTATATTAATGAATATAAAATTTGTATACTTATATATAATCGACCACATAATAGAATAAGTCGCATTTTTCAATCTTGGATGTCGCAGATATTGCAAATATATGCGATATCTCTTTTTAGTTAATTAGTTTCGCGTTAGTTTTACTTTCAATTTTATTTTTAACTTATTATTGGAGATTTTATAATTTAGCTTGTATTTTGATTTTACTTACCATAAGAAACACATTGTTCAGTGGTTGATTGCTGAATGAATAATAAACTGTATGTATGTATGCCACATAATTCTGAATATGGCAGTGTACTTCATTGTCAAATGCTAGTATATAAATTTCTGTACAAATAAAGAGAAACTTATATTACAATATTTTTAGTAACTCTTTTCATACATTTTTTTTATATTTTTGTTTTATAATTATTTTTTGTTAATACAAAAATATTATATTTCTCCCTCCATCTCTCCCTCTTCACTCTTTATTATTCAAAAATTAAATTATTAAAATATAACTATAGATTATATGTTAAATTAGATAACACTATCAACGATCAATATTATAATCTTTCGAGAGTAACTATGTTTAAAAATGATAAAGTCCATGATACTCAAATATTGTAGTTATAAAAATAGTGTATATTGAATAATTAAAACAAAGATATTTTTAAAAAAGTTAAAAGGTTATTTACAAAAATACTTAAAAATATCTTCAAAAAAATTCTTCCGCATAATACTTAATAATATATATTATATTCATAATTATATAATTCATAAAAAGTTCACTCTTATATATACATATATATACAATATATAATTTTCCCGTAAAATTTATGGTGATACGGACAGAATTATACATATAATTACTATGAACAGAAATTACGATAGATTATAAAATATTTTTCATTTTTAGGATATAGCATTATTCTCAAAAAAAATTAAAATATTAATATTGTCATTTAATTTGACATTATTTAATTTTTATAATGCTGAGATCTTTGCATTAATAAAATGATTATAAAGCAAAAATATAAACAATATAAAAATTATAAAATTAAAATAATTTTTTTGAAACGATTTTTTAAAATATCCTTAATTTTTTATCCTATATCCTTTTTCATCTTATTTCCTATAGATGCCTTTTACAATTGATTTATTATATATATAAGTATACACACGCATTTGTAATATAAATATTAATTTAAAAAATTGATAAACAAGATATGCTTTTAATTTAAATATAATTGTTACGATTCTTTAAAATAATTAGAGAAAAGATAAAATCTAATAATTAATATCAAATTATTTTGTTTTTCTTTAGTTTGTCAATAATAGTTCAAAATCGAAATTTATACCTATAGATACTTATTTGTTAAGGACTGCTTTCTATTAAACTATATAATCATAATTTTGAGAATATTTTTACAAACTTTTGAAATAACTTTTAACAGACAAAAATTGAATTCTGAGAAGTCAACTTCGAAAATTAACATTATTTACTAAATACTAAAGAAATACGAATACAATAAAAGTTATAATGAAAAAAAATTACGTTCAATCTAATTAGAATAAAATTCAGAGAACATTAACAATATTATTATTATGGAGAAAAAGTATATTACATGTTCTAATAAATCATTCAGATTTAATTCTAATAAATCAAACTGCTGTCAAAGATTATCAACAGCCATAATTTATAAAATTAATTAGACATTCGATCAGAAAAAAATAATGCCCAATTGGACACGTCGTCCATCGTCTATTGTCAAATTCAAAATAAAATTCTGATTGGTCCATCGTTGCTGGTTACCCTAGACACAGATCGATATTGTTCAGCTGCACATTTACAACGTGATCAAACGCTTCCAATTCGAATAAATGTCAAAAATGTTATGTACTAATTGTCTTTCGATAGATAATTTTTAAATCTCCATTGGAATTCTATTCAATTGTCAATCATTAAGTATGGCCAAAATATTTAATCATGTAAATGTTATCTCAATCTTATACACTGCCTTTAATTTTCTTTATAATATCTGATATATAATAAGATAACTTATATTTTTTTAGATTGAAAATATTCTTGATTATAAAGGGAGTTATTCAGCAAGAAACACCTAAATACAATATTATTATATGATTGACTATCAAATAAAAAACTTTTCGGACATTAGAAATTCTCTATTGAATAGCCAACTGCGTGAGATTGTAAAATAAAATTTAAAAATCATTTTACAACTTACAATATATATATAACTCGTTATTCAACAAATAATGAGTTATAATTTTTGTTACTTTTTGTTAACATTATTACGAGGCGAAGTATTGTATACATAAAATATGTACAAAATTTACATTTTTCAACATTTTTTTTATATTAAAATATAGAAAGATCGATATTTAATAATTAAAGAAATAATAATTAATCGTAACGTGTTCCGGATTTTTACTATTAATCTAATTGACAATACTACTAGTTGTATTAATTGTACTAAATACCACAATGTGCGGTAGCAATCAATTTGGAAAGAAATTTCACTTTTACAGTAGTTTTACAAAAAATGACCCGTGCAAAAATGCAACTATATGCTTATATCGATACTTTGCATGCATATATTAATTATCTGAAGCTGTAGGGAAATCATTAAGATATTCTTTCACTTATGCTTATGTTTATTTATTAATTGTTGCGACGGAAGAGAGTCATCAAACTTGAAAATTTAATAAAAATATTCACAATGAGCATTCTTTCTTGCTGTCTCCCGTACGTACTAATTCATGCTCTCTCATTCACTTTCTTATTCTCCCTCTCTTTCTCACTTACTCTTTCTCTCACACATTCACACCCACTCATACATTCGTCTGTCTCTGTTGCCTGCATGGCCGTAACATTAGCTGCTAGAAAATGCAACGGTTGGGTGATCGACTTTTAAAAAACATGATCTGATTGATGTAGGATTAGAAGTATATTCGTCCTCAGTGTCACACCGATAATTGTCACACAACCGTTGTGCTTCTGAACGCAGCCATTCATGAGCTTATCCGCAGGTATGGATCAATCTTTTTACCATTATACCAATTTTCGGTATCTGGTATACGTGTATTATGTGTATGAATGTGTACGTGTATGTGTATATGTTTCGTGTTGCTTGGCTATGCTGGTACGATGTATATGTATATATACACATTCAATTCTTAATAATTATTAATAACAACAATAATTAATACGAATAGAAAATCATTTGACGTTGAATGACTTAGTTCGCTGAATATTAAAGTCTCTTGCTGCCTCACTGACATTATATTTTGACGTTAAGAACGAAAAATTTATATCAACTTTTTTCATGTAAACTATATGTTTGAATAAAATAGCTTCTCTTTATGTCATTATTCATATTCAATGATATAAATAAAATTTGCTCTAGAGAAGCTCTAAATTTGACTCATAAAATTTATATTAGTCGATTATGTAGAGCATATGCAAATGAGATAAATATGCATTTATTAGTGCAAGATGATAAAAAAGTTTTCGATACGTTTAATCGATGTAAACATGTATATCTTTAAAATGAAGACATATAAAAGAATTTATAATTTATTTCAGACTATCATATATATATATATATATGCAAAAAGAACATATATTTCCCGCTTTTCACGTTATTATTCAATATGACTGTAGTGAGGAAACAAAAGATCTAATTCTCCAGTAGTACTTCATAAGTAATGAAGTCGTTACAGTTCAACGATGTTCTCGATTGTTAGCATGCGTGTTCGGTCAAACGAGGCCTTTTTCTCGATTTACGGCGACTTACTCCAAGCTCCAAGAAAGAAAAAATCGTGGGAGAGCTTTCGGGATTTATTTATTTCCTTTCTGTTTTTAACTAGAAATCCCTGCGCTCGGTCGGAGCTGCCGATGACAATACACGAAAAATGTAATTTCATTTTATGTAGTTTCACTCGCTCAAGATCGAAAACAGCGTCGTGTTTCGTGTGCAGCGAATCAACATATACAATATTATCCGATTGTATTACGGATTCAGTCCAAGATGACGACCGTATCTTCACCGCGCACCGTTCTTTGAAAATGAGGAGGATGCAGAGGGATCGACAATTTGCACCACGGCTTACGCGCTGCTCTTCGCAATTCCACCGAAGCCAGAGTTCTTCTAACTCGTCTGTAATTCGATTAATTGAACAAATTAATAACACATATCGAATTTCGAATGCGCGTTATTATATACATTTATGATTATTACAAATTTATCAAATTTAGGTTAAAATAATTTATATACTATATATCTTTTAGCTTTTATACATATATCTACTATATCTTCAAAATAATATTAAGTCTTAAAAATTAAAAAAATTATATTAGAAATGAAAACAAAAATATGCACTGTTCTTTTTTTTTGCACAACTTTACTTCTTTATATAATTAAACAATAATAAAATCAAACAAGTTAAAGATTATGTAATTTTTTGAATTTATATTTATTATTGATTATCTATGCACTGTATACCTGTATGTGTGTGTGTGTGTGTGTGTGTGTTTGTGTTAATCCAGAAAGTTATACATTACTCATAGCTTATCTGACTGCAAAATTTTAATTGTTTTGTGAAAGTAATTAAAAAAAATATAAATAAATAAATGTATTCTAGTTTCACTTTAATTCTTACACCAATTTGTTATGTACACTAAAACTTAATACTGACTTGATGTGCTCGTTGGCGCGAAAGTATACATCATCAGGTGCATCCATCCATGATATCACTTGTTTACGTGCATTACTTCTGGACATTGGTACACCATGGGGCAGCGTATGTGGATGAGTAGCTCTACCGTTGAGAGGTGGTGCGAGAGGAAGAACAGCGGGCGCAGCATGTTCTAGCGTGTGCTTCGGATGCAGTTGCTGCGCGTGATGAATCCTTTTCGGAGGAGGCGCACCGGGAGGAAGCCCCGCATTTAGAGCGATACCTAAAAACGGAAAAACAAAGGCTGCGTTAGATTTAAAAAGGATTAGCTTGATTTGCGAGATACCTTCGTGGTGTGTGTTAAAGTTAATATTTCGTATATCATATTAATATTTCATATATTCCTTGATATCATAACTTCAATTATTTAGACAGTAGTTTTTTTATTCTTAAGAAAACATTGAAAGGAATGCTTTTTAATGACATTGATAGCATTAAGACTAACAGCTCTGAGAGCTAGTTACAAGGCTAAGCAGACAACAGTTTGAAAATTGCTTTGAAGAATGGAAAAGACGCTATCATCAGTGTGGAATTTTCCAAAAGAAAACTACTTTGAAAAGGATTACAGTGATAATCCATAATAAATCAATATATAGCAATTGTACCGTGATAAGTTTGTAAATTTTATTGTCAGATCATGTATGATTCATGTATGGTCAAAATCCCATCCATGTATAATATAATAATCTACGGAAACAACCACTTATAGCTAATATCTAGATAAAGAAATAGTTATTTTGAAAAATTTAATAATACATATGCAATGCACCTGTTAAGATGCATATAAAATTTCTCTTTCTTCGATAGTATTTATAAAATTTAGCATAAGTAAAAAGAAAAAACATAAAGACAGGAAATTGCCCTTTCATCTGAGAATATTAATCCTTATTGTTGTTACCTGCCGACTGATTACCTGTTTTTCAAATCTTTATAAAAGTATTTTTTATAATAAAACACAAACATATAATGTTACAACGATAAATTTAATTTTTAATTAATGAATGTTAATCGCTTCTCTTATGAATGAAAGATTGAAAGAATTATTATATTTTCATAGTAGAGCAAAATTATTACAATATTTTGCAATTATTCGTTAGTCTTGAATATTGTCAAATTAATTGCCAAATATTCTCAAAAAGCACATATATTACATCTTATCGCGATTTTCATAACAAAATCATCAATGTCACACTAAATTTCAATTTTATCTTCATCCCAATCCACATCCGAGTAGAAACCGATAAACAGAAACAAAATTCAGTTCACTATGAACTCGGAATTGTACGACCTAATGGATAGCGTGAATCAGATTGGATAACTTACCATCAGAGCCATTGATTTCGTCAAAGGCTCTTGGACGCTTCAAGATATTCTGCTGGGTGGACATGACCGGTTGCGGTTGAGGTGGTGTCAACGTGACCCTATCCACTTCAGGTTTATTCGGCACTCTCTCGTATAAAAGACTGCCGTCTATACAATATTAAGTTTCTTATAAAACAATGTATGTAATATTAGGTCATACAAATTGAAACGAGCCAAAGGACAGAGCAAAATGCTGTATAGGTTGTTTATTGCAGAATCTTTGACGCGAAACAGACTCGATAGAATTACAATCATATGTCGAGAATAGCAAGACGTCATGCTAATATACAAACAGTCCAGATAGTCAGAATGAAATTAACGTTAAACAACGAGCAGTGAATTCGTTAATTTGTAGAATCGCAAAAGATGTGAGGAATATACAAATTCATTGCTACACGAGTATAAAGTGTAAGAAAGCTGCATGTCTTTATTACGCGTCAAAAACTGGAGTAAGCGAAGAGAAGCGATTAACGTTAACATTAAAACATTCAGCGTTTGTCGATTTTATTCTGATTGTTTGAACGGTATAATGCGACTGTCATGTGATCATAATTTTACCAGAGTGTCGTATAACACTACAGTAGTATCATGTTTGTTTGGCATCAAAGCACAATGAACCTATTCAGCATTTTCCTATGTTTTTTGGCTCATTTTTTATGACCTAATATAAAGAACCATCTACATAATTTGAAGCACATCCCGTAAAATCTCTATTCCGTAACATTTTATATATATATAAAATTTGCAATAATTTTCAAGATATTTGCATGCATTCTTTAAAATAAAACATTCTTTGTGTGAGTTATGCGTACATATATAAACTATCATTATTATCATTTATTATATATTGATTATTATTATAAACTAATGATTATTATTTGTTGCATGATATGTGATTATTATATGTAAATATAAACTATTATTACTTACCAGGTGCCTTTGGCGGACGTGGAAACGAAACCCGGTCGGGTTGTTTGCGTTGTGACGGGGTGGTTAGCGCCAGCCAATCCCAGTCGCCGGGCTGTCGCGGTGCAGGATGATCGCCTAAACGCGAAGCGATGTCGGTCACACGTGGACGCGGTCGCGGTCGTACGGCGCGCGCCAGGATACGAAGTTCCGCGGGACTCTTGGAAGCTAGCTGAACGCATAAGTGCCGCAACGACGTTGTGTTGACCGGTTGATGCGGCGCTCGCGCGGCATGACGCGTTCGCAGTTGCGCGGGGCAGAGTCGGCGTGCGGCGCGAGCCAGTAGGGAGGTGCGCAGGTAGAAAGCGGATCGTGTCTTCATAACTGGTCGCGGTGATCCGCTTCCACCGCCACCGCTTCCGGCGGCTCCACGCAGATCCACTCCATGCGCACTCGTGTAATGACGGCTCAAGTGAGCCTTCAATTTAAACTCTTTGCCGCAAGTGGGAACGTTACATCGATGCGGCCTATGCGCGCCACCCATTCCCTTGCTCTCCTCGTCCGATCCGGCGCCGGCACGTTTTCTCTCAAGATCGACATCGTCGATGCGCGATGGCACCTGTAGTTCGTGATAATAAAATAGAAATGTGAAATATACTCGTATACTAGTATTATTATCAAAAACGAGATGTTAGAAGCAACAGAAGAGTACGCCTTATATAACCTTAAGTCCTCCGTATTTCTTCCAGTACGTCCAACAAGACTGACAGAGACGATACTGCATATGAGACGGTCCCCATGCATACCATTGCGAACTCTGCACGCTTTGACAGCCTTCGCATGGTTTTCCACCGACTCCGACCATAAGTATTCCAGAATTGTCGGTCACCATGCTACCGTTACTGTTACCATTCAGAATGCTGGTTGGTTTTCCGTTACTATTGCTGTTGCTATTGCCCAGAGGTACAATTGTGGCCGTAGAAGGTGCAGTAGTCGATGCGGGGGTCTTATTGTAATTTGGTATGTAAACTTGTTTCAGCTTACTCTCCGCTTCTACGGCCTTCACTCTTTTCTGTTGAACATATCGATCCGTCGTTTTCCACATGTAATAATACTCGATTACATTCTTCAGTGTTTTCCATGGTAACTGAAGAAAACATAGGGAGAAACATATTAGTAAACTCGTTCGAATACAGTGTTAGATTCTTATTCATCCGTAATTGCATTAATTGTATACTTACAAAGTCCGTTCGTATATCAACAAAGTCCTTCCCATATTTATCGAGCGCTTCTTCGAACAAATTTGCCTCAGACGCGCTCCATTCTTCCATCTCGTCCCGACATAGCACCGGACCAGTACTAGGTACTAATGATGCTAAGGCATTAGATAAATCATAGCCGTGCATATGTAGAGTATCCATCGCGTGAAACTGTAATAATGCAATTCGCAAAACTTAATGAAATTTGAAACGGAAGAAATTAATTTTTTACACTTTCAGAGATAATACATGAATACGTCTTGAAAAATAGAGTGTAAATTCTTACCAAAGTAATATCTCTAGATGCAGCAGCTGCAGACATGTGCAAAGAAGGTTGCTTGATCGAAGACGAACAGTCCAAGGCTCTTGCAAAGGTGCCTACTGATCTACTAATAACTAGGAATTGGTCAATTTGACGATCCGTCAAATTGTGTCTCGGAGTCCAAACTAGGGTCTCTAGATCTTGCAACTTACGAGAATCCGCTTCCTTCTCTGCGGCCGACAACACCGCCGGTATATCTATCGCCTGATATCTACTTCCTACCCTAATTTCACCTATAACAGACATATAATTTAATTTAATTAATTTTCCAGCTATTTGCAGTGTATAATGCAGCGTATATAATAATTACACATAATACATTACTAATAGAAAGAAAAAAAAATTAATTAAATATATTTAATTTAATACCTATATACAAACTGACATGTTGATTTACCTTTGTCAGCAAGCAAAGTACGCTGAGCAGGATCGAATACTAAACAGTAAAAAAATGAATCCTCCTTGTTCAGATAGCTTAACAAAGATTCGGTTTCGTTCAGTAATGTTACGCAGCATTTGCCCCGAATGTGCGTAGCAGGCATGGTCTCCACTTGTCGCGATAAAAACAATTCTCTGTGTTTCATTTGGTGACGTTGCTTAGAACTTAATTCCGTTACTCCACCAGGAACATTTTCTTCCATCCCTATACATAATGAAAAATCGAAATAATATTTGTGCCAATCGATACTACTACGAAATGAGATATATCTATTGTACGAATCGACAAAAGAGTTCAAGTTACAAAAATAATATATTAATAATAATAAAAAAGATTGAAAACATTCCATATTTATGCAAATAATTTTAAAACTTGCATAAACGTTTCTTTTTCTGATAATAGATAGAAAACTACATAGAAATGATATATAGAAAACAGAGTTTGGCTTTCTTGGTTAAAAAAATTAATTGTTAACAAAAAAATACAGAGAAAGAGATACATGATAATGGCGAGAGAGATATACCGTATCGTACATAAGTATGTATAATGAATAAACACACGAACAGAATGCACTTGAATTTTCATATTTAAATATCCATAAAGTTATCGTCATTTTTTCGCTTTTCTACTAATTGTTATGTTATTTATAATAAAATTAGTATCAAGTTAAAAAAAAAAAAAATTAATTTCTCGCAATATATTTTCGCAATATTCTTTCTTCGGTAAATCGAAAGAATCCTAAGGGGTTACAATAGGTTTGTTTTCTGTTCCTGCACTAATGGAACTAGTGCACACTGGTGCAATAAATTAGAATGAGACAAGTATATTTTGTCTCACTCTAACTAGTAGTTTATTAGTGCAGGAACAGAAAACAAATCCATTATCTTTTCTGATTTTTTACTCTCGTCTGATTATATTTTGCTCTAAGTTAAAGTAATGAAGTAAATGAATAGGGCAGAATCAATCAAAACTCGAGCAGAGTGCTAAATAAAAAAAGGAAAGATCAGCAAGAGAGCGGGCAAACATAAAATCAAATGAAGAGTGGTATATATAATATGCAAGACAAAATAATATAATAATCTGCAACGGAAAAGCGATTATAACTATCGATAGAAAGTTACGTCATTTAGAGAAGCCTCAGATTACTAAAGTGTCATCGTATGCGATGCGGCGGGATTTTTTTTTTTTTAATTTGTGTAAATGACAAGTGAATGACGATGAAGGTATATGTCGGGTTGATTCTACTTGGCTCGATGATAAATAAGAGAAGATCAAATATATAAATTTAAAACTGGCCAACAGATAAGGTCAAGAATGCTGACAAATAAGATATATTTATGAGAATCTATATATTATACGAAAAAAAAAAAAGAAAAAACACGATAATATAGATGGATAAGGTATTTTGTATGACATTTGCGAGTGAATATGAATAATGAGAATGACTTGTACATGTATGGGCACTTTTGTGACAAAATCACCGAACCCCAAGTCGATTAATCTTGAAAAAGAAAAAGGAGTTCGGTTATGCCCAATTTACTGTCTCTTTGGCCTTACAGTGAAGTTGCCTTAACTCGCGGTATACACCAAGATTACAAAGAATTTTCTGACAAATCCCGCCGCTATGATCAGTTGCCTTGTATCGTCACTGGCTTCTATACAAGATTAATGAGATAATCAAAAGATGCAAGCCGTATGCCGTTTATCGACGAATCTATGCCTCTGCATTACTAAACGCATTTATTTATATTTATATACTCTGCGAATAAAATATATAGTTTTAATTTTACTAATAAAATTAGAGTTTAAATCCTCTTACAATATTATATATTTATAATATATATATATTTACATTTATTTATAACTGTAATTATATAAATACAGTTCATATATATATATATATATATATATAACTGTACTTGGAAAACTATTTAAAAAATCAATATTGTGTTAATCGAGATTAAAAAATATAAAGTAAATGAGCAAAGTATTTTTACTCAGTATTGATTACTTTAATATTGAAATATGAGAAGAATAATAAAATTATAGCCGTAAGTTAATAATATATCATTCGATAAAGAATATAGAAAAATTAATCGTTTCGTATAATTAAATTCCTACATTATATGTATATATAAAATGTACAAATTGAATCTATGCAAGCCTAATAATTGTTCGCAATCATCACAAAATGTTGGACAAATAATTTTGCGGATATAGATTAAGATTCATCGGTAATGGTCATCTTTTGATCAGTCTGCTCTCACTCACCATGGGGCTCTTGGGCCTCCGATAATGGGGCCTTCAGCCAGCCCCCTTTCCCGCCCCCTTTGATCATCACTTTGGGCCCAATCCCATCTTTACTAGTCATTTCCTTAGTAGTGTCAGGGTTCTCGAGTTTCTGATTCTGCGTGCTCGCAGGGGATTCCGACCTCTGCTGCTCCGCGCTCGCCACTGGAATTTTCATTACAAGAAACCCACTTCTAACGTATCTCTCGTTTTCTAATCTTCTACACGATAGAACGCTTCAAGATATATGTGTATGTATACTGAACACACTAACCGCTATACCGCTATTTTACACTCCATATCACGAGAGAATCGTTCATCTCTTTACGCGCTCGCGTCTCTTCATCCTTATTAACTTACGTATCACTTATACATTACACCCAAAAGCGTTTCACGACTACAGTTTGCTACTCGGGGGACAAAAAATTCGATCCCTCTTTCAATCGAGTGCGATTGCGAGGAATATTATCATCCCGGATTGGACTCATAATTCTCATTATCGCCGCACACCCGCGTTACTATTTACCCATTCATGGTTCCGCGTCGTATATTTTCGCATTCGCGACATATCAGATCAATACCTCACCGCACCGTTGACCGTTACTCCGCGAGAGTAGTGGATCAAAATACCCGGCATCGATTATTCATTTCGCATTTCAGACGTGCGTAATACGACCAAGTAATGCTCTCTGTGTGTGTGTGTGTGTGTGTGTGTGTGTGTGTGTGTGTGTGTGTAATTATATAGCGCGCGAATTTCGGGGCCCGAGGCTCTTTCTCTTTCCATTACGTTTCTCATCGTCCTTACACGCGTGTACGTATAAAATAAAATGTGAAAATCATCCCCAGCGCTCCGAGTTTTCGTACCCTCCCTCCCCCTCCCTCTGGGGGGGGGAGGAGGGGGGCACCGGTCGATCGGGCAAAGGGTCGACGCGCGTAAACGAGGTAAAAATTATTATTATATACACGTCGGTCGAACTTTCGGCCGATGTCTAATTAGCCGCGAATTTTTTTCTTCTCTCTCTCTCTTCCTTTTTTTTCCTTGCAACGCGCGTGGAAAGAAAAAAAAAAAAAACCTCGATATAGCGTCGGCGAGAGTATGGAGACTAAAACCAATTTCTCTGTATAAAGCAGCCCTTTTTCTTTGACCCTTCCCACCCCACCCCACCCCCACTCTCGATTCCCGTTTGTAATCGCACCACGGGCACACCCGGGTGTGCATGGTGTATCGACTTCCGCGAAAGACAAAGGAGAAGCGTATATTCTTTTTTTTTTTTCGCGAAAATTCGAGGTATACCCGGAGTGCGAGAGAGAAAATACGGCGGAAGGGAGAAACCCAATTCGGAGCAAATACCGCCGGACGGACGCATATACATGGACGACGAGCCGTTACATATATACACGAATAAGACACAGGCAAAGAGAGAGAGAGAGACATACACATATACATGGCGCGCGAAAGACGAGGGGAAGGGAGAAGCGGAACGGGGGGGGCTTCGGCAAGGGGGACGAACTGGGAGAGTGGTAGCGAATGCTTAAAACGAAGATGGCTAGTAGGGCCCACCATTTTCGCCCGGGCACACACGTACACATACATACACGTGCGTCTGTGTGAGAAATACACGTAACATATACCCAAGCAACCCCTGCGTCAGCCATCCATTTAGTTGAGGGTGGTGGGTGGGTGGGTCGGGGGTGGGTGTGCAGGGGGGCAAAGAGGGGGGTCGAGGGAGGGACACAGGGGGAAGAGAGGGCCGGGAGGTAGATGGAGATGGAGGAGGATGAAGAGGTGGAAAAGGGGGACCTAGCGGGTGCACCAGCGTCCCCCTCGTCTACCACCCCCTCCCCCTGCCCCCTTCCCCCCCCCCAGGCAGATCGATACAACCCCCGTCTCTCACAACCCGCCCAACCACCCCCGCAACTTTACTTATTATACATTCCCACCCCAAATCCCCGCGTCTCATTATCTTTGTCATTGCGAAGGAAAAATCGAGAAAGCCCGGAATAACGTGTAACTGTACATATAACGCCGTATATATAACAGAGCGAAACAGAAATATGCGCGTGCGTGTGTCTTTCTCTCTCTCTCTCTCATTTTCGCTCCTTTCGGAGAATGTATCGATGTCCGGCGAAGACGTAAACGGATCGTGTTACGGCCTAAAAATCGACGACGCGTGGGAAAGCGTTTCTAGAAGAAATCGATCCGATCGATTCCAGAAATCGATTTTCGACACGTTTGTAGATATTTTATATTTACGAGGGTCGTCTCTCTCTCGGCAAGTGACCTAAGATACGTGATTGCGGTCGTGTTGTTTACACGATGACGATTACAAAGGATAGTTGTAACGTCACGCGACTCTTCCCTCTCTCTCGTCGATAATGATCGCCAAAGATTGATAAGTGTCTGGAAATTGCGACCGCAGAATCTTCCGAGATGAAATTCGAATGTGCTCGCGCGGGATGAATTTTCCTCACCTATATGAACGGTTATCGATTTGCCGTACTGTCGGCGACGGTTAAAACCAACTCGTCTTTTACCCTTATGTACTCTACGATAATTCCGAGTCTCGCTCGCATACGTGGAGAACGAATTTTTCGAGATTTTGGATCATATCGCGAAAGCGTTCCACCAGCGTTAGACGAGGAAAGATATACATTTTTACACCTTTTCTCGCGTTACGCTTATTTGAAAAAAAGACGATCTTCGAGTGTTAAATGTTAGTATAGAGTGTTAGTTGATATTATAATATTTAAGATCATAGAATGTGCTCAGAATAGAGATGTTCGAGAAGAAATTTGTTTCTACATCTATACTATTCTAAAACAGGGAAGCGTTTATCTTCTTCGCGCGAGAGAAAAACGTGTATAAAGCGATGGACAAACAATTCGAACAATTCTACTCTCTGACGACGAAGACTCTAACGCGCGATCCTCCCATATATTTGCAAATATTTACGATAACGCGTAGTCGTAAACGTGTGCTACTTACATTGATGTTTGTCCGCGAGCATAACTAAGGTAGAAGGCAAATCCCTCCGCCTGAAGAAGCACATGACTTTTGCTTCCACATTTCCATTTGCGGTCTGCAAAAACAGGAAGTTGATGTAAAGAGATATCAAAGTTACGAAGAATATGTGTTTTTTTCCTTATCTATCGTAACGAACGCATATTTTACGTATTAATATTAATTTATATACGAGACGACTCAAATTTATATAAAAAAAATATATATATATATGTTGTGTAATAAAATATGTAATAAATGATTACAGGAATAATGAAATGCGAAGGTGCTTGTAAGTCTTACCTTATTTAATTCTTCTATCCTTCTAATCTGGTATGGTGCTGAGGTGGAAGTCTCGAAATACACATAATCTAAAAATTAGAAACCAATTAATGATCTTGTTGCACGAGAATTATATAATATAATCGAGAATTCGCACGATCCTTCTCTCCTTGGATATATTTAATTATCTTATAAGGATCTCTGAGAATAAATTTCTTTTTCTTTCCGTAAAATTTCCGTTATAAATATACAACGATGTCCCAAAATTATCCGATGTCCTTGCAATAATAGATTCTTTATATTCGACTTTTTCTTAATAGAAATGTCGAGACGCCAATAATTTTCGAGTCACGAGCAATTTAAAAGTTTTACGAATCAAGGCTTCTTGCAAATTAAACTTCGAGAAGCCAAATAGATGACAAAAAACTACATTTTTTGTTAATTGCGGGTGATTAAATGCAAGTTTATTTTTTAAAAAATTAATATTAAATCAGAAATAAGTCTAAGTATAAACGATACAAAGCGTAACACGAAGCATGACACACAATATAAACGGAAACAAATATAAACGCACACACACGCACACAACTTTTAACAATGTGCATTTTTACGAAAATTTTTATTCCCGCTTTAAACAAACTTTCCGAAATTTTTTTCTTTTTGTCTCTTCAATTTCTAAAAAGATTACTCGGTGAAAACACTTTGAAAAAATTATCGATACATATAGTGTATGTATATATACTTAAATTGTAATTAGCATAATTAAGAATGTTCGTATTTAACGAAATTTTGGATTTCTGCTTTTAATACGTTTCCAAAAATTTCTTATCGTCTTCTAAATTTCGAGATCACGATGTATTTTTTATTGAAAAAATTACTGATTATTTATATATATATATATATAATGTGAAAAATTGCAATATATCAATAATTCTTCAGTGATATTTTCCATAAAAGAATTTCTGAAGAAGCTATTGTTCGAAAAAAGGTTTCCAACGTGTGTTTTACATCAATAATTCTTCAGTGATATTTTCCATAAAAGAATTGCTGAAGAAGCCTATTGTTCGAAAAATGTTTTTTTCACCTAAATGACCATCGAGCAAAAATGTGAACAAAAGGTGAGAAAATAAAAAAAAAGAAGCATTTTCCTCGAATTTATTTCCTCAGAGGGGGGGCTACAAAAAGAAAGGATTCCCGCGAAGAATCTTCGCAAAAGATTTAAGATAAATGATTTCCGTTAGGAGGCGTGCACATGCGTTTGACAATAGCGGAAGGTCGAAAAGGTACGAGAATATTGAAAAACGCGGGCAGAGCCGGAGCATTCGGTTCTCTATTGTGAAAAGAAAACCGTTGGAAGGTGGCACATGGCATCTCATGCAAATAAATATACACCGATATATACGACGCCGAATAGAGGGAGAGACGCGAATTCTAACACGGAGTATCGCTCGGGATCCAATTTTGATCCGCGCGAGATTTGTCGCGCAAGAAATTAGCGTGACCTGGACGTGAGAGAGAGAGGACGGGTGTGCGGGTGTACGGGAGGGGTAGGGGGAGGATAGAGAAGAGAGAAGAGGAAGAATGGAGGAGTCGGGCGGGAAAAGGGGGAGGAAAAGCCGAAGCGCGTAGGTAGGTAGGTATAGGACGTTAACGGGGGGGGTTGGGGGGAGGGAGGGGGAGCACAGGGGGAGAAACGGACAGGGCGGCAGGGGGAGCGGAGGGGGACGAGGGGGAGTGGAGGGTACGAGGGAGATCCAGATGAAGAGTGGAAAGAAGAGAGGGAGCGCGCGGGGGGACAGAGGGGGGGGGGGGCGAGAGCGGCGGAATCAAAAAGAGGGGGAAGAACGCGCCGCGCGGAGGGTACAGGGGACGCCATTGCGATGCCATTTGCAAACATTAATTTCTCGGAGTTAATTAAACCGCCGCTGTCTCTCTCTCTCCCTCTCTCTCGAACGATTCGCGGGGAAGCGTCGTTCGGCAAAGCGGAATGCAATGCGGTTTTACTTTACCTCCCACCCGGTACATGTTGGCCGTCATGTTGCTGGCGTCCTGCGTGGACCCGAGAGCGAAATTGGCGTTCTCGTGGTTACCGTGGCCCTCGTGGTATTCGGCCGGCATCGGCATCAAGGCTTCTCGTCCTCCGCAACGTGTTACAATTTCACGATCTGTGCCGCCGATCGGCGACACTCTATCTCGCTCCAGCTAGCTATCTGTCTCTCGCGCTATCTCTCTTTCTCCCGACACAGTCCCGCAACACGCTGGCTCCTCTCGTCGCTTGCGGATAGTCAACACCTCGCGGCGTAATCACTCCATCGTGTTTATTTGTCCATTGTTGAATTTAAAGCTATTTAACTTTCACTACGTCCTATATATCTCGTCGCCTCTGCGTCCTATGCCCGTCTGTGGTGCTGTCCCTCGAAGGTTTTCTATTTGCCCCAGTCCTTCTCTCTCTTTCTCTCTCTCTCTCTTTGTCTCTTCCCTTCGCCCGTCCCCCCCCCCACCCTCTAGTGTGGTGTCCCTTCGAAGAGGATACCCCAGCACGGCTGTTGCCGATCGTGTGTACGATACACACACTCGGGTGTGTATATATATATATATATATATACACCGTTTTCACAACCGTTCACAGTCCGAGTTTACGATCCGAATCTCCCGATGTGCGAGCGACGTGTGTTGCGGCGAGAAAGCGGCGCGCGACGCGCACCGGAAGTGCGAAAAAAAATTCCAACGTACGTACTCGTGCGCGCGTACAGAACGCCGTAGAACAGGTGACGATCGTCACCGCGGGCCACTCGCACCCCCCCGTTGCACCCCCCTGCAATCGCGGAGCCCCCTTTAATTCGCGATCAGCGAGCGACCGCTGCCTCCGTTCGTCAGGGAGCCAACACGGCCCGCCATTTTCGTTTCGGCGAGCCGCTAAGCACGCACGACCGGACAAGGCCCCCCCCTCCGCCCCCCCCAAGACTCCTCGCGAGGGTCCTCGCCGATTTCGCGGCGGAATTCTCTCCACTCGCGCGAAACGCACTTGTCTCTCGGCGCACTTCACCACTCGGCGATCGAACGATCGATTCCGTTTCTCTCGCTCTTCAACCGTGCTTGTCCACGTCGTCGCGATCGAGAGAGCGCGAGATCGCCCGCCTCTCTTCCCGCTCTCGCGCCTGTGCGACTCGTCGCGGAGAAGCCAACGCACTCACGAACCTCGATCGCGGAGAGACAACGAGGTGGAGAAGCGTAAACTCGACGCGAGCGCCGCCACCGGAATCCCGGCGAGTGCGCGCCGTGACTAGAGAGGCGACGCGGTGCCGCGCCCCGGTTCCCGTTTCCATCAACTTTTCATACGTTTTCCGATCTACGGTTTTTCCAATCCGTGGCGCGCCGACTCTTTCGCGCTCTTTTCTAGTGACATTCGTCGCGACCAATCAGAGTCGTCGACTCGGCATGTTTTCTACGATGGCGCCAATTTTAAATTTACACTCTATACATTCTTTTTGGATTTTTTTTATCTCGCAACGTGAATTTTAAATTAAACATTTTAATTTAAATCACATGTATATATCAACGTTAGATTGTTTATATAAAATACTAAGTACACGATAGATGTACGATATATATATATATATATATATAATAGATATACAACATTAAAAAATGAAACGAGTTGTTTAGGATTTTTTAAAAGTAATTATTGCGGTATTTACCGTAATAAATAAATAATTGAAAGGATAGATTTATTCAATATTACAAGAAAATGATTTCGTATATATGCAGGTAGCGAATAAACGTGTAAAATTACTGCTAAAAAAGAGAATAGAGAGCTGATATGGTAAGTGAAATAACATGGTGAGAACTAATAATAAATAGTATATGAAATATTTATATTTATACGAAATTAGTCTCTCTTTTCTATACAATTGCTCTAATTGCGCAATCACATACTTTTTTCCAATTTTCGTTCGAGTCGCTATAAAGAATGCGTAAGTCGAATAATTAAAATTACTCATTTGTAGAACCTGTGCGAGCTTGCCTTCTTTTTTCGTTAAATGCCTCTGACTAAATAATAAATAGAGTAAAAAAATGAACGTCAATTCGATGCAAATATATATATATATATAATATATATGTACGTAACACAAAGATATATTTATTATATACATATAATAATAGTGCCTTTTTTTATAATACATATCCATAAGAATGTTTATAATTTAATTTCATGGAATTTCGATAATTACTTGTAAGGCACACCCCACGGTCTTTACTAAAGTAATTTTGTATGTTGTCTCTGCATTAATATCATATAAATAACTGTATACTGTTGTGTGGATATTCTATTAGAGCCTAAATTTTTATTATGCGTTTCTATTTTTTTAAGAATAATTAATACGCTAGATATAGAGGCGATATAATAATCTGTTCTGTACATAATCCTATGTCTTTCTTATCGATTCTTTTATATAAGATAGATAATATACCATTCTTATTAATGGTTATAATGACAGTAACATTATAAGAATAACGGGAAAATGCATAAATGAGATGCACAGGGATGTGTATTCGTGTGTGTGTGTGTGTGTGTATGATTTGTTTGTGCATCTTTCATTCTCTTCGTCGCAATATATAAAATATGAATAGTAACGTCGAAAACAAAAAAAAATAATAAAATATATGAATGCAATATCACTAGCGCATCGTCCAGTCGCTAATACATTTTCATATTGACAATATATAGATTTACGATTCGTCATAAATAATAAAAATAATAAAAATTCGCGCGCCGATTCTTTTTTTCTTTTTCTTTTCTTCTTCATTCACAAATCACGTATAATAAAAACATGTGTAACGTATACACACACCTAGAGTGGCATTTTTCCCCATATTTTTTTTCTTGTATACTATACCACACTTTCGTGTAATTTTCCTCTCTTTTTAAAATCTTGCAATATTAATATAAAATACCTATGCCGCCATCGACAATTTATGCATTTGTATATACAAGTACAGCTCTCCCAGAATCCAACTATCTGGATCTTCTCATCATATCTCTACTTACTAAAAAGATACTATTGTTGTATGAATAAAAAAATACTAATATATCGCATTGTCGTTGCACGGGCAGTGTTTGCATAGTGTTTCATCCATCGATAAGGCACCAACTCTATTGGGATCCTGAGATTCAACCCGCATGCTTCGACAGATTCAGAGGCATATCTGCGGATGAGAAATAACTCGTCAACTCGTCTTATCCTATTCGATTTTTAACATTTATATATAATATAATAATTATATAATATATAATATTAAAGTAAAATAAAAAATAAAATATAATGCATACCTGAAGGAGGTGTGAGAGTTTGTTCCCTGTAGTCTTTATAATGTGGAGATGATGGATGAGTAAGCGGCGGTGCGTACAATTGCATAGGAGGCGGATAGTGGACGGGAGACGGATAGTGAGGTGCCATCCATAGAGGCGCCGCTCTATACGGTCCGGGCAACATCGGCAATCCATAGAGCGGATGATGAACGGATGTATTGCTGGACCCGGTGTAGGGATCGATTCGTACCCTCGGATAAGTGTTAGTCAATGAGTATTTTACAGGTTGCCGGTCGTCTGGCTTCAGTAACGTTCTCAAGAAGCCTGGGGACTCGGGACTCGGTTTGTTCTCCGCCAGGATACTCGTTATACTGTACGACGACAGCTGTTTCGCGGAGGGAGTCGGCGGCGCGCTTGTCGCGCAAACCGGTTGCGGAGTAGCTCGCCTCTTGGACGCCTGATCCTCCAGCGAAACTCTTTCCATCTCTCGGAGTATACGTTTGCGAGGCGAGACGACATTAGGATCCAGACGCGACAGTTTATCGATGATCAGACCCAGAACCTTGCCCGACGATGACGTGCCGTTCAATTTTCGAGATGACTTTGTCGGATAAGGCGCCGTTGATTCCGGAACGAGACTCGCAATCGTAGGATCTAACGGGCGTCTGCGTTTTTTTGCTATTAAACGAGGATGCGTGCATAGGCGAGTCTTCGGATTTCGGCGATAGTAAAAATTAAATTCCGTTGTTATCCTGCGTCGGGGATGGGTCTGTTTCCAGCAGTGATCTCTCTGCCAAGGACTGGACTGAACCGACGAATTGTCATCGGAAACTGAAAATTTATTACAACACTTATATTTTTATACGACGGTGAAAATTAAAATGGAAAAGCTTTATCGCAAATTAAATAATAAATAAAAAAATGTTGTATACGACTCACCACTAAGGGAAGTAGAGCTCTCCTGCCGATTCGGTATAGTGCTAGCAGGTGGCCAAAAAGTTTTCTTTGGCACGGGAAACCACGTAGTTTTCTCTCCATCCCTGCGATGAGACAGTTCCAAGATAAACTTTCCATCTTTGAAGAATTTCAAGCGACCTCCCGGGGTCGGCAGGCTGTTATCGATGCGTGCTTCCGTGTGATGAGCCGGCTGGGGACTTGAATTTTTACCATTTGCCTTGGCAAGGGTTGGGTGCAATGTTGACGGATCACGCGAGCACATTTCTGTCGTGCCCCTCACGTGAGCTGCGTGAGCATGACATTCTGCTGACTTTTCACGCATGCTGATACTTTACCGGTATCCATTTTCCTCCACTTGGGCTTCTCATACTTTAACTTGTCAGGGTATCCATACGATACGATGAGGTGTGACAGGACTCGTCTGTCTCCAGTTGAGTCACCTGACTCGAAGAATCAAACCCACGTGCATAAAACGTCGCAGTACTCGGATTCGACAAGAAACGTTCTCATGTTCCCAGTTCCTTTTTTTTCTTCCTCTTCCTACAAGAAGGAGATAATTGTAATTTGCAAAGTCCGAGGCACACGTATCATTGACAAGTAATCGATATTCATGTTATTTAGGCGAGAAATGAGAAATAAATACACGAAACACACAGTATTACAAACTCGGAGCGAGCGACATGATGGCTGACAGAGGGCCGCGATTGAGTTTTACTCGGTCGTAAATAAACCAACCGTGCCTGTATTTATTCGCTGGCGAGGTCCTCGAAAGCACTCGGGCTCGTCGGATCACCCCGGGGAACGGTCCAGTTGTCACCACGTCGGGATCTCGGCAGCAGCGCTCCGGAGACAGCGGGGCGACATATTATTTTTTCACCCGTAGGAAAGATACAACGTGCACCTGCGCCTCGGATCGGGAAACTGGCTCGACGCCCGGGCGATATCCGGACGATCGGAGTCAGTTCGATCGCGACGAAGAGTCGGCGGTGAAATCCGGCGGTGCACGAATGTGGCAGACACCCACCCACCCACGCACGCATACACACACATACATACACCCTGCCTTCCTGTCTCCGCTGCTACTTCGTCGAGGCGCGCGTCCACCGACGACGACGTCGTCGTCCAGGAATCGCGGCCTCCCGAGGAAGACGCACCGGACACCTACGTACGGCACCTAGCAGCAGCAGCAGCAGCAGCAGCAGCGATCGCGGATAGAGAGAGTGGACAGCGAGCACACATGTGTTTCGTTCGGCGTGCAGCCCGCGCGTCTGTCACCGGCCTCCGGATCCCGATGGCATTCAGCGAGGACGCTAGGGCACGCGCGTCCGTCTTCCGCGTGATTCCTCGCCCGTCCGCGGGACGATTAAAAAAAAAGCGAAGGAGAACTCTTGGCCTCCTTGGCGAGTCGACAGTGGTGTCGACCCTTCTCGTGTCGACAACACTGGCGATGGCCGTCCGCGTTCCGCGCGTTCCCCTTTTCTCTTCTCCCGTTTCTCGTTCGAGAGAAACTCGATTCTCCCCCTCCCCCACGCCCCGACCGTGTTTTTCGACCTTCGAGGACCGATGCTTTTCAGAATCGATCGGATCTTGTTATTTTGTTGCTCCTCTTGTTTCGCGTCATTTCGTTTTGACAGATCTTTTTGCATTTTTTTAGGGATTTTTAGCGTGTCGGAAATGTCATGGTTTACCGCACGGATTTGTGTTCTCGATTTATGTCAAATCTCGTTCCGCTCGTTCCACAAATTCGGATTCCCGCTTCTCGACGCGAGATGAAAACTCGCGCGTGATTTGTATCGATGCGCCTTCTTCTCGGACGAGCTTTGGTCAGTTGCGCGAATGAGATGGAAAATTAATATTTCGGAAAAATTCTAGGATAACTTCGAAAGCAAAAGTTTAAAGATTAATATATTATTAAAATTAACAACGAGTTAAAACGAAGATTGATGTATTTGTATTTCTATAGTTCCACAAAGAATTATCTCTTATATCTTCTTTTTAACTTTGTTTCTAGTATCTTTTTCAGCTTATAAAAGTTATAATTAAATACAACTTTTAATTATGTTAATCAATCTCTATTAATTGCTCTACTTATATTGGAATTTCTTTCAAAGAGAATGTCTTATGTTGATTATGTTGTTTACACTCTTGATGAATATATATACACAACATCTTTTGACACATTAGAGACATATATAATTTATAATATAATTCTCGCGCATCTCTCTTTTTAACAGTTTATTATTAATATATAAACCTCCAATATTAAAAAATTCGAACTTGGAATTTTCAAGATGAAGCTCGAGAAAAACAGAAAGAGAATACAGCTTATATTAATTAACATTAATGAAATAAGAATCACAATGCAATGTATCATTCATAAAAAAACAACTCAATCATGTATACTTTATAATTTGATTACTACAAAAGGCTTAAAAGTAGAGTAAATATATTCGCTTAGTAACTTAGCTCGTAATTTTTATATATCGGATTAATGCAGGTATCTATTTTCAAATGTTCCATCCCGGTAAAGATTATTCCCACGAAGCATCAGGCCTTGACAGGGAGATTTGTGCACATCCTCGATCGGCTCGTCATCGGCGGCTCTTATTTGTATAAGGAACATACGTCGGCTCCTGTCGGATAGATTTAAGTACGAGCCGTGAAGCAGCAGGTAAGAGAAGACGATGATGTCGCCTTTTTTAGCCGGCACCGGCTCAGCTTTCGCCAAGGGATACTTCTCAGGATTGGCGTAATGGAATGTTTCAGCCCTACCCTCGTCGTGCACTCCGAAATCCTCCAAAGGTCCCAGTTTGTGGCTGCCCGGATATACCGCTAACCCACCGTTCTCCGGCGTCGTGTCGTCCAGGTGCAGGAATACGGCCAGCATGGTGTGCTTCTTGTGAGGAAAATAGTGATAGTCCTGATGCATCAAATAAGGCGCTCCCTTCTCCGGTGGTTTCACGTGCGCTTTGGTGTGATGAAGCATAATATCCTCGGTGTCCATGATATCCTCAAGGGCGTCCAATAAATTCGGATGTGTGATTGCCCGAGTAAAAACCGCATTGTGCATTTGCAGATTGTGAATAGATTTTACCTATATATAACAATTTATTTAGAATATAATTTATACTATATATATATATAATATAAGTTATAATAATATATATAATACATAATATATCATATACAATAATTATATATATTATAATATATATGATAATTTTATAACAATAATATATATATATATATATATATATATATATATACCATAAATTTGTTTTTAACAGTTTATGCATTTAATTTTATGATAAACGATATTTATTTCGTAGAATATAAAAATATATAACTGTTATATACACTTTATATATTTCACTTACGGTATAATCGGCACCCCCAGCTAATTTCTTCATATCGTTTCCGACCCAACTAGCTTCCAAGCCAAGTTTTTCACGCTGTTTTCTCTCGAATAATTCATTATAGGCGTCTGATATTTCATTTACTTCCTTTGTAGTATATATGTTTGTCAACTTGATGAAACCATTTTCTTTCCAGAATAGCTTCTGCTCTGACGTTAAAAACTTCAAGCTGGCCATTTGTGCGATGTAAAAGTTTAACACTTCTTATACAAGATGTAAGAATCTTCCTTTCAACGTCCAGAGTAAATCTCGCGTCTCATACCGAATATTAAATAATGCATTATCCCACTCTCTAGAGGTGGTCCTCGGTAGGGATTATCTCTGTATTATGCAGATTCATGATGATCTTAAAACTATAAATTTTTATAATCTTCATGTATGCTTTGCAAGATGTTTTATTTTATATCTTAGATTAGTATAATATAATTATGCCGAGTAATAATTAATAACAATACAACTTAAGGTAAAAATATTTAACATTATATTTTTATGTATACGATATAAAATGTCAAAGTAATTATATAAAAATTCATATTCCTTGCAAAATAAATAATTAATAACGTAATTTTTATCTTATTGTATAATATATGTATAATGATCAATAAAATGTCTAATTATTGCATAATTTTGCGATCAAATTTCTTAATTACATAAGCCAACCATGCAATAAGAGTTATCTTGTTGTGTTGATATGAATAAAAACATCGTATCAGCTCTTTCTGATAGCGCGGATAGAAATTTCCATCATGACCTCAACGTTTTTGTCAAGTCATATTCAAGTCATTGCAATGTCACTGCATGTAGCAATAAGTTTACTATTAAATGCATTAATATGTGCTTTAATACTGTTTTCATCAGACTTTCAAATTATTTATGATATTGCTATATAATAATTTTAAGTAAAAAATTATCTAACGTGTGCAAAAAAAAATTAATTCCACTATTAATTATTACATTATGAAATTATGGTCATGAACAGAATTTAAATCCCTTCACAATTTGTTTTGACTGATACCACCGATACAAAGATTCAGTAGAACTATTATATTGAGTATATTGCACATTGTCTTCAAGCTTCTTTTCTAACTGCATATACGAATCATGATATATTTGAACAAGCGATGCACAATTACACTGCACATTGACTTGATCGCTCTGGCACAGTTTGATTCTGAAGCAAGTTGCAGTTTGCACCGGTAGCTTATATTGCGGTTTAGGTAAGAAGAAGTCTGATACTGAATTGTCATCGTTCTTCTTCAACATAACGAACACATTTGTCATATTTAAGGGAGTACCCATGGCTTCTTGAAACTCGCTGCACTCCAACAGGGACCTGTACGCAATCAAATCAAACAAATGTAAATTATTATCGCAATTGTTTATAATTGTATACAGTGAATAATTATTATGTTCTCTTATTCCTATTGACCTTATGAGTTTTAAAAGCGGTTTCCTCGAAGAATGTTGATACTCTTTATGCTGTCTGCTGTTGAGAATATACGAAGGGAGTTCTATCGCGATGCAGAGCTTCGAGGAAAATATCGTGGAGCCAAACAATATAGCAATTTCCTTGACGTCGCAATTCTTGAGAAAGAATTGCGAAGCTAAATGATCCGAGACGTTCTTCAGCATATTCGACAAGGTTTTGAAAGAGGCCACGTTTTTATCTGTCGCCTTCACATTAGTCTGATACTTGGCTAAGGCTTCGTAGGCGAACGGTATCTGTTGTTTTTGATACAAAATGTATTTCATGAGTTCGATCACCACTTTTGTGTACGAGTCATCGGTCAGCGGCTCGTCCAGATTTACGTTAATTTCCGTTTCGCCTTTCTGGCCTCTGGAAAACATGTTTCACGAAGAAGGAATTCAAAACGAAATATCTATATATCTTGGAATGGAAATCGTCCGCACGAGAAAAGAAAAAAAGTCATCGACACAACAGCATTCGCATGATACCCTTTTTTTAAACGGATTGAAGGTTAGTTTAGGTTCAAATTTGGAATACTAGAAAGGTTAGGTTCGATAAGTCGAAGATATAGAACCTGCTTCATGCGACGTGTTGGTTGCCATGTCTAGTTAGTTACTAAATTCAGTTTATTTACATCCGCCGTTGAAATATATGAATTTTGAAGTTTCATGGAGAACTATAAACAGAAATATGTATTGTGAGATATAAAATATCTGATAATGGATCTGAAGACCAAGCGGATGAGAGAGCTGCTGGAACCTCTGCAACAGCAGGTGATTAAAATTAATATTTCTTCATATGTTTAATAATTAATATATATTCATTAAGACTACATTATGACGTATTAATGATGTGGAAAAAATGTTCAGCATTTTCTAGATTTATTATCAAGTTAAATAATTTTGCGAAATTTTAATATTAATGCCTCGTTATTAAAAATGAGAATAAAAGCTAAAATGATTTTGTTCTTTTTAGATGAGCATACTGCATTCATTGCTAACCAACGTTTCTGTTAATTCATCAGAAATTTTGCTTACAAAATCAACAATCTTTGAGTATCTGTATTCCTTAATTCAGAGATTTACGAATTTAGCAAGTAATGATAATTGTGACAATGAAGAAGCAAAGTGTAATGATGCAGGGACAAATTCAAAATATGTTTCTCTGTTGAAGGATATTGACAGGCTTGTAAGTAGCAAAAGAATCTTAACATTTTACATTGTATTGTTTATTAAAGTTTAAATTATTTATTACTTTTTTCAGATTGAAGCTCTTAAGAGCAATGATATTAATAAAAATACGACAGAATTATTACTTAATAATTTCACATTAGCCTTGCGAGCTTTAGAGGATTTAGAATGTTTGCCGTTGAAGCAAAGGCTCCAAGATTGTCTGGATTATGTTCGAGAAATGAGCATAGCAAATGAGATTGAGGATCTTCAGAATATAAAGGTAACAATTGATGAAATAAATTCGAACTGAATTAAATTCTTTTAATATATTTTTAATATTCTTTCAATATAAAATCTTTGCTTCTTTAAAGGAACTTGGTACTTCGATATTGGAGCTATTTGAACCATTACAAAAATACAGAAGAAGTTTGGTATCTACTTTTTTGTCAGAAAAGCTAGCTTTATATTCCTCTCAACTGTGCACAACGTTTGAGATGCTAGTACAATTGGCTCAGGAGCAGCATCGATTAAATGCACCAATCTATGTAATAAATTATATATATATATATATATATATATATTTAATATTTGATTCTATTTAAATTGTTTCTACATGTACATTTGAAACATGTATATACAGGCTTGCAAGAAGTATATCTGTGAAAGATTGTGTACTTGTTGTGAAATGATCTTAAACTTATTGAATGGATCAAATCCGTCACTGGAAGAGGAAGCTTTCGAGAAGGACAATCATTTCGTCTATAAGTAAAAAAAATATTTTTAATACTTTGTAATTGTATTTAACTGAGTCTGATATTATGGTACACTTTGTAGAATGGATTTAGCATTAGACATTCTATTAGAAATGTCAAACAAAACGCATCAGGAGCAATTATCTGAATGTGGAGAACTATGGTCGAGGCTGGAAGATGTTTTTTCTCATGCTATGGCAATTACTCAAGTGTGCCAGCTATACAATTTTAAAGCCATAACCGGATCATGTCAGTCTATAGTATTGGAATATGAGAAATTGAAGCAGCAATTATTATCGGAAACACCAGATCCGGCATTAAATAACTTATTTATGCACACTTTGACCGATTCTCTTTATCGTTTAGAACGTAAAGTCAATATAGCAGTATTAACACTCGCGATGGAAGTATTCAGCAATCCTTATGCGGCTTTGAGAAAGCTCGTTATGACGTGCGGAAATTCATTAAGCGCAAAAACAAGATCTATGAATGATCTGAAAAATCTTATAGAAGATTTTGATCAACTTTTTGACCAAACTGTGCAAATAGGAATATTTGCTATCGCGTGTTGCAAGGACATGAATCGTCAGTCATTTTTCTTTATCAAATAAAATCTTTAAATTACTACAATTATTTTAGTATAAATTTATTGATTTCAGGTAATAATAAAATTCGTAATTGCCTCGCCGGATTCGAATCCTTAGAGACGGAATTGATTTCTGCAATAACTTCCTTCTACTTACATCCAGATAATAAAGAAATGCGTTCCAACGTCAAACTGTTGACTTACCAGTGGCAACGAGAGATGACCAAGTTTCAAAATGTTGTAAACCTCATTATAAATTCAGCTGCCTTTTGCGAAGTAAATATCCAATTTATTATGAAGAATTATATTTTTAGAGAACTTGAATATAATACTTGAATATATTCTTTCTCAGATAGTCATGGACAGTCTTCAAGAACGTATAACAGCAATCTCGGATTGTTTAGATAATAGACAGCCGGTAACGCAATCTCAGGTGCAAGGTATTGTTCAACGTGCTTCAGCTTTATCTAGCCAAGTGACAACGATTGTAAATGACATTGGGACTGAAAATATTGATCGTCATACAATAATGATGACAAGGGAATTGAAAGCAGGTAATTACGATACGTTACATTATTTTTTAGACTCTCATAATTTGGCCAGATATGTACAGCGATATAGACGTACACATTTCTTTATTATAGCTATATTTGAGGCCAATAAAGCTGCCAAGACTCTCCTGATTGAAAATGCAACAGAGCCTCAGCAATTGCGGGTGATAAAACGGTGTGAATTAATATTGAATGTTGTTCAAAGATTACAGCCTGCTCTAACTATGATCATGAATAGTACATTACATGAAAAATCTGTAAGAACTCAAGGAGATTCCAGCCATGGTATGATAAATAATTTTGTTCAAATAACGTTTTGTAGTAAACAAACACTTTACTTATATAAATCTACTATTAAAAATAATTTTTTATATTGCAGGTATTATTTCAAAAACTATCAATTTCCCATCTACAATTTATGGTTTACCACGCGATGAAAATTGTATAGCTTATATTAGAACACCCTATACAGGTTTGTGAGAACTTACAAATATTTTATATACATATGTTCTGTATATTTTGTTTAGTTAATATCAACATAAAGATTATATATCAAGTTTTATTTATGTTTTAGTAAAAGCGCATAAATCACAAGTGTCTATTCAACCAGCAAATAGCGTCGGAATGCAAAAACCATCAGATTTGTCACATTTGATACCTTATATAAAAAGCGGTCGTACTTTGCGCAGCGAGCATTCCATTATGTATAACACGCTGCATAAAAATAAAAATGTAACAGAACCAGTTGTCAAAAGCGACGTATCTCTTAGGAATCTGTCTAGTGTTAGACAACATCTTTTTAGTAGAGATAGTTTTAAAGTTCAAACTTTAAACATTGATATATCTGAAGAGAGCATGGATTTAACAGGTACTGTGTACTTGAAGAAATTTATATTGATTGGAATTATGATTACATTAGAAATTATTTTCAGCTATCTTAGAGAAGATGACTTTGTCGTTTACATCAAAACATGCAACGTTTACATCTTGCAAATCCTTAAAAGTACAGAATGTATCTTCTGAAAGTGCAAATAAAGAAGAAGTCATTTCTAATACCACCGGAGAAAAATTATCTGGAATTATTAAAGAAGAAGCAAAAAAAGGTCCAAATAAATGTACAATAACGGAGAAGGTGGGTGATTCTACTATATCTGGTGGTGGTGATGCATCTGTAATCATGGAAACCTGTCAAAAGCTTAACAGTGTTCAACTTTCAAGCAATAAGATTGAAAAATCAACATCAGAAAAACACGAGATTTAAAAAGAGGAAATTATTTCATACATGAATCTCTATTATTAAATAAACATTTAGTGTATAATTGTTATCAATTATAAAAAACAGTATTTAAAGGTTGCAGTTATATGTAATTAAAATATGATAAATATTGATACATGTATTAAATATGATAAAGTGAATGTTATATAATATCAATTTTACATTCCAGTATATGATAAATCTAATAAAATTAAAATTTGAATTGTATAAATGTTGAATTTTATTCAAAATGTGAAATTTTATGTGAAAATTTAAGTGTGTTTGAAACAATAAAAGATAAAAATGTTTATATTCTAATCCCTTATTCAAATCAGGAGACATGATAGTCTAGCATTGGACATTAATTATAATCAAATGTACAGTCGAACAAGTAAACAATTTAGAAATAATTTTTATTTTGTTAAACTTTTTTAACTAAAAATGTTTATAAAAGATTGTATATGATTGTATATAATTGAATGATTATTTAAATTAGTTTCAACATTACGATAAATATATACATATTATTTAATTAAAATAATCATGCAATTATTAAATATATAAATTTAAAAAATTTAATAAAATAATTTTTTTAAATCACTACTGTGATTTCTCATTCTATAAAACGATTCAAAGCATCCGCAATGTCAAGTGGAATGCATCTTACGTGTCGTAAATTACAAACGGAATAATAGAAACTATTACAAGATTATTAAAATTTGTTCCGCGTTTTTTTTTTCCAGAAAATCTTAAAAATAGACATTTCTTTTATTAAAAATGCAACAAATTATTTAAAAAATTCAGCTATACGAGAAAACTAGAAACATTTTTCTTGCACTTCCCGACAATCTCCTCCGCCCCCCTGCAAATCTATCACGTTCAATGAAATTCGCTTGGAAGAACGAACATGAAGAGCCAAAGAGTGAACAAGAGATCTTGAAGAAAAATATAGGAAGATGTAGAAAAAAAATTATAGAATATTCTGCATATGTGCGGCATAAATTATTAGTGACAGGTGAGACAAGGTGAACGGACTAAAAAGAGAGGGAGAGAGAGAGAGAGAGAGAGAGACAGAGACGTCCCAGGCAGTCCAATTCGCAAGTTGCTCCGAGTTGTTCCAAGTCAGTCCACCAAACAAAACATGGACGCCGTGGAAATAAATACGTCGGGTCCGCCGCAGAGCGAGGACGCGATCGGGTCCGCGATGAAAATATGCCGCGTGTGCCTGCTGGACAACCTGATGATGCGCGACCTCTTCGCCGAGAGCGAGGTCGCGTCCCTCTCCATGAAAGCGATGAGCTTCACCAACGTTAAGGTTAGCTATAGACTTTTCGAGGTTAGACACCGACGCAAATTTCGATATTATTGTCACTTTTCCCCTGGAATCTCCTACCAATCTTCGATCGGCCGGGATTCCACCTCCTCGTTATCCTCTTCACCGAGCGCAAGTCGTATCTTGTCAAAGAGTGCATAACCTTGCATCTTGTGCATACTTAATTGGTGTAATTTGATTTTTTTTTTCTACACGTAAATAGCTTTTTAAAGTGTACCTACAGTGACCATCCGTCCTTTATTTAGAAGATAATCCTTTATTTCAAGTAGCTACCTTTAGATTTAATCATTTTTCCAAAAATTTAATTTTATCCTTTATTTAAAAAATTGTGTCCTTTATTTTTTTATTTTGCGTTTCACTGTCTAATATTGTAGTTTTAATGTGAAAATTTATATAAAAACAACGGTACGTCTTATCCGGCACCTATTTAAGAAACCAAGAGTTTGTTTCAACATAATCGAATCAGTTTTAAGCTAGAAGAATAAGAACATAGACTTCTGATAGTCAGAGAATTATTTTTTTTGCTCGCAAACTGATTTGGAAACATATTGAAGCAGTCCTAAAATTTTCAAATTTGTCTTTTATTTTCTCTTAAAAAATATACGTCATCATAAGTATACTAAATAATGTATATTCATCAGATGTTACCAGGTGACGGTTTACCAGCACAAGTGTGCTGCATGTGCGCCGACAAACTGGAGTCGGCGTATGAATTTAAATTACAAGTGGAACAGGCCGACAGCGTCCTCAGGGACAGGTATGTCGGGGGAATGATAAAGGAGGAGTTGTTCCTCAATGAGGTCGAGATACACTTGGACACCGAAAGGAATGACATAGAGGAAATAAATGTCAACACTGATTATGAATCTACTGTCGCAGTTTTGCCAGAAGAGTCAGACGTTGAGAAGAACTTTTTGAAAGAACAATTTATGATCTTGGAACACGAAAAATTGACTAATCCGGAAGAAATACAACAGGGTGAGTAAAATATGATTGATAATCAATCAATGATATTTTAAAGAAATTCAAAAAGAATGTATATTGTTTTAATAATGAGAATAATTTATAGCTTGTCGAATTTTCTTGTAATATATTGAATTTGTTTAGATCCAGAACAGGATCATTCGCAAGAAATTACGCAAGAAGATGGTCAAAGTATTGCAGAAGATTCGCAGCAAGAATTAGTTGAAACAGAGGATAATGATATGTCAAGCACTATTAAAGAATCTAGGAATCAAAAATTTTGCATGAACGAAAGTATCACTTCCAGTTATATGGAGTCGATTCCAACAGAGGAACACGATTACATTGTGCAGCAACAGTGTGTGTTGCCGACTGAACAATTTCCTTTACAGGAAAGGATACAGATGGATACACAAGTTGAACAAAGTATAGCAGAATGCCAAGAAACATTATCTGAATTAAATCAAGAGAATCAAGTTGAGCAAATTCAAGAAAATCAAGCTGAACAGATTCAAGAAGATCAGACTGAACAAATTCAAGAGAATCAAATGGAGCAAATTGAAGAGACTCAAGTGGAGCAAATTCAAGAGACTCAAATGGAGCAAATTCAAGAGATTCAAATGGAGCAAATTCAAGAGACTCAAATGGAACAAATTCTAGAGACTCAAGCAGAGCAAATTCAAGAGAATCAATCTGAGCAAAATCAAACTGAAAGAACTGACAAGAAGAAATCTTTCAATGAAGAAATGTCTACAACTGATAATGAGCCGATGGTGGGAATACAAGATACTCCTCAAAATGAAACCAGAAGAAGTAAACGTAGATTAGCTCGTCGAACGTTTGCTGAACGGGATTCCGACGAGGAGAATTATTTCGAAAATCTGAATCTTAGTTCTCGATTGAAAAAAGCACAAGCGGATAAGGTAGAGAAGATCTTTTTTATGTGTTATCTGTGTGATAAACAGTTCCTGTCGAAGAACGTTCTGAAGGAGCACATGCACTCTCATGAAGAAGTGAGGAAAGCACTCTCCTTAAAGAAAACGCCGGAGAAGCCGCAGAAGTCGCAGACCAACGTTACCCCCACGAAGAGTCCACCATCTGGAAAAAAAGCCAACAAGTGCCCTTATTGCGGTAAAGAGTATCTGTACATAAACTCGTTTACCAAACATATTAAACAGCACGAGCGGGAGCGAGAGGAGGCGAAGGAGGATCCTATGCCGCTCGAAATTTCGTTCCACGAAGATGAGCATAGTCTAGACTTCGAGGATAATAATTATGATAACAATTCGGACAGAGAATGTAGAAGACGATCGAAGAGAGCAAATACAGGCGATGGAAACGATGACGCCACGACGAGCGACAATGAGCAGGATAAAAGAAGAAAGCGCAGTCGCGTTGAAGAATTCGAATGCGACAAATGTTCAGAGAAATTTGATACGAAGCGAAGCTTGCAAAAGCACTCACTCACGCACGTGAGCGGGTTTTGCAAGCTTCGCTTCGAGTGCACCCTGTGTCACGAAGAGTACGACAGTCTAGAGCAGTTGAGGGATCATCGAACGAAACATGTGGTCGAAGGCGTGCTCACTGAGCAGGATTTAGAAGACATGAAACAGATAGTCAAGAACGTCGAGAATGACGATGACGAAGATAACAAGAACGATGAAGAAGGAGAGGGCAATGAATCTGGCGAATTGGTCGAACAAAATGCGAAGGAATTCAAGTGTCAGAAGTGTTCGATGGCGTTCGCGCGAAAGAAGTTCCTGTCGAGACACATGGAAACGATGCATTCTGGAACTAACAATTTCGAATGCAAGATATGTCATCAGCAGTTCGCGCGGAAGGATCTTTTGCGCAGACATGCCGAGCAACACGCCCGAGTAAAGACCTACAAGTGCACTCAGTGCAACAAGACCTTCGGTAATGAACTCACTCTGAGAAATCACCTGCTCACCACGAATCACAAGACGTTTATACACGGACAAGAATACGACCCGAACAAGCGTATAAAGCGCGTAGCCGCGAAAGCGGCGCAGAAGATCATCGACAAGATCAAGACAGAGGACGGTCTGGAGGATTACGACGACGATAACGACACCGTTGATTACGACGCCAAGTTGGACGGGCCTTATTATCGTCGTAAACGCGACGCTACACCAAAGAAGTACAATTGTAAGAAGGATTTAGAGTGCGCGACGTGTAATAAGAGATATAGTTCGAAGCAAGCGTTGACCAAGCACATGGAGCAGCACGTGAAGGACGAGAAAGCGGCGGAGAAGTTGAAGAAGGCCGCTTCGGAGAAGAAGGAAACGCCGAAGGCAACGACGACGACGACGACGATAGGCGATAACGACGACGACGACGATGACTCGGACTTTGAGAGCGGTCTCGATTGGCCGATGGACAGTCACGAATGCACCACGTGCAAGAAACGTTACAGCACGAAGAAGTCGCTGCTGCGGCACCAGCTGCTGCACGAAGAACCGAACTTTGAGTGCGACATTTGCAACATCAAGTTTTATCGCAAGGACAAGTTGAAGGCGCACTATGACAAGTGCTCCGAGAAGAATCCCGATCAGGTAAGAAGGTGCAATATTTGCGGCGACACTTTCGAGAACAATGAGATTCTGCGAGAACACCGGGCTAAACACGTTACCGAGGGTATTCTAACGGAGGAAGATTTGAAGGACATCGAGTTGAAACCGGATGAGAAGAAATCGAACGAGAAGATCGGCCGGAAGAGGAGAACCGATATCGTCGGCCTCGAATGTACAGAGTGCAACAAACAATACACTTCCAGGAAGGGTCTTCTACGACATATTCAGGTACATGAAGGTAAAAAATACTTGTGCGACATATGTCCGAAGAAGTTCTATCGTCGGGAACATCTCAAGATTCACGTGGCCAAGCATAATATGGTAAAACCGTACAAGTGTACCCGCTGCACCAAACGCTTCATCAAGGAGGAGCAGCTGAACAATCATTTGTCCAAGCACGATCGTACCTTCAAGAAGAACAAGGAGACCGATAGCTCCAAGAGATTCCTCTGCGAGATCTGCAGCAAGAGCTTCACGCAGTCGACGACGCTGATAGCCCATTTGCGGGCGCACAATGGTATCAAGCCGTACGTGTGCGAGGTCTGCTCGAGACCGTTCACCACCAACGCCTACCTAAAGATGCATATGCGCACGCACACCCAGGAACGGCCGTACATCTGTCAGTTCTGCTCGCGGGCGTTCGCGCGAGCCGACACTCTGGCGAATCATCTGACGTCTCACACCGGCGAGGCCAAGTATCACTGCAAATGCTGCCCGAAGAACTTCCGGCGACTGAAGTCGCTGAAAGAGCACATGTTTATTCACACGGGCCAGCGACCTTACGAATGCCCGACCTGCGATCGCAAGTTCAACAACAACGGCAGCCGCTATGCACACAGCAAGCGCTGCAAGCAGAACCTCCTGCGGAATCAGACCCGGACGCAATATCTAATACAGCAGCCGGAGCAAACGCAGCAGCAACAGCAACCCCAGCAACAGCAACCCCAGCAAGTGCAGATACAGGTGCAGCAACAGCCGCAGCAGATGCCGGTACCGGTCAGGCTACATCAGACCACCCTCGGCCAGGCACCGGTAGTCAAGGCCCAGAGCATCAAGACAATCGCTATAGCGAGGCAGGAACCGACCACGGTAACTATCCCGGCGCAGCCAGCCATGATGCAGCAGGAAATCCTGATGCCTCTCATTTTGCCGCTCACCGTCACTCTCACCGACGTGGGCGAGGAGGTGATACTACCAGAGGGTACAAAGATATACACCACTTCCTAATCGAGCCATCGTCTTCTACCCTCGATTAATATATAAGAAAAAAAGACATACATTTTTTTCGAGATGAACAAACTGATCCTTCCGTTTTCATTCCCCGCATTTTTTTTCAACGCGCACGGGAAAATCGGAAGGGATGATGGACGACGAAACGATGTTGCATAGATAGATCGTGTATTATGATGAGAATTTGCTTGCATTCAATAAGAGGGGATATGCGTGTGTACTAGATGTGTACTGTTAATATGATGATAATAATGACTATGATAATTAATACGATGAGAATTTTCGAGAGAGATAGAGAGGGAGGGAGAATCATTTTTCTCGAATTATGTATAAAACGTTATATCGAAGTTTATTTTTGCAACGGGTGAAGGCGTTAATAAAGTATATATATATATATATATATATATATATATATATATATATATGTATATGTATGTATATGTAATTTATCTAGAAAGTTCCAAGATATGTACCTTTCCATATATAATAACGCGTATTATCAGAAATGAATAGAGTAAACGTATTTGACAAATCATTACGGAACAAGATCTTTGTCATAAATGTACATGTAATATAGATAGATTTTCTTTTAAGAGACACACATTAGAGATAAGAAAGTACAAGCTTTTACGGCTACTTAAAGCTTAATGTATTAAATAATGATATCTACTTTTTCAGTTAGTTTGTTCTTCCAGAATGTGTTTCTTCTTTTTTTTTCGAATAAAAAATTCATATCCAATAGTTTGTTTGAAAACACAAGAACAGTTATATATAAATCTAATAATGTGTTTTGTGATATTCTATATTTCTTCTAAAAAATATAGAACATTTTTTTTAAATATGAATGACAAAACATATTATGTTTCATAAAATAACATACTTTTATGTAACATACATTATATAAAATAATATACTTTTATGTAACATACGTTACATAATTTTTATATATATATTATTATTATATAATTATACATATTATATATTACTTTTAAAAATCTTTGTAAAACTTTCTTTTTCAAACTGGCTTTATTGTACTTGCTATCTTTTTTTCATCAATGCTGTTTCATCAGGGTACATGTAGTATTAGTTGTATGAAAAAAAGTATCTTAAGCAATTTTATAACACCATCTCTTATATAAAACCAATTTGCATGAAACTTTTATCCTAATAAAATATTTCTTATATGCCAAGTACTCAGTGTCTTATAAATTTTATATATCGCTGAATTCAATAATTTTTTTCCATTAAGATATATAATACTTGAATGTCTTTAGAAGGATGTTCTCGCAAAAGTATACAAAAATCCTAGAAATTATAAATTTGGCAATAAATATGTTTCATGCGCAATGTGCTCTTAATGGCATGCTCTTACATATAATAATAATTCGTGTCTGCGTAAAAGTTGTAAAATTAATATGCGATTAAACGTAATATTGCGTGTATAAATACATTATATAAACGTTGTTATAATTAATATGTATGTGAGATATCATTTCTTATTAAGATTTTGTTGCATGAATAAAGTATTTGTTCTAATCTTACATTGTGGTTTATGATATCAGAGTTACTAAACACTTATTGTATTAACTTTTATTGTACATATATATATACATATATATATATATATATATATATATCGGTTCGAGCTGATGAAATTATTTGTAATTTTACAATGCATTATAACCCAAAGAATAATAAATTATAAAACCTCGTTTAAACACGATCCTTTTTCGACTTTTTTATATCAAATATGTTTGATGATTAATCGAGTATAGCAATGAAAAAAACATTAAAAAATTTATATACGATTAAAGTGTAATCATATCTGCAAATTTACAAAATTATAATTTAATTAAGATTATACTCATTTTTATTTTGATATAAAAAAATATATTTTTATTACTTAACCATTGACAAAATTATTAATCTTGATTATTTTTCTACAAAGAAGTGAAACATGACAAATAATTGGAGAGTTTATAATCAAGGATCAAAATTTATTTACATGTGGTCATGTATATGAATAAAAAATATTCAAACAATTGTTTTCTTTTGGGTATAAATGTTTCAGATTTATTTTATTAATTGTTAAACCGACATAATATACATAGAAAAAATATAAAATATTACAGTCATCAAAATGTTATACAAGTCAAATAAATGCCCTAATGATACACAATATCTTTTTATGATAATCAATATCCTTTTACCTTTCTTTTTTGCAATTTTATTACACAGCAAATAAAAAAAATTGCTTAATCTCAACCATCTATCACCCATAGAATATTAATTCCAGATGATCCTGCATTAACTCGTCCCAACATGCCGTGATCTCGTGTTTTAACTATGTATAAGAAGAGTAAAAGCGTGTGGAACAAATTATTGCGTCCCTAAAAATATAACACGTTGATTAGTGATGAAAATATATAGCCACATGATAGTTTTTTTTAGTTACCCGTTGTAATTCTTCGTAATCGCTCGGGAGAGAGTCGCCGGACAATGCCAAACTATAGTGCGGCGGATTCGCGGATTGGCAAACTATTATCGGGCCCTTATTTCGCGGTAGCTCCATGCCAGATCTGGCCATATATCTCGACGTAAACGGTCTAGCATCCGGCTGATCCAAGGGCGCCTCTAATTGCGTGTCCATATAAGTCGAAATTAAGTGCATTATTATCTGCAGGAAATATATGAATGTTATCATAAAAAAATTAATGACATTTTTGGAAATATATTTAAGCTGAAGAAAATTTATAATATAATCTATATACCGCGGAATCGGTTGGCAAACTGGAATCCCATTCCTTGCCATTGTGAGATCCGCCACTGTTCCATTTAAATTCGCTCATGGAGCCTCCCTTCGCGAGTATTTTTATTCGTTTTACGAGATACTCCTGATTGTTAGAAAGTTCCAAAAAAGGAACCAATGTGGGCAGTGTAGGAATCGCGGAAACGAGAAATGGTGCTTGCGCGAGTTTTCTAAGTCTATCAAGCCCCACGTGGCCCGGCTGCGAATCGCTCAAACCATGACGTACCAATGCTGTGCATATATTGTCTATCTCCAAAGCCACACGTTCGACAACTGTTTTGCTAATCCACTAAAATGTTTTATATAATTTTATTAATTTCATATATTATTAATATACATATATAATACATATCAAAGTATTCAATCAAGCATAATTCTTACTCTTTATACTGTGTACTTTGACTTATTTATAATGCTTACCATGCGAAGGTTGGCAGTCCATTCATTAACTTTATTTAAATCAATTCTGTATTTTCTCCACACATCCAATGCTCCAAATGTGCCTCTTGGAGAACTTCCTTCTTCAGTACCAGGACTAGCTGCTTTTGTTTTATCTGAATAATAGTATAAATATTATACTAAAATAATCGTGCGTAAAGAAGATGAAATAAGAATATTTAATAAAAGATGAATTTTCAATTTTTACCAATAGTAGGTGCAAGCTGATAAGCGCATCTTCTTAATAGTGGTGATACTTCACCAGGTGTTCGAGTGGCAGGATGAGACCAGAAGGAACTCAAGAGATTGGAAGGTTGATCAACCTTTGTGGATAATACAGACTTTCTTTGCTGTTCAATTTCTTTGAGATAACTCTCTAATTCGTCTTCATCTTGAATAAGATCCTCGTTTGTTAAGCTACTGTTTGAAGAAATGTTTGAGGATTTAAACAATCCATTAGAGCATATAGCTGATTTGGGAGAGGAAGGACTAGAATATTTAAGAAACGACGAACAATCCTCTGGAAAAAGAGAAAGATAAATATAAAAAATTTGTTTTATATGTTAAAATATAAGAAACGATAAGAGATTGAAAAATACTTTGCATACTAATTTCGCTCAGAACTGAAGATCCAAGAGGCGTTGTGCGTCTACTAAGATTTATGCAGGACAAATTCAACGAGGGGCTTGGCTCTGGAGTTTTCTGCTTCTGAGGCACTTCGGTCTTGAACAGAGGATCATCCTCTGTGACTCCTAAGAGTGGCCTTTGTTTGGAACTGAGTGAGATTGGCTTCAAGCTTAAGGTAGCCCATATATATCGTATAATATGATAGAAAGCATTTAGAGCAAATATCGATGCTAAACACCACTCGATCCAGTAAACTGGCTTATAGGCAGGTCCACCGTATACTCTGAAAACAAAATCAAAGTGTCATCAGCATTACTGCCATTTCATATCGTTCAAGAGAAACAAAGAGTCTTACATATCAAATACTACAATACTAAACAATACGCCATTGATGAAGAACCATGTGATACTGTTACGAGCTTTGGTTTGCGTTTGTCTTAAATCCAGTAGCTGTTCTACTTGTGGCTTGGGTGTTAAAACTCTGTAAACATAATATTTATTCGCAATTTTAACAAGTATTTCATACAAAAAACCGCACGTGAACACGTTCTAACCTAAATCAATAATATATCTAAAATTTTCACCTTGCGTTCGGAGATATACACTTCATAGGAGAGTGAAAATTACTCATTTTAGAAAAGTCTGCGCCACATTAATGTCAAACAATTACTATCACCGCGTTCTGTGCATTTCAAGAGAAGTACTATTATTTTTCCGCGTTTCATGAAACGCTTGTCTTCCTACATTTTTTTAAATCTATTGCCAACGGTATAATTTTCCATTTTAATATCGATATTAGCGTATCGATATATATCTCGAACATTGATCGGTCGAATAGAGAGTTTTTTATATATCGATAAAAATTCCTAGATGTAGACTTTTCGTGTTTATTTTCCACTCCATACAATCCTCCAATCAAATCGAATTTCGTGTAATAATAATAATGCTCCAATTTGACGTATTGTTTCGTCTGACATATGTATTGTCATCATCCGAGAGAACATAAATTTCGCATAATAAACGTACATATCACGAAAATTGACAAGTGAAAAAGAAATTTATCGTTAGTATCTATATCGAAAAACTACTTGTCAACGAGCGTGTCAGCTGTCACTTCAAATATGGTTTATGTGACAGGAGGTAATTATGCTCTAATCAATAAATTAATTTGTTATTAAAAATACGTCAAGTAGCTTTTTTAAGTTAGAGAAAGAAAGAGGCATTCTCTAATTAAAAAAAAGGAAGTTTACGAGGAATTGAATCCTTGCATCCTATGTATATATCCTACATTATACATATTAATTTGTTTTCTCCTTTTTATAGATGGAAATCTTGTAAATTCTGTTCCATGGGGATTAAGGAGAGTTTTTGGGTTCTTCACAGGAATAATTTACATGATCATGATGTTGTTAGTATTCAATAATTGCTCTATGTAATAATGACTTACTATAATTTTGATTCACTAATTACGTGTTTGCATTTCTTCTTTACTCTTTTAACACATAGTATAATATATTGTAAATAGTTTTCAGACTTTAATCAGTCCTGGCACAAATAGAGGGGAAGGTCAATATACAAGAGATTATCGACCAGGTTCTGGGTAGAGTATTTTTTTCTAAACAGCATCTATGTCAAATGATAAATATGTGAGATAATAATTTCTGCAATTTTTTATGTAGGCCACGTCCTCCACCACGCAGGCTTGGTAGACCAAATACAGGAAATAATGTCGACGTTCCATTTTTTGGAGGATGTAGTAGTTGCACAAGATAAAATTATATATATTTTTAAAAATTTATTTCCAATATATTTAAGTAAAGAAATTTGAAGTAACTGGCATTGACATTGATATAATTGAAAAGTTGATATGCAATTGTATTTATGTCAGTTTGTCTAGTGTTTTTTGTTATGGAATAGTACAAAATTTTATCTATTATATCAAATATTTTTGCAATAATTATCTCGTAATATGAATATTTTTTTGTTAATTTTCTAAAATATTGAAGTCTCTTTTATATGCATACATATGTTAGTTTCAACATCATATTTGTCGTACAATAAGTTTGTCAGATTGATTATCGAATATAAAATTTCGAAAGATTCTTATAACAGCTAATCAATACATTCAATAAAACTTGTCAAACAATAAAAAAAATAATAAAATATAAAATAACTAAGACTATTTCTTTAAATATATATTTAACATTACAAGCTATTTAATCATTAATTAAGATAATGCAAACTATAATTGATACATTCATTAATGAAAATAATGCAATCATACCTTTATTAGACATATTAAATTAATTTTACATTCAATATATATATTACAAACAATTACAAATATATTACACAATATGTATTAATGCAGAACAAAGTCTTTAATCAGTAAAGTCTTCTGTATTATTGTAAATAAAATAAAACAACCTATCGAGTTTGTATTCGCCAGCTTGTGTGTGATGTACAAATACAATAATAATATACATTATGTAGTAGATCTAAGTGATGTGGAAAAACTGCATTATTATTATTATTATTGAGACTCCATTTTCGTGCAATTTTAGATTTACAAAATCTTTGTAATCAAACCAGCTGCAATGGTGGTACCTTCTAATCGTAACATTACTCTGCCTAGTTGCTTAATATCCTTGTACAACTCCATGCAGACTGGATTTTGTGTTGTAACCTCGATGATCGCGCTAGAATTCTTTGGTAAGCAACGTGGCTTCTTCTTGATCACGTCGCCGGTACCTCGATGAAGCTGCGCTATTAATTTCGTAATGAACGCTGGTTGTACCAAAGACTGCTGGTGCATCACCACTGGAAGCCCTTTCGTGATTGGTCTCGCTATCGCAAATACAACTACGTGCGCTTGGAAGCACGTCGTTACGGACACTGGATTCTGCGGATTGCAGATAATGTCGCCGATGCCTACGTTTTGCTGATCGATTCCCGATAATGTCAGCGCGACTTGATCACCGGCGAATGCGTGTGTCGTCGAAATTTCGTCCGACTGGAGACCTATATTTAAATATGTGAAAAATTATACAAATATATATTATATAATTTTTTATAATTTGAGCATTATAAAATTCAATTTTCAAAACTTATTAACCTTTAACAACCGCAATCTCGTTTTGAGGTAGTATCAACACCTTGTCACCTAAAGACACCATACCCGTTTCAACGTGACCAGATACACAGAATCCGGATCCGGTACCCTTAAATATATCGTTGACCGAGAAACGGAATGGCTTATTTACAGGTCGCTCCGGGCACTTGAAATTATCAATCACATTGATTAAAGTAGGCCCAGTGTACCTGCAAAGAATTTACTTTGGTGAGAGATAGATAAAAATATGCATACATGTCGGAATATCAAACGAGAACTAATAATTACCAGTTAGAGAGCTGCTCCTTTGGTTTCGTTACAATATTTTCGCCTGATAAGCCGCTACAAGGTACAAAAGTAACTGTGTCTTTAAAGCCAGCTTGTTTCAGGAACACGCTCATTTTGTCGACTATCTCGTTGAATCTATCCTTCGACCAATTTACAGTATCAAGTTTGTTTACGACTACTGCCAGTTGCGATACTCCTGAATATTCGAGATATGACGTAATTTAGAAATAAAATTCATGTTAAATATATCAATATATTCTTACATATAAACAATAGATTAAAGAGAACTGTTAAGATGAATCACCTAAAGAACGAAGTAACAATGCATGCTCGCGTGTTTGTCCCCCACTGTCGAAACCCGTTTCGAATTCGCCTCTGGTCGCATCAACCACCAACAAAGCTACGTCCGCTTGCGTAGCACCGGTTATCATATTGGGAATAAAATCCTTGTGGCCAGGTGCATCTAGGAGAGTGATGGACTTGGTATCTGTTTCAAACTTCGAGTGACCTATGTCCATCGTTATTCCTCGCTCCCTATTAAAGATGTATAAAAATAATTATATAATTCTCTGCTAATAATTTTGTAAAATAGATGTAATCACCTTTCTTCACCGGTTTCGTCGAGCACCCAAGCATAGACGAACGACTGCTTGCCTATCTTCTTGCTCTCTTGCTGGTACTTGTGAATAAGTCTCTGAGGCACTTGACCTAAATCGCATAATAGTCGTCCGAGTAACGTGCTCTTTCCAGCATCCACGTGTCCCACGACCACCAGGTGAAGCTGCTCCTTGCTGTCGCCTCTCTTACTCTTGTATATCGCTTGGACATCCGCTTTCTCCTCGTTGGCCGCGTTGGATTTTCCCTTGGGATCCAATTCCGGTGTTACGTGACCTGATATAGGTGACTGGCATCTCGGACTGTTAGTTTTCGACGAGGCTGTTTTCTTCTCCCTTTGTACGATATCCTCCTTACGTTTGGCCTCGGGACTGTTGCGGTTGGAAGACGGACTCTCGCAGCGTGGACTCAGCAAATCTGCGCTTTCTACACCGCTTAGATCGAAACCCTTTACAACGGGTTTCGTTCCGGCGGGAACAACCTTCACGGTGGAAGGCGTTGTAACTTGCAAGGCAGGCTTAGACGATAATTTGTTACCTATTACGAAATGTATTCTCAGCTATGGTGGTAGGATAATTATATGAAAAGTAAGATAAAAATAAATTCTTAAGTGATTCATAGATGTGGTGCATATATATGTATATATATTCTTAACTTATATAATTATAATTATACAGAAATTGTTTGTATAAATATAAATATATCTCGTACTGTATATGTATAATCTCGTACTGTATATGTATCTGTATATGTATAATCATAGTAATGTTACATAAATATAAGTGCTGATTTTTTATTTGCAATGGGGCATATCAAATAATGCAAATGTATATTGTACAATACATATACATATATAAATATATACAAATAATATATTATATATATATATATATATAATATATATAATATATATATATATATATATATATAATATATATATAAATATATATATAATATATATATATAAATATGTATAAATATATATAATATATATAAATATATACATATACATACATATATAAATATATATATATATATTATTGCAATAATAGGATATCTGATTGAATACCTTTGCTTATAATATTTCATTAGTAAAACCTAAAATTATAATTGAAATTATAATTATAAAAAGCTGAGGCTAAAAATATACATATGGTCTTCAAAAAAGTATTTGTTTCACTCATCTCTGATTTCAAATATAATTAATCTATCAAGATCGATTTGTATTTTGATACGGAGTAGAAAAGTCAAAAGGTTTAACTGTGTCGTAGCGTTGTACAACATCTTTAAGTACCGGTTTTCTCGTCTTCCATTTTCTACACAAAGTTCTTCCAAAGAATGAAACGTTCTTTTTTGTATATGGAAATTTAGTGTATCTCAAGTCGCATGAATTTAAAGTGATAGGTAGCATATTCGAGATTATGCTATTTTTATTATCTTCGAGACACATTTCTAAATTAGGTATATCGTAAAAAAATTTTCTCGGAACGGTTAAATTATTAGAAATACAGTCGGTCAAATTTTCCGCTTCCTTTAAAGCGATACTCAAATCAATCATCCAATTGTCAGGCGACGCAGTGCGAGTTTCATTTATATCTACATTGATTGAATCTTTAAATTGTTCTTTGGATTTTACGTTTGTCGCATTATGATTTTTTACAATACACATGCCCGAAAAATCTTTGTCAAGTAAATCAATTGGATGTTTGTGATTTGTATGTATTGGCGGTATTTTACTATTATTAGGGAGATTCAACGATTGTATATTGCCCACATTCGCGTTGTCATTTTTTTTAATTGAGAATTTTGGGATAACAAACTGCGAATTCTGTAATCGTTCCCTTTCGCAAATTTCCACATTAGCTACGTTACTAGATTTTTCTAAATGATGTGCAGTTAAAGCATCTAAAGAATTAAAAAACTGTGCATCCGTATTATTCTGCAAAGATATCTTTGTCGTATCTGAATGTACGGATTCTGTATGATGGGAAATAAGTCCAGCTAATGATGAAAAAGTTTTGAGAGGACGTTTTACGTCATTTAAACTGTCTATGTTGTTTGGATGACAATATATGGTCGAAGTAGGACCTTTCAGTGAATTATCTTTTTTCTCAAAAGAAAGTTTGGGTATTGTAAACATAGATGTGTTAGGCTTATCAACTGAAACACCTTACCTTACCGATCAAGTTCCATACACACACGAAACATGAAAAAAAAGTAAAAACATGAGGTCATTAAATTGTTTCAAATATTTACAGTTTATTTTGAAATAATGCCAAGTCATGCAAAATATATAATCTTACGCAACATTTTACCTTGATATCTCTCCAATCGCTCCTTACTTATTGTTGCATCTGTAAATACATTTCAAGTACATATATCATCAATTTAAATCAATTGTAATATTCATGATATAATAAGCGTACCGTTTTTTGGTGAAGATTCCTTTAAAATAGCATCGAGCGCTACATCTGTATTAAAGTTTGATGCAATAATTTTTTCTTTCAATTTAGATTCAGATACCGTATCACCTATGACATTTCTGATTGCTTCTAAACAAGATATTAGCTTTGCCTTTTCCAACTCTGGAAGATTATATTTGTCTTCATTGAGTGATGACGAAGATTCATCAATGTCCTCATTATCTTCCACTATATCTGGTTCCGTGATAAATGAAGCAATATTTTGCTGTTTGCTTCGATCAAACAAAAACTGCTCCACTATATATCAAAGTTACTATTATTATATTGTTTTATTTGAAAGAAGAATTTATAAAACAGTTTGAAACAACATACCACTAGGTGATACACAATAATCATCCTCCACTGAATGTCCATATACATCATCATAGCCGTCATATTCTGCACAAAACATTTTTTATAGTCTCATAAAGATTATTTATCTCATCGTTTATTATACAAACATTATTACTATGAATATTTCTTAATGAAATGTCAGAAAATATTATACTAATCAACCAAATTAAAGCATAGGTATTTCAAGTCAAAGCTAATTTTTTTTTTTTAATTTGCTTTTAAGAAAGAATATTTTATGATAATTATGATAAGATTTTCGACAATATTTATCCCACTTTATGACGTGCATCAAAGTATAAAATTTTTTGGTGACAAAACACATTGTTACTTTTTAAAAGAAAAGATGAGTGGGAGGATAAAAATATGATAAATACTTTTCAAAGTAGAGACTTTAAACATGAGAAGGAAAAAAAATTACAACTAAAACAATTTTTGGTGGAGTTATGATTACTCGAAGTCATGTATTAATTTTGTCGACTAGTAAATAGTATTGATAAGTCGGATATATATGTAGAAAAAGAATTGCTTTTGTTAGAATTAAAATCACAATTAAAGCATTGTCATGCTTCGTACATCTTACAATTAGATAAGGATGACAAAAACAGAAGAGAGGATCAGAAATATAAATTACAGTCAGAAAATTCAATAAAACAAACTGATTTGCACATTGCGTCGTGTCGTTACTCACCATCCGAATAATTCATGCAACGAACGTCTCGGTGTCGCGACATGTTTTACATGTAATGTGAAATTTTGCGGTATGTAACGAGATGTTATTTACGAACTTCCATTTACAACCTCGAGTGTGCACTAGCGAAATTCCTATTCGTAGAACATAACATCTGGTTGCAGCATGACCGTAAATTGACAATTGATGCCTGCGCTCATAGACGAAGGAATACCTAGACGAGACAAGCATGTATAATTTCATTATTTTTTTTTACATCGTAATTTTTAGAATTTTGCCCACTTTTCTCCTTTTCAATTTTTTTCTATAAATTTAATATATTTATTTTGGAATAAAGTGAGGATTTTTTTAAGAAAGAAAGGAGAAAATATCAAGAATTTTGGACACCTTCGAATGAATAAGTTGTTTCTGATTGACTATTTGCTCCTCTTTTTTTCAGCAGTTGATGCTCCATCTACGTGTTTTATACGTCTATGGTTTTAAAGTAAAGGTTAGAATTATGGCAGCCGGTCCGATTGCGGAGCGTAATCAAGGTATATTTCAATTTCTTGATTTAAATGACGTACAATCTCGAATAAGTCTTATAATTTTACTCCGATATATATTTAAAAAGAAAAGTTGATTGATAATATGGATTGTTACGTTAAAAAAAGTAAAAAAATTAGATTTGATCACTCGATTGAGGTTAGTCTCAAATAAATGTATTTATAATTATAAAAAGTAATAAATAAAAAGGCCAACTTATCGAGCAATTATTAGAGTTGTTTAGTCAAATAAAATTTATTCTATGTATTGTATGAATTTGTATTTTTTAATAATTATACTGAGGAAGACCGTGTGCGGTTGAAACGTTTATTGCATTATTTTATAATGATTATAATTTTTACTTAAGTTTTAGTATGTTTAATAGTTTATACATAGAATAAATTTTATTTGACTGAACAACTCTAATAATTGCTCGATAAGTTGGCCTTTTTATTTATCACTTTTTGTATTTACAATATACGAGCGAAATTTTGTATCAATTGAAATGTATTTATATTTTCTTAAATAAAATGTGACATGTACTAATACAGATATTTACATGAAAATTTACAGATGCAACGATATATGTCGGCGGACTGGATGATAAAGTTACAGAGTCCCTCATGTGGGAATTGTTTGTTCAATCAGGACCCGTTGGTAAGCAAATTTACATGTTACATAGATTTAGAGATGTATATTTTGAAAAAACATCTGAAACATATAAAAGAAATTGCAATTCTTTTACAATTATCCAATTGAAACTTTATATGTGTATGATATTTGAGTTTGTCAAATATGAAATATGTGAATAATAGATATATTTTCTAAAAACATAATCTCCTTTCAGTTAATGTACACATGCCGAAAGATAGAGTAACCCAAATGCATCAAGGATATGGTTTTGTTGAATTTATGGGAGAAGAAGATGCAGATTATGCCATTAAAATCATGAACATGATCAAGCTCTACGGCAAACCTATTCGAGTGAACAAAGCCAGTGCGCATCAAAAGAATTTGGACGTTGGAGCAAATATATTTATAGGAAATCTTGATCCAGAGGTGGACGAAAAATTGTTGTACGACACATTCAGCGCATTTGGGGTCATTCTGCAAACACCAAAAGTATATATTTTATTAATTTTTTTTACTGAAAACTATAAACAAATCTTCAACCACTCTATTCTTTTTAATTTGATTAATGGTTATACATTATAGATAATGAGAGATCCTGAGACTGGCAACTCGAAAGGCTTCGCTTTCATCAACTTCGCTTCCTTCGACGCCTCGGATGCGAGCATCGAGGCGATGAACGGCCAGTATCTGTGCAACCGGCCGATCTCGGTGTCGTACGCCTTCAAACGCGACGCCAAAGGTGAGAGACACGGCAGTGCCGCGGAAAGGCTTCTGGCCGCTCAGAATCCGTTGAGCCAGGCGGACAGACCGCATCAGTTGTTCGCGGACGCGCCCCCACTGGCACCGCCGCCGATACCGAACTCGACCGCGAACGCTCATCCGTCCGCTCATCATCCTCCGCATCATGTGATGCATCACGGGATGGTCGTACCGCCGCCGCCACCGCCGTCGACTCCTGGACCACCGATGGGTCATCCTCCTCCGCCGCCCGTACCGCCGCCACCGTCCGGTGGATTCCCTCCGGCGAACATTCCTCCGCCTCCTTTGCCGCCGATGTCCATGGCGCATCCTCCTCTACCCCCGGGTATGCCACCGCCATTGCCGCCGATGCCCGTACCGACCTCGCAGGCGCAATCGGCCGCCTCGAGGATGATGGCACCGCCGCCGCCGCATTGGGCCATGGGAGCGCCTCCGCAGGGACAATTTCCACCGCCTCCACCGCCATCCGCCGCCGGTGGACCCCCGCAATACGGACAGTTCCAACCATCGCCGAGGCCACCCCCGACTTGGCGACACCCGCCACCGCCCCCTGTCTCCCAAGGTGGCCCGCCACCGCCGCCTCCGCCTCAATTTCGACCACCCTTTCCGCCGAGAGGACCACCGCCCCCGCCACCTCCGCACGACGGCAACCAATATTAATATTTCTTATAGTTTAACGTTTTTACGTAGCGTAGATAATATAATTGATAAAAATACAGTACAACAATACAATATTTCCACAATTATCGAATGAATATATTATTATTATCGAGAAGAGACTGCTGAGTTTTGAAAAAATCAGCATTTTTTTGTATTAACTTTTTTATCGCATCTAAATAAACATGTTTACACATTTTGTGTATAGATTATAGATTAATTAATTAAGCGAGATATGAATTAATTTTAATCGCGAATAATTAACTGATTATTTATTATTAATCATTTAATGGCAATGCTGAAAATTAATATAGACACGCGAGAGAGTGGAACAACGCTAATTATAATCGCCCAGTTCCACTCGGTTATTTTTTTATTGATTGGCCGTGGTGCGTGAATAACTTACCGCGTTTGTTCTATCGATTTTTTCGTGCTTGACCAGCCCAGTAAATGATAGCGTTAGTCGAACACGGAGTCTATCGTTTGAACCTTCAGGCAAACGTTGTCGCGTCGAAGCGAAAAGATTTGTAAAAATTAATATAAAAGTGACAACAGTTATTTTTTAAGAATAAGTTTGTGCGCGATTCGTCCGCATTTTGTAGTCTTGATTTAGGTAAGTAGAACAAGAGGAACAGGTGTCGACGCGAGAGCGAGAACCGGCTCGAAAATAACGCAAGTATTTTTTTGTGTTTTTTTTTAGACTACACGAGAACAAGTTGCTCTTTTGTCGATCTGTCGTCGCACATCTGATCGCGCGCTTTATTTATAGAAACACGAGCGGTTAAATTTTTAATATATTCTCATATATGTCACGCGGAGGCTAAATAATGCCACGGGACAGATATGACACGATTGTACGAATGTAACTTTGTAAACGACAGCGACAGTGACGTGATCGAGTCGTACGAGTGTACATCCGAATATTGTCTGTATTGTCGTAATTCGCAGTGCTGTCTAATACTGCAACGGCGACCACCACGTCACCTCTGGGAGGCCTGGTACTTTTGGTTCGGCGTTGCTTTGCTCGCTGTTTTCCTAATTTCTTCGGTGAGCAAATGTATTATATGATAAAATATACGTTAAACTCTCATGAGGTAATTGTAATTCTTGTAACACGCGCGTGTGACATCAGCCCCAAGTAGCAAATTGACGTCATTAACGTCAAAATAACGTTTGGATGTTTAATGACGTCAGTTTGTTACTTGGGACAGGATGTATTGAACCAAATTGGCCTATAAGATATCTTTAAGTTGTTTTTCAGCTGTCTTGTGAATATCATATCATATATATAAGATTTCTTAAAGATGCCTTATAAATATTTTTTAATAATCTCCCTCAAGTCGAAACGTTTGAAAAAAATATCTTTAATATTACAATTATTAATACAATTATTAATAAGGGAGATAAGTCTTTCTATGTCTATAAATTACTCGTCATTATCTAGAGCGTGTTGTGCTAAGCTAAGGAAAAACTTCTGATTCGTTTTGAAACTAGGTGAGCAGCTACATAGTCAGTAATCACAGACGTAATATTCAAGGTACAATTCCGATCGGGCAAAATAGCCAGAATGTCGACGATAATAGGCGGAATGACCGGGAGATCAATCAGCCGAGAAATAATCAAGATAATCAGATATCTATAAGCGTGATCTCCTCGACGTTCTTGCCGCAAAGAAAGATGTTGATAATCGATGCGCAGCCGAGCATCATGCATATGAGTAAGGGAAACTAAATGTCTTCCTCATTTTACATTCACCACCGGTCTATATAATGTACACTTGCACTCGCATATCTCTGCGAAAAATCGTTCGAGATTGACATTGAACGAAACTAAAGATTGAAAGTAAAGCTATGTCGACTTGAATAAAAAAAAGATTGACTTTCCTGAAGAACTTGCTCGATTATAATACTTTGCATCGAGGTAATTGATCGTTTCACTGTAAAACGCTTCCTCTAGTGTCACTCTTCGCAAAAATTACATACACATATATGAATAATTTATATTTTTATTTTTATTGCCTCTCGTATTTAAGTCGAATAAAAAAATCCTGTATCATCTTGCGGGGGATTTGCGTAATAATTAATATGGAAAATTTAATTAATTATTTTTACAATTTTTTATTAATTATTGCATATACATATGTATTATATAGGATGTCCAGTAAACCCTGGTAGCAAATATACGTCATTTTGACATTTAGGGGGCCGATTGTTCCAACTTCTTGGCAAGTTTTACCCGACAGGTAGCATATCTTTGTCTCTTTTTTTAAAACTTATCTGAAAAAAGACGAAAATATATGCTACCTATCGAATAAAACTTACCAAGAGGGGAGCAAGAGGGATCAGTAAAAAAATTATTTTTGCATATTTAATATAAAAAAAATTAAATTAAAAAATTTAAGAACAAAAATAAACAAAATATCAAGATGTTGGAAAAATTGGCGTCAGTTTGCTACTTGGGAATTATATCACCTCGTGAAACGAGTTAAACTGACTAGAAAAAAATATATATGTATATGTATATATATGGTGTGCATTATTACACGGTAATAAAAGTGGAAAATATTGATTTATATTTCCAGCACCCGTCGTTGCGTAACAAAGCGCCACTTTGCCGGTTGCGAGACCGAAAGACTTGGGGAAAACGTGACGTTCTCTCTTCGCGCAACGCTTATATATCTCTCGCAACACGATAATACGTGCCACCGGCACGCATATAATCGCTACGTCTTCTCGTCTCTTCGGTGAAAACGTCGTAGTCTCGCTCTATTACGGAGACTCACGCAACACTTAACTCTCGAATGTACTTATTTATTTTTTCGCTCACGTGTAACAGCCGGTAGTAGCTCTCTGGCTGTAAAATGCGCCACGAACATGAAGAATACTTCCGATATAGACGCGAGAGAAACTTTATTTTTCGAGGTAATGAATATTTATTTTTTTATATGAAAATTCATGTCAATTTGCGGATCGAATAAATCTCACTCTATTTTTTGAACATGATAAAGTGCTCAAGAATTTTATCGAAGCGCCTTAACTTCGGACAAACTTTACAACATATATATAATTTTGACAAGTATTTTCGGTATTTATTTTTATCTGATATATTTCGATAATTTTCAATTAATTTTCTCTCATATACGCAAAAATATGAACACAACTTTCCTACAACAGAAAAATCGTAAATTGAACGAAAATATTGATAACTCCGAACGTTCGATAATGAAACATTCAGCTTGGAGAATAATTTTTTTTAAACGTCGCCGTTTCAAGAATCATCGATTAACCGTAATCACTTTCCATTAGCTCCGATGAAAGTGGCGGCTCCGACTCATTCATGTCGTTGACGATAATCTGCCGATCAAATTCACGCAAAGATGTAACGACTCGCACGCAGCGTGCGTATATATGTATATGTATATGTATGTGTGTGTATATATATGTGCGTGAAAGTAACGACAATCTTTCTCGAAGTTATTACGGCAGAATTATAGGCCTCGGGCCCGCGAGCTCTCGCCGTGATTTCGCCCGATCGATTTAAACGATCAACGCGCGTATATATATATACAATATATATGAGTATCTACGCCGACGAGTGTTGCCGAAGAAAGAATATATATATTCTTTCTTCGGCAACATCTCGTCGGCGTAGATACTCTCAGAGAACGGCGATAATCAGAGGATAACGACGCAGCCTCGCGCAAACCTGGCAGCAACAACCTGCTCGAAAACTCGTTCTTCGCAACTGGGCGCAATTCTCCGATAATTAAGAGGATGCCCGTGCTCCGGATTATTGTGTCCTAGGGACGAGAGGACGAGAGAGCAGAGTGAGCAGAGGCTAATTAAAAAGGACGGTCCAGCTCAAGATGATAGTTTCTTGCGCGAGCGATATTAAGGAGAGTTCGTTCTTTCAGCGAAGACTTTTGACATTTACGCGAATTGTTACTTCATTTCATTAATTTATACGTGAAGAATTGAGAAAAAACTTGGCGCGATTATTTCGCTTTCAAATTTGTACATTTTTGCGATTTCTTATTGTAGTATTTTCCAATAATGTTTTATTAGGAAAATATGAAAATTATCCAGACAAACGTATATTAATTATTTGAAGTATTATTATTATCTAATATATATAATCATTTTATCTTCGTCTAATTAATTTATACATGAAGAATCAAGAAAAAGATGTAACGCGATTATTCTGCCAAATTTGTATATTTTTACGATTTCTTGTAATATTTCCCGATAATTAATTTTATTAGGAAAATATGAAATCCAATTACCCCATTGTAAAAAAAATTTGTTAACTTGACTAAACCTTTCAACTAAATTACTATTTTGTTAATTGAACATATATTAGTACTTAAGTCAAATATATGTTTTGTTAGATGTAAAATATTGCATTTAATTTAAATACTTTTGTATGTTCAATTAACAAAATAATATTTAATTGAAAGATACAGTCAAGTTAACAATTTTTTTTCAGTACTGGCAAACGTACATCATTTTAACGTTTAATGACATCAGTTTGCTACTTGGGTATTATTATTATTATCAGTCAATCATTTTATCTTCGTGTAATTAATTTATACATATAAAGAAGTGGACGTGACGTAATTATTTCGTCTTCAAATGAGTATATTTTGCGATTTCTTGTGTAAAAATCTCATATAATATACATTCGAAGGATATTTCATTTTGCATTAGGAAAATATGAAAATCAATTATTTTATCTGTCAGTCACGATAATTCGCGTGATTCATCTATATATACGCGTCGTATATCGTTTGCATGTTGCAGCAAGAATCCGATAAATTAATGCAGAAAGCAAATATCAGTGTTAACACGAAACAAACTGTTTCGCAATTTACTTTTGTAATTTTATGCGCAGTCAACTCGTCCAATTATATCCGTATAAAAATGTATCAAAACGAAGTTCCGAGATTCTAGAAAATTTTTTAAACGATACATAAATATAATAAATTATTGTATTCTATTTTTAAAACATCATCGCGACATTCGACGATCCAGAAGAGCGCTCAATTAGCAGTGTTGTGCTTACATGATTTTAAAATTAGCTAGAGAAAAGTGAGATAAAAATATGCAAATTCATCTTATTATATAAGATGAAGTTGATTTTGTTTGTAATATATCTAGATAAAAGAGAAAATTATATGGCGATTTATCTAGATAATAATTTTTAAGACTGCTTGTGTAAACACAGTTATAAAAAGATGTAAATTATATAAAAGGGATATAAATATATATATGTATTCATATTTTTATTTATGAATTTGTATCGCTTACTGCTTAAGTTCTACTATTTAAGCATTTTTATGTGCTATGATTCTAAACCAAAATGATCTGAAAATTATTCTAGATAATTCAGTAAAGACAATATTTTGTTTCATCTAAGATGCAGATATAGACACAAAAAAATAATAATACGTATTTTTATAATCTATATAAAGATAAGATGCATGACGCCAAAGTTTCATCTAGATGATCACCTATATAATTTTATTTGAGATAACAGCAAACACTGTCAATTAGGGACTAGAATTAGATTTCGATATAAATTACTCATACATATAATGAAAGAAATCCTTGTGCTCATCCGTCAAATCTTTTTATCGCGGACACTCGATCCCCGTCTGTGCGGCAAGAAACGATCGACGAACAGACTGTTAAGCCTCTGACGCGACCTCATTAAACTGTAATCAAGTGTCATTCCGATAACCCAACTCGGGTATTTACCGTCCCCTCGACGTTAGGAGGTCGATAAAGAAATGTGCAGCGGGGTCGGGGGAGGAGAGGCTCTATATATCTCTCTCTTTCTTAATGTTGCATGTATACACAACGTATGTACACAGTAAGCCGAACAGGAATTCCAACTCTCCTCTCCCTGTCCGGTGCACTTGAAAAGACTTAATGAGGCTCGCGCGCCGCGATTGAGCCATTGAATGTCGATCGAACGGAACGTATATACATAGAAATTGCACGCTGTTGACGAAACATTGCCGTTTGACTCATTTCCTGCGACGATTGTGTCAATCTGCTTGTTGCTGCGCGGCTATACCTAAAGGAAGTGTGTCTGATATATCGGATCCATTTCGAAAGCTCGTTTTAATTTTTATATTTCAACAATATTTGTTTAATCGATGAAACATTAATTAAATAAATATAAATATAAATAATTAAATAAATACAAAACTTAGATGATTGGAAAAAAAAACATTAATTTTAATTCATTAAAATTACTTATTTAATTATCGATACATATTTTTAAAAATTTAAACAAAAACGTCGGTCTAATAAAAATAACACAAAATTTAAAATAATATTCACAGAGATTATATTTTAAACCAAATATTATATATTTTTAAATATCGTGGATGTGCGATATTAAGGGTTTCCTTATACTGTCACAGAAAGTACGACGAAAAGTGATGAAATTTGTATTAATTTTTCACTCATCCAGTCGATTTCTCAATAATTTTTTATTTTATTTTTTTGAAGTACCTATACCCACGTAAATAGACGTTAACTTCCCCTATTTTTCTTCGATTCTTTCTTAAATTGAGAGCACACGCATATATCTCTATTTACGTGTAATTTATTTAATCATACGCCATTCATAAAGTCGCGGATAAATACAACTATATATACTGGGCCACGCGGATAAATAACGAGAAAATATCTTTCGATGAAAAAGGAAGGAAGAAAGACGCCTTGCTGTACATATGTGTACGTCTTCGACTTTTCCCGCTAACGAGGTCTGCGACTCCAGGTCGCCGGCGCCGTCTCACCCTCATCTCGTCATCGGGCGCCGTCAAAGGCTCGTTTACACCCGGATTGTCGTCGTCGTCGGCGACGTCGAAAGAGCGAGCGCGACGACAGAGAGTCCCTCGGAAATATATAAAAGAGCGGGGGAGTCGTGTTATTCTTCTAATAAATCGGTCGACTTTAAGAGAGAGAGCGCGCGCCAAAAGCACCGGAAATAAATCGGGGCGCGGAATTCGCGTGCGAAGAAGAGGTAAACGCCGCCCGATGACGGAATTTAAAATAGATACACAGAGTAGTAAATTGTCGAACTCGAGTCGGACGACACCGGTGAGACGCGACGCGTCTTTTAGTGGGAGACGCTAAAATTAGAGGTGCGAGTAGTCGCAGTTTCAGCCTTCGCGGTTCTCGCGTCTCTTCAACTTGGAACATTTCCGAATAGTTGTTTGGCCCGATAAGATCCGGTTGTTCCGATCAGTTGCGCTCTATCAGTCACTTCGAGAGAGAGGGACAAGATTATGGCCCGCATCAGCTGGCGGCGAACGACAGATCCAGATTCCGCGGCTCGATAAGCGAGACTTCCGGGACTCTTGGGAAAGGAGAGATGCCTGCTCGTCGATCGATAATCGCTCGATCGTTAGCCGGATACCTCGCCGCGGTCTGCATCGTGTCGTTGCCGACGAGTTTGCTCGCGCAAGTGGAAGGTAAGTGAGCCGCGTGTCACCCGGCCGGGTTCTTTAATTGACGAAGGATGCTCCGTTAATGACGACGGGAGACGCGCCATTAATTAAACCGCCCCGGTTCGTTAAAGCAATTTGGCGAAAAAAATATAGGCTCACGCATGGAAAAATAAATATAATTACAATAAAACTAAATAATAAATATAAATATATTATTATAATAATTTACAATTTATAATATTATAATTTATATTAATTTATAATATTATTATAATAATATAATATTTCATAATATTTTATAATTTTAAATATATAATATTGCTACGCTTAAAATATATCTCATAATTTTATGAAGATTATTTCTTCATATTTTTTTGACGATAATTAATTTTTAAATAACGAAGAAGATCTCTTGAGAATTTTTTATACGAAGTTTCTTGTCGAGGAGAATTAGTTTTCTTATACTTTTCTTAATTGGCGCGAGTCTTACCTTTGCGCGAAATTATAAATTGTTGCGAAAGTGCCAATTTGCATTTGTAGAGAAGTTCAGACTCGCTTACGAACATCTGTCACACAATATTATGTTTCGTAGGAAGAAAGTGCGTGTGCACGAGCAAAGCCTGCAAGGAAGCCGGCGTGGATACTTGTAAAACGAGATTCTTCTGTTACACCGAGCGTATTCTGACAACGGGAGAAGAAGTTGGTGAAAGTACGGTCACAAGAGGATGCACAGAGTGCGTATAAATAATACAAATTACCGCAGAAATTTTTTAAAAATTATATACCAGAGTAGATATCCAATTTTTTTTAATCTCTTACGAAAACTTGAGTTTTTTTCTCGTCTCCGAATTTTTGTATCTCGAGAGAAGGTGTTACGATACTTGTTATGAGCAGGATGCGCGAGTTTGACAACACTATAATATAATATAAATTCAGGAATGCGTAATGGTGCGACGAATAACCTTGACGAGATAATCGAGAGAAAAAATTTCCGCCATTTTTATTAAATGTCTCATTAATATTACCATCGTGATCGCTGCCTGTGTGATGGTGGTTGCGACAGGGAGTTCAACAAAATCCGGATATTATGTTAATACATCTGTCGACTTGTTTGCTACTCCTTTTAGAAGTTTTTACAGAGACTACTTAAATTGTTGCCCAATGTGAAATTCAATCGTTCGATTTACATCAATGATAGATACAAATATAAAAATCATTTCGAATTCAAACTCAATTCTCCAAATAATTTGTCACTTCGAGAAAATGTTGACGAACCTATAACTTGCCTGAAATAGTCGTATCACCTCTCAATGACATTGTCAATCTATTTCTCTGGGACTTTAATTAATTGGTAAAAAGAACCCCACACAATCCTTATGGAAATTGAATTTTGATGGAATTGGATTTTTTTATTTATTATAACTTGTGAACTGCTGAATAAAAATTATATAAATATAATAGCTTGAAAGCTAAATAATGGTCAATTACTGAGTACCTAAAATTTAATTTTATATCAAATTCCCTAACAGCACCCATATCCAAAAGTCGTTTAGAAGACATTCAGAGGATGTAGAAATTAGTGAGGGATTTTTGAATCTAAATAAAAAAGGATTGTACGGAGTCCTTTCTCAGATAACAAGTGTACGTCATTGTGACGTTGATTGACGTTAGTTTGCTATCTGGGTTCCAACATATATCGCGTTTGCAGGGGGGCCACGCCATTGTTGTGCGAGACAAAGTCCTGGGTGACGAGATCGCGATCTGTCAACGCCGTGGAACCACCTCGTGGATCGCTGATTCTCGTTCCCTGGCCGAAATTAAAGTGCTGCGACAATCGCGACTACTGCAACGCTGCCGACGAAGACGACGAAGACGATGATAATGAAGAGAAGGACGAGAGGAAGATGTTGGAGCGGACGCGTTCCGCGATGGATCGCGAGATGTTGGACGGTCCGTTAACGAATCGGGACGCGTCGGCGACGGAAGTGCAGCCTGACCGGAAGTACCACGATTCGGACGGGGTCGTCCAACTTGTGAGCGATCGCGTCAGGGCGCTGCACGTCGCCGCCCTAATCCTGGCCATCGCGGCCCTCATATCCGTCCTGGCGTCCTGCTACGTGGTTACAAGGTGCGCAAATCTCTCTTTCTCTACTGATCCACATTTACAAACGTAAATCCAATTTGTTTACCAATGTGTTCGTTCATCGACTTCGAGAATATTTATTTTCGAGGGAAAGTCAACATCTCTGGTAATATCTTGTTATATACATTTTCTTAAATAAAAATTTTAAAATTGTCGGTGAAAATAATTAAATAATTTTAGAATAAAGATAATTTATTGATTAAATTTATAAAGTAAATATAAATTATAAAATATGTAAAATAAATTCGTAAATAAAAAGATGAATTTAAATAAATTCGAGTAAAAGGATATTCGAGTGAAAAATTAATCAATGTCACAGAGAGTTAAATAAAATAAAATAACGAAATGAAATAAATAAATGAAAGATGAAAATTGGCGCGAGCAAAATATATGTACGAACGATTGTGCAATGAGACGTCAGTCGCAATATATACGCAAGGTTGCACGAGCTGGCCGTTAATTAACATTGGATATAATTAACGATCGGCGAAGAGATAAATCTATTCGAAAGTAGTGCTTTGGTAGCGCAGAGGGACCACCCTGTGTAACAGATCGTGAGCATCGAGGCCGCACGAGAGGCGAGAGTATACGTTTATAGTAACCACCTACACACGGCACAGGACTCGTTTTTCCCACGTGAAACAATAAATCATGTCGCATTTCTCGAATAGCAAAAATCTGCAATGCACCTTCCGTTATTGGAAATTAGATTACGTATTTAATAGTTTATACTTATGTTTAGCAAATGTGAGAGAGAAGCATTTTTTTCATGCAGTTCATGGATGTCCATCCGTCCTTTATTTCAAGTAGCTGTCCTTTGGATTTACTAGTTTTTCCAAAACTCAATTTTTTCGTCAAAAAAAATTTCGTTATTTATTTAATTTTCTTCTTTATATTACAATTTTGTTCTTTATTTTTTATTTAGCGTTAGGAATCATGATTGTTATTAGCTTTTTAAAATATATCTACAATGACCATCCGTCCTTTATTTTAAAGAACAGTTCTTTGTTTCAAGCTGTCCTTTAAAATAAAGGTTTATTCATTTTTCCAAAACTTAATTTTGTCCTTTAACTTTTACTTAGCATTTCATTGTCTAATATAGTATTAACATGAAAATTTATACAAAAACAAAGGTGCCTCTTATCCGGAACCCATTTAAGAAACCAAGGATTTTAACATACCAAGTCGAATCAGTTATCAGTTTCAAAGAATAAAAACGTAGACTTTTGATAGTTACAGGATTATGTTTGTATAAGCATGTTGAAACAAAGGCCTAAAATGTTCAAATCTGTCTTTTAATTTCTCTTAAAAAATCTGATGGGTACTTTTTAAATTTAATTGAGCAAATCTTTTAGGTTCATGCCTCATATCTGTCCGGGTTTTTTTCCTTTTTCCGACCGCTTTCAGACCGCTTGTTCTCAAGGTATTTTGTCGCGATACACTAAAAGCCGCCCTCTTATCAGTCTACCTCTCGGCGAGGGGATTTTTCTTCGGTCCTCGGGTCCTGAAAGACGTAGATAGCGCAACTCGCACAGACCACTCATAGACCTGCCCTCTAATCTTGCTTCTCCGAATGGTTAAGTGGGTTTTCGAGTTCGGGAATGTCTCGGTTCGACCCGTCTCGCGTAAAACATCTTAGCGAGCCCGTACCCCGTCGTTATAGTCCCTTATTTTTTTTATTTTCAAATGGATGGCATCGCGCACGTCGCGTTTTATGCGATAAAAACCAGCCGAGAGCCCGAAGCTATTTCCTTTCCGAAAGAACAGCAATCTATGTTTGATCACGCAATTTAGATTTCTCTATATTTATTTATTTATTTAATATAATAGGTATATATTGCGATACAGCTGCACTTCTTTTTCGTGAATTCGTACCATATCCAAGAAATAAAATAAAAAATAAAAAAATAAAATAAAAATTATAATCAACAATTATAAAATAAAATAAAATAAAATAATAATATAAAAAATGAAGAATAACTCACTTGCATAAAAATGTAGTATTATGTAAATAATCCATTGTCATAAATTGGTAAAAAATTTTTTTTTTACATTTTATACGACTCCGGGAATACAATAGTAGTCATGTTAACACGTCAATATTTACATAATAATAGATTTTATTTGTGACATTCTGCTTATGTAAATGTAAACCCATAAAAAAATCTCTTTCTTTATATGCATTATTATTGTTCTCCTTCACTGGATAAAGACATCGACATTCTTTCCGGCGTATAATTTAAACGAGTGTCACTTCTCGTCGTGATAATTGATTCCTTCGACCATATTTTGTATCGCTAACGATCGCTTCAGTTCCGCGCGTTTTACGTTCGAAAGATTGTTTTCCATCGCGTCGTTCACGGTTTCTCTAATCCTCGTCAGACAATATAAGTATAAGCTTCCTCAGGGGGAGAGTCGGGATAAGATCCGGTTTTAAGTGGACCGGAGGGCATCTCTCTCCGGACGCGATGCGCATCGAATCGATTTTTGATCGTGATTTATATCACAGGAAGCTCGCGACCGGAGAGTCGACCCGATAATACCGTGACGAATCCATTTATGAGTCTCCCATTCACGTGTTTATTCTTTCATCACGAATATATCAGGCAGAATAAACACGCGGATAGATACTGCGAGAAGGTATACGGGAGAAATTTCAGTCGATGATAAATAATTCCTTGTTATAGATTCCTGAGGAGCAATCGTTATATGACGGACGCTATAAACAATTACTCGTGAATACGTAATGCCGAAGACTTGTATTTAATTAATATTGTGATTCTGACGGAGTTTTGTCTAATTTGTGCGGTCTTTCCTCCAGTGGGACAAATTAGGATATATGTATAGGTAATGTATTTTTTATGCTGCAAAATATTGTATAAACATGGATATTTTTTCTTGAAGGGGGCATTATTAATTTTTGTCCTTTCTTAATTTTTAAAAATTTATTTTTTTATTTTGTTTTATTTTCAGTTTTTTTCTATTAAATATGCAGATAAATTCCAATGTTTATTTGAAAGGAGAACAAATGCTTAATTTTTTTATTGATTCGAATTGTAAGGGGGCAAATGCCTCCTCTTGCTCCCTTTTTTGCGGACGCTTATATATGTATATAAATACAAAATCTGTAAATATAATATAAATGCAAATTTCGAGTGTATATTGTAGCGTAAGAAAAGTAATATATGTATGATCTGTTGGTCTTTTCTTAAATATGCGATTGCTCTATCTCTCTCTCTCTCTCTCTCTGCTCGTGCTTATAATTCTCTCGATCGTACGTCGCTGATCAACTAACAAACGGAAAATATAAATAGAAGCCGGCCGTGCGGGAGATAACTGCCGACAGGCCGGTCGAGTCTCTGTATTAAAGCGATTTTTTGTTACGTCCGCTGAATGGCTTTCGACTTCCAAACAGTAGCGCCGACACTCATCGGATCGTGGCTTGCAGGATTGAATATCGCAGATAATATTATCTTACGGATGCGCCATATCTATTCAATAGCACTCATGATATGCATCATCGACGGGTCTTCTTAAATTCTCGAAATTGCGTTAAGACGAATTCATATATTTAATTACGACTCGATATCTCGAAAGATATCCCAATCTCAATGTCCGTGAAAATTGTTTCATCTTTTTATAATTTTATAAAATATCATTTGTAATATAATTTTTTATTAATATATAATTATATAAAAAAAATATATATATATATATATATATTATGTATTAAAAATAAATATATAGAGAATTTTCTCTAAGAGTAGTTTCTCTGATTATACCTATATAATATTTCTCACAATAAAAATTGTAATATATCTACCACGATAAGATATAAAATAGGTTCAATTAATTTTACTATATACATATTAATATTTTTTATTACGGTAAATATTAATCGGAGAAACTTTCATAAAATTCTTCCAATATCATTTATTGTTCCATAATTACCACGATTTTCAGGGTGAATTCTAAGAGAAAATTCCCTCTGTGTATAATATATATATATATATATATATATATATATATATATTTGCAAAAATATAATTTTTTATAAATATTGACAAGCAGAATTTGTTACGGTTCAATTTCTTGAATCTAAAACTAAATTATGTTTGATCTATTCTAATTTCATTACATAAATTTTTTAATAATTTTGTAATTTCGCTTTTTGTTTCACCTTAAAATTATACATGAGTTATCGTCTAGTGACGGAGAGAGAGAGAGACAGAGAGAGAAAGAGAGGTTTCGCTTATCTCTATTTAGGGATAACTGGAATATCAGGGAGGTCCCAGGGAAAAAGAGCCACGTCACAAGCGTGACGGACGATTCGGACGATATTCGAGATCCCCCAACCGAACGAGGCTTCCTGAAGAGCGCGAAGCAACTCCGACTCGTCGCGTCCTCCTTTGTTCTACATTGTATGAGTAACGGAGCAATGTTGTAGCTCGCATTCTTCGCTGCCGTCGAGCGAGGGACCCTTCGAGGGACGGGCGCCCAAGTGTACGCCAGGTGAACCGGGGCCCCATCGCGGTCCCCATCCCGGGGCCCCAACCCCCCGAGTTTCAACGTAATTAGTCATCCTCCCTCTTCCAGGTTAACGCATACACACATCCTGCCGAACGAAATAACGGCGAAGAGAAATAATGTGTATGCGCTCGCGACCGAAACGCTATGTCATCGTGAGAAAGAGAAAGAGGTTTTCATCCAACGTAAATAAATTGATGAAGAGAGCAAACGTACGAGTACAGTGAAGCCTCTGTCAGTTCTAGCATAATCGCGCGTTGAGCTTTTCGAAGGCAGCGCGCGAATATGTGCGAAGCTGCCAGAAGATGAGAGAATGCGTGATGCGGATCTCTCGGTATCGAAACTGTACATCAAATTGTAAACACGTCGCATATTTCGAGAGTTTCAATTAATTGCGTTCTATTGCAATGATTTTAATTTTAAAAATATGAAATTGTATAATATTGATATTAAAAATTGAAAATCTTTTGCCAAGTTCTAAGGAAGCGTCCTTATAAATTGATTAAGGATATGTCAAAAATAGTGGCACGTTTTTTAATTTTTAAAATTGTAAACGCATCGCATATTTCGAGAGTTTAAATTAATTGCGTTCTACTGCAAGGATTTTAATTTAAAAAAGGTAAAATTGTATAATATTGATATTAAAAATTGAAAACCTTTTATATATAATAGTGGCACATTTTTTTAATTTTTAAGATGTAATTTTAGTCTTATATATGTAAGAATAAAGGATTTATTTCATTTTGTACAAAGCGTTTTATATTACATGTCAAATATTAGAAGTCAGAAATAATATACTTTGTATGTATGTGACGATGTGTATCTGATTATTTTTTATCGGTTCTCTATTTTTCCTACATATTCAGATCTTATATTAAAAGTAAAATTATATTCACAATTATTACGTTTCAGCAAAAATCGATCCATCGTTTGCTAAAAAAACTGTTTACTCTTAAATCCTAAAAACATATATGTATGCATGTATTTCTTGTCTTTTAGTTTTGTGAAAAGGATTAGTCCCTTCTCATATCTAAGGGTGCGTTCCGTTATGCACTGCAAGTACTGGCACTATGACGTCATGCAAGTGTACTGTTGACAGCGTTCCTTTTTAATTTTGTGCACTTTGAAGCTACTGCAAAATAGTAAAACGGAACGCACTACAGTACGCTTTCAGCAGACTTTTAACTAACCTTTTTCGCTAATAATCATCGAGTGAAAAATTGGTGAAATGGATAATACCATTATTGCATTAATTACATATAATTTAATCGAGAATATATATGATTCGAGTGAGTCATCAAGTGAAAGCAATTTGGAAATGGAATTAATAAATGAAATGAGACGACAAATTAAAATACCTAGAATAAAATGTAAAAATTACGTTAAAAATATTGTATCATTGTATTCAGATATGGAATTTAAAAGTTAGTTCCATCGTACACATGGAGGTAGCCATCTTGATTACTGCGAGTGCTTTACCTCGCCGGTTGCAGTAATCGCAACAGGAAATAACGTCAAAATTAATGACGTCATATACTCATGATAGTACTTTCGCAGTGCACTGCTATCTATATCGGAACGCTATTGGTAGTACTGTCAGTACTTGCAGTGCATAACGGAACGCACCCTAAAGCTACTCTCCTTATTTATATATCTGTATTTCTTTCAACCTTATGTATTATTTACTTATTTATGTAATATATAGTACTGTATTTTCAGGATTATATATAAATATATATCTTAGAATAGAGGAAGGCATAATAGAGCGAAAGAGATAGTGGACTTATCGCAAGAGAGAGCGGATAGCTAATTGCCTCTACTTAAGCAACGATGTATCGATCGTTTCTAGTCTTGTATTTAGATTGCGAACGGAGAACAATAGAGCGACAGCGTATGTACTGCGGCGAGGAAAAAGAACGGTCTCTCTCGACATACGGCTGACGATCAGCCGGGGAAAAAGCAGGCAAAGACGCGTCGCGTCGCACCACTTTGGCGTCGTCGGGGATCAGGCGCCACCGCGTGTCTCCCAGGTCCCCCTCAGTGTCCTCTGTGCAGTCCGCACCGCCGACTTTCCGCCGTCAAACCACACGCATACTATTTCACACACGCCGCCGAATGCACACACACAAATGACCCGGCTGATCGTCGGATGGATGGATGCATACTTGTGTGTTAGGGGGTCTCGCCACCCCGACGTCGTTAATGTTAGTGTGGCGTACCTTCCTTGGAAAAATAATCGAATTCTGTCTGCCGAACTCGATTATCTCCATGCGCGAAGTACGATACTCTTTTTTTTTTTTTTGCCGCGAATAGGAGCAAAAATATATATATAATATATTGTAATTGTAGGCTGCAGGATTTTTTCCAGGAGGGGGCATAATTCAATTTAAAAAAAAAATTTTTTTTTATTTTGTTATTCTCATTTTTTTAATATTAAATATACTAATAAATTCCAGTATTTATTCAAAAGGGGAGCAAATGCTTAATTTTTTTACTGATTCCAAGGAGACGCAAATGCTCCTCTTGTCCCCTTCTGTGGATGCCCGATTATAATAAATATAATATAATATATTTATAATTTTATAATATACAGAATGTATCTAAATAAGTGCGAAAAATTTTAGATGATTTTTTGTTGAAAATTAAAGGGAGTTTCTTATAAAAACATATTCTCTTATATCTTTCCACAAGGAGTTACACTTTTCTAAAAAGAGAGGTAAAAATTAAGGTTTTATTCTAACTCTTTCGGAAGGGATATAAGAAGTATGTTTATATAAGAAACTTTCCTTAATTTTTCGACAAAGAAATTATCTAAAATGTTTCTTATTTAAATGCACTCTGTATGTACATATAATATTAATTGAAAATCTTTCGCCAAGTTCTATAAGAGGAAATATTCTTATATGGATATATACGATTAGGGATACAAAAAACTGGCTCTTTTAGAATTAAAAATTTTTGAAATCTTATATGTATAAGAATAAAGAATTTAATTAATAAAAGAGCGTTTTATATGTCAAATTTGAAATGGAAAAAATATATATAGAGAGCAGAAAATATGGCGCGTGTATCTCCCGTTAAAAAGCGCTGATAAGCGGTAATATCTCCGAAAACGAACAAGGGGGAAAAAGGGAGAGATGGGAGACTGCGCTCTGACGCGCGCGCAAAAGAGATATCTACGGAATCGTAGTCTTGCACAAAGGGAGATAATTATCTCGCGACCGCGCATCTGTACGACTCAAGTCGAGCGACGCCACACAGTAAACGAGCGCGCGCGCCATTATAAGAGCGGGGGAGGGGAAGGGGGAAAGGGAAAAGTTCTTTCATTTGAAAAAAACTATCCGAGAGAGGCGAGTGCTCCCCCGACGCGACGCCGGGTGCTTATTCGCCTGCGGGTGCGCGCCGGCCACGACCAGGCGCGACTGGCTCCGAGACGTCCGGCGGCGCCGACGTCGTGAAGTTAGCAGCGAGTGAGTCAGTCAGCCGCTGGACTGCGACGTGGTAGGACGCAGAGTTGCGCTCCGTCTTCATTCGCGCGCGCGAATCTCTTCTTTCTCTTCTTTCTCGCTTTCCCTTCGCGATCGATTAATCGATCTCGTTATGCGCGACACAATAATCGGACGAGCGAGAGCGATTTATCATCGATCGTGACGATGGTGATAATTCCGAAGTTCTAATTCGGGAAGAAACACATGTGCGCCCGATCCTCGGAGGACGATCCAATTTTTCATTCCTCTTTCGTTTCGAACGCGATCACGTGGGGCCGAGAAGGGAGATTTATCGCGAGATTCCAGCTGATTTGATTAAGATTCGGAATGTTGCCGCGCGACGTGTGGACCCTCATGACGTTGATGCCAAGTCTCGCCGGTGCCGCCGTCCCCAGGTTCCCATCTGCGGCTTCAGATCCGGAAGATTACGAGGCTTCATCCAATAAACGTAACTACAGATTTTATTATATATGTATATAAGTAAACGAGAGCGAAGAAGAATCGTTTCCTAATTCTTCTGTCAATGATGAATCTTAAAAATGTACCAGACGACCTTTTCTTTATTCGAAAGAGCCTTTGTATTGGAAATTTTTTGAAATATAATGGTAAAGAATTTCTCGATGTCCAGCATTTGTATACCTGAGTAGCCATGGGAAAAATATTGACAGAAGAATTACACGGAAGTTACATATAATTATTATTAGATACATACTTTCCGTATACTATCAAACACATTTGTATCGCTTTTAAAAAAATCTCGTGCTAATCTGAATGTGAAATAAAAATTGGGACGTTTTTAATAATGGATTTTTCTTCGTCGATGATAAATTTTCTTCTCGCGCGATATCGGTTTCCTCTCATTATTCGAACGCAGATGCATATCGTGGCGCTTTGATTTGCCATGTTACTTATGTTACTAAAGGTGAGATAGTTGCGTGCGAATGATCGCAGGAAACACGGCGTGTACACGTGCTCGGCACGCTTGTTTTACTAATTCTCGCGAATTTAGTAATTCGTATCTCTCCAAGGATAGCAGCTATCGTATTACTATGCGATTAGACGTCTCCGTATGAGAATAGCGACTGAAAAATTAGAAAGGAAGTATCCGCAATTTTGAACGGAAGACACTGTTTAACAATTGAAAAGAGGAAAAAATATCTCGTTTTTCCGATGCATTTGTGTACCTTCGCACAAAAAACATTTTATATTTGTATGTTAGAGTCTATCCAATTTATTATCGTATTAATTTTGCATTTTGAGTACACTTTTAACTAATTTATACTAAAATTTATTCAAAAATTGTCTTCGTCGAAATGAAAAAAAAAATTGTTTTCAGCCAACCAATTTCACAAATTATCCAATTTATATTTAAAGAAGGAAAGAAAGAGAGAGGGAGAGAGGACGAAATGAAAAGAGGGAAAAAAGGAACTATTACCACGTGCTTCCCTCCCAAAAATACAACTCCTATACGGCGCCGAGAAGTTTGTCGGAGCAATTTGGCCGCAAACAAACAAAGGCTATTACGCGATGGTGTAAACTACCTCGGGAAAAGGGGTCGATCTCTCGTCGTTCGCGGAATGCTCGTCGACGCGAGCAATAAAATCGTTTTATTCGAGGAGCAACGAAACGTGGCGGCACGACGCGACGTATACGAATGATTCACGATCGATCGATAGATTTACATCCGTAAGCGCCTCCCTTCTCTCTATATCTCTCCAACTGTATCTATATCTATTGTCAACACACATCTCTTAATCTGGTCAAGTAACGTTACACGTACGCGGGTTTCTGGTGTGAGTACAGTGACCGCATATCTTGATAACGCGTATAATTAGCGTTATCTATGTACAATTTTACTTATGTACGACTCCGTTTCTCCCTCTGTTTCTCCTCCTTTCTTTCGTTTCCTTCGCGGTCGAACAAAGGCGACGCGGTATGCGAGATAATAAATATTGAAATTTCGTTGTTCGCACGATAGCGAGCTTAGAGCAAGAGAGAGAGAGAGAGAGAGACGATAAAATACACTAGGCGCCAGCTAGGCGCGCGAATAGCGGAGTTACATAGTGCGCTATATGCATGATAGAAGTACACGCGCTTGTTGCACGCGTACATTGTTGCGTCTCTCTCTCTTTCTCGTCCTCTATATTTTTTTATTTCCGTTTTACATAATGCTCGAATCTCCAAGTGGATGTTTACTCGCCAGTAATAAACGTCGATTTATTTTCCCAGAGGAAGGCTGCATGCGAGACTCGAAAGGTGAACGAGTGAATCGATTTCTGTACGCGATGGAATTTAATTACGTCTGCGATTAATCAATACCGTCCGTCTGTCTTCCTTTGATCCGTCGACATATAATTATTCAAAATTGATAAGCATCAAAATAATCTCGTTCTTGCACACTCGAGATGATCTATCAATTTTAAATAGATTTATAGACGCAATCGCGTCCGCAGAGGGGGGGGCAAGAGGGGGGAATTTGCCCCCTCCTTGGAATCGGTAAAAAAATTAAGCATTTGCTCTCCTTTTGAATTAACATTAAAATTTATTTGCATATTTAATATAAAAAAATAAATTGTAAAAAAATTAAAAAATAAAAAAAAATTATGCCCCCTTCTGGTAAAAATATCCTGCGGACGTCCATATACGTAGCTTCTCTTATTATTCACTCTTTCTAGAACTAGAATAAAATTTGACGTTGATTTAGATTCTCTCAGGCGAATTTTATTCACATTCTACTTTTTAATTGGCCCACTCGATCGCGTCAATTTCGCGAAATCATTTCATTATAGTTTCTCGAATGCATTTCGCATCTCTCTGGTAAAACCGCAAACTCTGATATCGCGAGGTCGTTAATCCCCAATGGGTTCGGCGAATTGCTCGTTAAAGCATTCGCGCATTATTACAGTGGTATATATCCGATATGAAGAGTCCGTTTCTTAAGTATATACGCGAGCAAAGTGAAATGTCGATCGATGCCTAATGAAATCGAACAGAGTTTATAATGAGTCGGGGTTGAACTAACTTATACTTACGTTCCTTTCTTCGACATCGATGGAACGAACATTGTTACAATTTCTGCTATCTAAACTTCACGTTCGCTTGTATTGTTGATACCGCGATGGATCGAAAAAATATATAATGGAAGGAAAAAGCTGCGAATATACTATTTTTAGTCATCACGCACCGAGAGTTGCGAATCACATGTCTTCGTCGAAATTTTGCGCGATCACAAATTGCGGCCTCTATTTTATCACGAACCTCGAGATTAAAGTAGTAGAATTAATGATTTAAATTTTATTTTTAATAATATTTATAATTTATAGATTTCATAATTTGGAAATATAATTTATTATTTGATTTATTTATAATGTTTGTGAAGGTGTTTTAGGTTTAACTTTATTAATTATGATTGTTTATAAATTTTTGGGAATAAATTATATATATATATAATATAAGAACATTTTAGATTTATTTAAAATTTATTTTTACAATTTTATTATTTTGCATTACGTTACTAAGAAGAAGCTAAACACAAGAGAGATATCGCTCTCAGAATCCAGACAATTTACATGCAGGTGTTTCCACATTCTCGAGTATATCTCTCTTCAAAGACAATGGCATTTAAGGGATTTTATCGGTGACATTGTATTCTAGATAATTAGTCGAAAGTTCATTTTAGTCTTTCGAAACTTGGAGACTTCGTTACTACTCATCATCATCGTCGTCGTCGTCGTGGAGCCGTTGTCTTTCGAGTGGCGCGCCGGCAACGAAAAATGCGAGCTCATCGACGCCGACGACGAGAACGAATAAGCCTGTGCACACGCACACGACGCTCGCTGGCGTGCGCGCATACGTATGCATATATACATACACACACACACACACACACACATATATGTCCTAAGTAGCGCGGCGGCACGGCGGCGACTACAGCTGGCGCGTTACGCTACGTGCACGCGTACGCACACACACGCACGTCACTCGGTGGCGCCTGTCGGCCACACGGATACGCAATGCATGCGTGCGTGACGAGTTTGTACCTCTCTTTATATACATATGTGTATATGTATGACATTACGTACGTACCGTACATAAATAATTTCGCGTAACTGTGTGCATATATATGTACGGTGTCCCTCGGATCGCGATTTGGATAAATCCGTTTTCTCCGTTTCGTCCAATTTCGCTGAAGATATTCATCGCGATAGTTTCTCGCTAGAATTATTTCACGTCGGACGTATATCTCGTGCCTCGACGGTCTTTTATCTTCTAGAACATTTTTGCCGTGACACCCTTGACATGGCTCGTTACTGCGTTGTATGTCTCTGCACGCAACAATGACGTACGGAAATGACATACCGTCGCACATAATCATGAACGCTCTCGCGGACGCATGTCGCGTGTAAAAACGCGCCGAAATGCGAAATGATATTAGTAGAAGAATTACGATACTTCTCGGTGGCTTGTGGAATATTTGAATTTTTCATCACGCGAGAACAGACACGGAAATAGTGTCAAGGGACACGATCGTGTCTCGAGACACGATCGTGTCTCTTGACAGGACACGATTGTGTCCACTGTCAAGTCACGTGTTTATATCAAACACATGGTCCGTCCAGTTGAGAATATCTCGGATTATATATCTGATCTCTCGGTAACTCGACTGGTTTTGATCGATTTGTAAGTTGTATGTACACATTCCACTATTAAATAGCCAACCGTTAATTGAAGCGGAATTACGACGAACATAAAAGCATTAAAAAAAGAAAGAGTCGTGTAAATAACTGCATCCAGATTGAGCGCGAAACCGACTTTCAACGCGCAAAGTTAACGACTCGTTCGATGGTCGCCTTAATGCAAGCCTTCCGTTTGGAGCTCGTTAATCGATGTCGGATAGTCATGTCGACGGCACGCAAACGGCTAAGCACCGCCAAGGTTCGTCCAAGTATTTCCTATACCTATACCCACCTCTTTCTCGGCGTTTCAGTTAGTTATTTAAAGACGAGGCGAAATTTATGCGCTTAATCTGTTTGCGCCGCCGCGACTTCGCATGTATATGTGTAGGACGAATGACAGCTCTGAGATGCTAATTCATGTAATCCCGATCTCGCTCACTACTTGTTTACGATTTAGTGCCACTTGCGTTGGTATCATTCCAAGTACCGGAATTGCATAGAGTGGTCTCTGGATGTTTGTAAAATTCCTTGTCGAGAAGACATCGTTATTATAAGAAACGCGCTGCTTCAACATCTATGCATCTAATTTCAGCTCTATTATTTTTTTCCAACGAATATCGCGATATCAGAAAATTGTTTTTGCATTAATTGTCATTTTATTTTATATATTTATATTTAAATAAAATAAAAACATGTCATAAAATTTAATTCTTTCACTATTCAGTTAATAATTGAAAATGTTATAAATAAGAAATATGTTAGAAGAATTTCTAAAAATGCATATAATAAAAGTGTAGAATCGTTTTTTAGAGATATTCGTACAATCGTTCGTGAAGCTCGCGTTGAGAAAGCTTCTTTTTCACCATGCAAAATCGCCGTTCGTTTGCGAAGAGTATGTATCGAGAACAAGGATACTCTGTGAATGAGCGAGTAAACGATGGAACATGGGCGTGTTTACACAGTAAGGTAGCGGATTTAAATCAAATACGCGCATCGGATTTTCTACCGATGAATCAGAGAAGCATCGCGACCGAATATACACGTGATGAAGAAACTCTCCTTTGTAAATTGAAAGAATTAGAATTTTATCGGGAGAGAACGATTCCCTTTCTCTTCTGTATTATCGTTAACTTATTTTTCGGTCGAAATAAATGTAAAGATAATATTTACATCGATCCATAAACTTCTCTCGATATTATCTCGCACATATATTTGTACTCTTTACTACTTGTTACCGATTTAATATCTCGTTCACGCGTCCGTGCTTCCGCTTTTTGTTTATGTAAAAATAGCTTCGCATCACGTAAACGATCGCATGTGCAACCTTGTTATAAATGCAGCTGCCTTTGGGAACTGCATATTCTGTTTTATTGAACGTGAAATAACGCACAATCGCCTGTTAAATTCGCATTATACCGAAGAATCGAGTTGAATAATACTCAAGGAAAAAAAATCTCTCGCTTCCGTTTAATATATTTATCGAGTATATAATAGTACCTCTAGAATATTTGACGAGATTTCTCACGATCAATATACACACGCACGCACACAGACAAACAGACGGAGGGAAACTCTTTTCACCCTTTTGGCGCCCAAGGCGCATTCCGCGAGATCGCTCATCAAAAATGTACGACGGGACGCAAAATCGCGCATAACATACATAACTATATACTCCCGAGTCGGAGAGGGGAGACGTTTGCTTTTCGCTATTTACAATCGGCAATCAATCACCGCGCGTGTTATATTCGTGGCATTCGGAATAGAGACGGACGCGCGCGTTATGTTAATCGGGCTCCGGCTCTCTTAGCTTTTTCGTATGCGACGCGACGCCGCGCACAAGCACGCATGCACGCACGCACGCATGCACGCGTGCACGAACGCATGCATGCATGCATGCATGCATGTGCAACTTCGAGATGCGTCGAATCCGAAATGAACGAGCGTTGTCGCAATCCGCTGGCTCGACCAGCGGCTCTGGCGATCAACGAACTTTTGCGATGTGCGATGACTTACAGAGAGAAGGAGGGGAGGAGCCGCGAGCGCTAATTATTATAATCTAAATCGACAAAAACGAGAAATTAATGTCGATAAAAGAAAAGGATGGAAATTCACAGAGAATTTTATGGAACTGTGTATGCAGAGTGTTTCTAAAACTATGTCAGATTTTGAGGGTGTATTCAAGGAGTTGAAATAAGCAAAAAAGTTTCTATGAGAAAACAATTTTTTGAATGATCTATGAAAAAGTCTCCGAGAGTTATATTTTTCGATGTTTTCGATGATAAAGTTGTTTAGGAGGCTCGAAGGGAATGCATTTTCTGATCCATTAGAATATTTGCTCTTAAAATCTCTGATATTTTTCAAAGTTACTTCGAGGAAGTAAACTTTAAAAATTGAATTACTTTCCATTTTAATTATTTGCAAATAAAAAACAAAAAATATGAAGAATTTTTATAAAAAAAATTACTGCTACTTTTAACGTGATTTAGCAATTATTTAAATAAATACAAATATATTCTCTCTCTCCCTCTCATATTTTTCATTTTTCTAATACCAAACCAACGTTGATCTATTTTCCCTCTTGTCAGTCGTAGAAACGATGGAGATTGGAGAATTTCCGTGAGTTTAATTTCGCGAGGAATGCGAATAGATAAAGTCTATCGTTGCTTCGGAATGAGCTCTCGAGAAGAGACGTGCTTTCGTACGTACATTCATTTGCATTTTCGCCGCACATTCGCTGCCAATTGCTGGAATAGAAATCTCCTGTTCTCTTTCTATCTCTTCTACGCGTTGAATCGGCGCCTCGCATCGGGATCACGTGCCACCGGGCACTCGCGATAGCTAGCCAATAACGGCGCGACCGTTCTGGATCAATTAACGCGATTCCGAGCTTCCCCCTTTGGGCTTTTTGCGGTACCGATGACGCGCTTTGCTCGAGGCGAGCGAAAGTAATCGCCGGGATAAGGAACGAGAGAATCTCGGTGTTCGTGTTCCGTACCGTATTATTGCGAAGGAACGTCGATGATTAATTATCTCGCGCGCGAGCACAAAATCTTCCCGATGGGAAGAAAATTGCGCGCGCGTTTATCTCCGCGAGCCGATTTCTTTCAGAGAGACAGAGGCAGAGAGAGAAAGAGAGGGACTCTTTTACTCTGGAATTCGTGTTGGCGACTTTGGAAGATTATATACGCGTCTCTCATAGTGACACTTCTTGTATCGATGCAGTCACAATACGTTTCTATAAATAAATGCCGCACGCGATAGATTCTCGGGATCAATGTCAACGATTCCAAGGAAACTATCTATAAATATACGCGTTGAAGTCATAAGCTACTCGTATCAATATGTTGCAGTTCTGTTTTTTATAATTATTACGACAGATTAATGAGAATCTTATCTATTTAAGCCTCAGCATTTCAGTTTTGCTCTTTCATGCCAAATAAGAATTATGACGAAATCTTATAACGCGATACAAAGATCTCTTCTTCTTCTTCCTTGGATTTCGTTGATATTGAATAATATATACATGCATAAACTGGTTTTTTACAATTTTGTAGATAGTTATATATGTAATGACTATAGATTCTATGTAGCAAGTTGATATTTGAATATTGAGTGTTTGCAAATGTTCGAAAAATCTTTTACGATCGAAAATAGATTGATCAAGACTTAATATGCATTTGAAAAATAGGATCCAACCAAAAGACACGATGCGATTAAACATGTCCGTTCTCGTCCGCAGATGACAACGGATTACGCGATAAAAAGATGTTTGTGGTATATATGAGATAAAAAAACGATGCGTCTCGCGTAACAGAGAGGATAGGCTCCGGTTTCATTGATGGGACTCGTTGAAGCGTGATCGAATCAGGAACGCGATACCGTTTAAAAGCACCGTTCGCGTGCACACTTCACGGCACGCGGCTGTTCATCGTCTACCTGCTGTTGCGAATATTGGGTACTTTCCAGCAACTTACACCGCGTAATACAGGACGTATGACTCAATGCTTTCCACTATCAACAATCGTACACAGCTCAAATGTTCCATGTTACCAATATTTTTACGTTTCGTACCATTTGGTACCAATTTTTTCTACGTGGTCTTCCAATACAAAAGATTAGAACAATTTTAAGAGAATTTAAAAAACCTGAAATTTTGACATATATATATTTGACTGTCTTACAGCTTAAATGCTTCATGTTACCAATATTTTTACGTTTGGTACCATTTGGTACCATTTTTTTCTACGTGGTCTTCCAATACAAAAGATTAGAAATTTTAAGAGAATTAACAAAACTTAAAATTTTGAAAAATATATATAATGACTGACTTACTGACGATAAAGTAAAAAAGCTATAATAAGCAATATTCCAGCTATACATACAATATTCTGCATGAGCCAAGAGTTGTTATCCAAATTTACCAACGTCGATTTTTACACCGCTTTGCCAAGTTTGTGGTTTGTTATATAAGATGATGAAATTATGCTTCTACATCAAAACGGATCTAAACGCTTCACGAGTTCCATCAGCTGAAAAACGAAAAGCTCGTCTTGGGTGTGTCGCCTCTTTCCCATCATAAAGACACCGCACTTAAGGGCTCTCAACTGTTTCAGGTGGTTGGTTCGCACTTCCTTTCAGCATAGACATCGTACACACGCCCTTTTGCTCTCATAAATCACCCAACGCTCTACAATATAATATAGTATATAAAAAACCCGTTCAAAAAAAAACATTATTCACTAACAACCGATGCCACGTTGAACTCCCGTAATCTCGAATCGCGTGGGAAGGTTGCAGAAAGGAACAGAAATTCCGCTGAAGATCGCACTTTGCGCGACACGACACATTGCCCGACATATTTGCCTCGCGCAATTAAACTCTGAAGCGGCTCTTGGCATCGTCGGCTAAGCGCCAGCTGATGCTTGATGTTGTTGATTCGCGCTAACTGCGCACGCAAACGAGCCGGGAACAAAGGCCTCTAAGGGACATTATATTCCAGGGCGTTACACACCCGAGACGCCTTTATACCTTCGCTTCCGTGATAACCGCGACACAAGGAAATGAGAAGTCAGATATTACCTCTTGTCCCACCGATAAGATATATATAATATGTATGTACAATCGATCAGGGAAAACAGGCGTGGACTCTGTGAAGGATAATTTGACCGCTGATGATGATTAAACAAACTGACGGCTCGAGAGACGAGTTCATTGTCGATATGGAAAGAGATAGTTGTTTCTGGAATACCCGAATGCGCACGTTATGATTTAAAGTTTAATTAACCAGAACCTCTCAGAGCTAATCACGCGCGCGTTCGGCGAGCGATAATCAAAGGTGGATTGCGGTGAATTGGCTTCGCAAAAAAAAAAAAAAAAAAAAAAAATACCATGAAAATTATCATAAAGGGCCTCGGCGTTCTTCAAGGACCAACGCGTGTAATTTGGAGCAATTTGGCAATTGCATATAATTGATGAGGATGCCTTTTACTTGCCGATGGGCCGCTCGCGTCGCGTCCGCGTATCCGCAGTTAAGTAGGGCTAATCACCAGGTTGGCCAGGGTTCTCGGGAACATCAAGAACCTGTCTTCTAGCGCCGAAACGTCGGGGCCGCGTATATACTTACGCCGGTCCCTATCCTATATTCGGGGCCTTAGATACCTGGTGTACCTCCCTTTCTCTCTCTCTCTCTTTCTCTCTCTTTAGCCAGTCTATATGGAATGGCAGGGCCCCCGAAGAAGAGAGACTCTCCGCCTACTTCCCAGAAACAAGGACCACGGCTCCCCATTGTTCTTGCTAATTGCCACCCTTCTGTAACCGTCCGGGCTGAGTCCACCCGCTTCCCGAACCGTTTTAAGCCGCCTCTCTCTTTTTCTCTCTCTCTATATATATATATATATATAAGCTTATAATGGTTCGGATAGCTCTCGGCTCGATAGTTACAAGTCCCAACGCAAATACCACCTTCGGTACTGCACCTTTGTGAAACGGAAATTGGCCGAAAGCCGGGCGAGCAAGATCGTTCGGGATTTTGTCTCACGCCCCTCTCGTCACTCGCCCTGAAAAGAAGGTTCGTTTACCGCATAGCGAAAATATTTTACCTGTTTTAGCCTCCCTCTTTTGCGATGCGGTCTAAAAGCACGGGAAGTTACCCCCGAGATGATGATTCCAAGGGCATTGTTTCACATTTTTCCTGAAATGCGACGTCTTTCGAGTTTTCTTTTGCAGAACTGAGAATGACGGAGACTTTTATCTCGTAGAATCGCTTCTCTTTCGAGAACCTGCAACAGATATAATTTTGTGCATATAAAAAATGCTAATTAATAATTTAGAGCAATTAATTTGAGATAAAATTTATTAAAATAGTTTATTCTCAGCCTAATTAAATGAAAATTCTATGACATCACATTTGGCAAAAGAGAGAACTGCTCCCTCTTAAACAGATGACGCAAATTTAATCCTGTCAATGACCGTATATCCGGGCACCCAAAGCAAAACCTTAACTAAAATGTGTTGGTACCCTTTTTTGCCCAAAATAAAATACAAAAAGCCTTTGTATTTGGAAATCTCCTTAAATATAACGAAAAAGCATGTTCGATGTCCGTAGCTGTTATAAAAAAAATTGTCGTAGCTCTTTATTGGTACCCGGGTTTGGAAAAATGAAAAATGATTGACAGAAGGATTACAATATATTGTTGAAACTTTTCCGTGAAACGCGACATAATATTATCGATCGGGTCATGTAATATTTGGATCGAGACTTAGTATCGCTTTTGTCTCTCGAAAAAGGTTTCTCACGATGAACACGCTGAGAAGAGGAGCTTCCTCGACGAAACGGACCGGTCCTCTTCATGGCCGGCGCTCTTTCGGCCACTCCTTTCCACGACGATGCTGATGAGGAGTCGTCCGTCCTTCTTTTTCCCTTTCGCATAACTCCGCGAGTTCATAACCCGTCCGCTCTCTAGGTACAAACAGGTGTCTCGTGGCCGGCTACTCGTCGGACCCTCGTGATTCTCTCGAGATCCCCGCTTCTGATCCTTTTCTTTTTTATATAATTCTCACCGCTACCTTAATACTCTTAATATCTTTGCCGCATCCTTCCTGGCGAATACGCGACGAAAGGGAAAAGCGGTGTCTAGTGATCAGGGAAATCTGGAAATCCGAGCATTGTCAAGGAATTTTATAAATCTGGAATTGTCAGGGAGAAGTCAGGAAATTTTACTATTTATCTGGATTTTATTCTATACATTATTGTCTCAATAATTTGAGATTTTTTATTAAATAAATATATAAATTTTTTTTTGACTCCCAGCACGCTAATTTTCTGTGTTGTTAAAAATAGATTCGTTAATTTATATTTTCATCGTCGTGTTATTTTATTTCAACGTGTTTGATAGAGACCTAAAATTTAATTGATTTATCATATAAATATATGCAAATTATATATTTGGAAAAAATAATACTAAAAAATCGGGGAAAAAATCAATTTCTGGTCTTGGAAAATTTGAAAAAGTCAGGGAATTTTCTTCATTGAGTCTGCTGGACACCCTGAAAAAAATCTCGAGTAAATGCCGGAAATGCCAATATATCTTTGACGGTGTTTCGAAATCAGCGCGAAACAGAGACGCGATTTGTTCTCGCTCTCACGCTAATTACTGTTACGCGAACTCTGTGGCGCTAATTAGAAAAGCGCGTTTGCTAATGCATATGGCTTGATACAGAGTTCGCATATGCATGTATGTACCTAGGCAAGACGACGTTGTTGCGCAACGCTTTCGCGGATTACATGGATATACATACTTGAGGAAGCTTGTTAGTTTCATCACTGCGTAACAGAGACTGGCATATATCTTGGAAGACAGGGCCGCCATCAACAATAATAAATCAGAGATGTTTATTATTACATTCAATTTTTCATTAAAATAATAATTTTATTATTTTAATATTACTTTATTATTATTTTTTATTTTATTTTTATAATAATAATAATTTTTGTCATTATATCTGATGATTTATGATTATATTTCAAGCTTTTTTATAATTGAAAAATAATACAAAGTTGTTTCATGGCCAATTATATAGCAAGAAACAATGTCTAATTTTATTGTGAAATGTCAAATTGATTAAGTAATATATAATTTAAAAAATTGTGCTTTCTTAAAACCTCTAGAAAATAATATCTAATATTATATGTTATTTGTTTAAATATATAATGTTTTCATCAGTTAAGACTATTATTATTATTATTATTATTATTACTTGATTTTTTATTTCGATTTTACGGTTGAAAAATTTTAATTTCCTGGTTTTTAACTGGATCTTTACGTAAGATATCTTTTATGTTAACGCAGCGGCCCTGGCGTTATATACCTATTACATATATATACGCGTACATAGTTCGCCGCTCTTCTAATTGCGTGTACATACAAACGGTGCTCGTTCGAATCAAGTCCAGCCAGAGCTTTCTATCCTCGGGCGGGTGACTCGCTCATCAGGATATCTCGAGTCTATAATCGCGAACCTTTATCTTCGAAACGCTTCTCTTTTCGCACTCGCCTATGACGATACCGCATCAACTATCTACGGATAAAAATATATTTTATCAATCAATTTGCATCTTGTAAATATTTCTGGATGAAGCTAATTTTGGGGGAGCTCAAGGTTATATAAAATTATTTGTGTAATGAATTAAATTGCGAAATAATCGTGAAATAAAATAGTTCGAGCGTGGCACGTCAAATTCGACGATCTATCGAAGAGAAGAGAAAAGAAAAATAGAAGATGATTAAAAAAAAAGAGAGAGGGCAAGGGGATGACTCGCTGAAGCTGGTCCGGGGAATCATTAATATACCGCATAAAAAATATTTCATACGATCAATTTGTATCTTGTACATATTTCTGGATGAAGCTCATTTTTGGGGGAGCCCAAAGTTATATATAATTAAGAATTTAACAAGGCTCTGTAATATAAATATAAATATAAATTGAGAGTGTCAAACAGGCAATAAGAGCCAAATCGCGGATGACAGTGCGTCATCCCAACGAAACTAAATTTTTTCGTTAGAATTTTTAAAAACCTATGCACAAGGCACTAAATACTTGGTCACGGCTAAGATTTAAAATTGGATTATATATAATTACTTGTGGAATGAATTAAATTGCGCCGCGAAATTAAATAGTTCGATCGTGGATCGTCAAACTCGACGATCTCTCGCTATCGAAGAGAAGAGAAAAGAAAAATAGAAGATGATTAAAAAAAAAAAAAGAGGGGGCATGGGGATGACTCGCCCAGGCTGGCCCGGGGAATAATTAATATACCACGGACGCATAACGAACGACTCTGCGATGCAGTCTGTTTGTTTTCGGATGGCTATTCCCCAGCCTCAGGCCTTGCCGCTCGTATCTCTCTTTAGTCGGGGCCCCTCGACCTCCCGCTGCTTTCTCTCCCTCTCATTTTTTTTATTTTAAACGCGCACGCATACACATACGAGATTGTCTTCCGAATGCCTCTTCTTTACAGTCTCCTTGCCGGAGCTACTGTTTCTTATTTCGACTCAGTCTTCATATTAGCATTTTCAATAAGTCTTTTTAATATAATACGAAAATTGCACAACATAAAATATATCCGAGAATTAAAAGAATTTTTTAATTTAAAATGTAAGGTCGATATCCTGTATATAAAAAATATAATATTTTGTGTTATATAGGAATATAACAAAAAATAAAAATATATAATGGTATAATAAATATTTTATAATTTTTTAAAATTTAAAATATAAGATCGATATTCTGTGTATAAAAATATAATAATACAATATTTTTTATAATATAGTAATATAAAACAAAGTCTGAAAATATATAATGATACAATAAATATTGTAATAAAATTCTCGCGGTTCGAATGTCGAAACGAAGGAAGTTTCATCATCGAGACAGGCACATATTAACTCTCGGAGGACGATTCCGAGAAGCTTAAGCTACACACTTGCTACTTCTACGTGTAATTTTCCAATTCGCGAATACGTAATACCGCCGTCGCGATGGTATCGTCTCAAGTGGCCCCTATTCTTTGTCTCTCGCGCGTTTATTTGGCGCGCAGTCGTCGCTCCAGAGAGGAAAGAGAAAAGATATGCGCGGAAGGCAGCGCCGCATACCTCTCTCCATATATCCTCTCCACTTTAATCTTTCTTTTGTGACTCGGCTGTTTTAGCGTTTTTTATTCCCCGATGAGCTGGTGGACCTCGACAGGCCGCGAACGGGGAAGAGAGAGAGAGAGAGAGAGGGATGGAAGAAGGCAGCAAGACATCGCTGCGGGCTTATTAGCAAGAAACCGGTGGGGAATGACGAGGGCACGCAAGGGGGAATCGGCAAGATGGTTCTGGACCCAAGGGGGTTGCGGAGGCAAACGAAGCCGAGCATGCTCGCGGATAAAGATGGCCTCGCAATATCATAATAAACGTATCTCTCGTCTCTCTTTGTCCTCCTTCTTCGGCCTTTCTTGTCGTTTCGTCTCGTATATACGGTTCTCATTAACGCACAGTCAGGGGGATGCGACCACCCTCCTTGCGTGTACTCGTGCTTGGAATTTTTCTGATGCGGGCCGCTCGCGGACTCGTTCGAAATCTCGATAAAGACAATCTCCTCTCCGAACGATTTATGCGCGCTTCAAGAGCTTTGAGAAATCGAGCTGTCAAGGTCCTCTCTCTCTCTCTCTCGGCTCGAATCGCTGACGAAAAAGTGAGCGAGTCGCTTGTATCGTTCATTAAAAGGAACAAATTATCCTGGCCATGAAATTCTTGTGCTTGACAAAATTAAGATGCGTCTAATATATATTTGAAAAATATTCAGAGTTTCATTTCTAATTGTCAAGTATTTTTTTATAATATACACTTGCAAAGTTATTCGAACTGGAAAACTTTATTAGTATTCTTCGTAATTTTCAGTTACTCCAACCAATATCATTTCGTTAGTGGATCCTGAAATGGGGGGATTTCTATAAAATAAAATATTTTCGAAAATATTGGATTAAAATCCCAGCAAACACAGTATATAAATGTTATATACTTAAGCATGTTACATGTAACGTATATGTTAGTTGTAATTTCCCACTCATAGATGTAACATTTTTAATATTACATATATTACATTGTAGTTATATTGTCATTATATCTCAAGATAGCATTGACTTATCAATACATCAATGTGCTATTTGGTATATAATTACAATATAACTACAATGTGATATATGTTTTATTAAAATATTACATCTGTGAGTGGGAAATTACAACTAACATGGATGTTACATGTAACGTACACGTTATATTACCTGTTATATTCCGTTTTATTACCTCTTATATTCCGTTTTATTATAGCAATGTAACAATTATATATCGGTGTTTGCTGGGATGATTTTTTTTAACTTGGAAGGAACCCGAAGACCACCCCTCAGAATCCTCCAATGAGTATCAATTCTTTTTTTCCAGATTCTTCCAAAGGGAAAGGATTGACATGCTTCTGCAATCAACCAAAATGCGTTCCCGACTCATACTTATGTGGAGGTGGCAGAGGATGCTTCACGGAGTTGCCGTCAAAAGTAAAGAAACCGCTCTCAAAAGCGGAACGCAGCGGTTGCCTGGACGGAAGTTTGAAAAATCGCCAGTGTCCCGAGGGATTCCTCTGCTGCTTTAATGATCTCTGCAATCACGCGGACGGTGATGCGTGGAAGATCACAGTCAAAGAGAAACAACAAGAGCAAGGTTCGATCGCTCTCTTTCTCTCTACGCTTTTAATACGTTCTTTCTCAACATTATTCCTGTCATGTTTTGAGCATTGCATGATATCTTAATTTGTCAAATATTTAGATATCATCATGTGTGTGCGATTCGAATCTTGCTTCATATTTTATTTTTATTTTTTTCCTTCTGTCAATGAACAGATATCTGAAACAACTTAAAATACAAAAAGCCTTTGTATTCAGAAACCTCTTAAAATATAGCGAGAAAGAATGTTCGATGCAGCTAAATAAATAATTAATATAGTTTAGTGTGTCAAAAATATAGTTGGTACCCATACATTGAAAAGGTGAAAATGATTGATATTGACAAATGGATTAAATACATTTGTAATAAATCAAAGTACCTTTTTAAGTCTCTGGAGAATGAAACATCTGATTGTTTATGATATCAATTGCAGAAAAGACGTTGATCAGCGATCAACGAGTGTACTTGGATCCGATACTTTCGAATAGTCCGGATGTAGGAAATCAAACGACGGTGCATTGGTTCACGAATGCGACGATCATCGTGGCTGTTTTCGGACTCGTTCTCTTGCTGATGATCGCCAGTCTAGCTGTCAGGTGGCTCCAGCCGATGCCGCCGCAAAATACCAATAAATTCGTGCCGCATAGAACATCCGACAACGGGCCGCCCTTACTTGGATCACCGAAAGTGCCTCTGGTTTAAGAAATTCCGCGCGCGATCCAACGACAAATGTTTCGTCGACGATGGTGTTCGAAGTAATAGTATACAATTTAAGTAGAGCTGAGCTTTAGTATATGACTCACGGAAACAATCGGGAGTTGTGCCATATATTGTGTGTATTAGAGTCTTGATCACAGTAGACGTACTATGGATGAAATTATTTTATACAATATAAGTATAGTGATCTTATTCCAATATTTAACTTTCTTTCAACTCCGTCGATTTTTTACGGTGTGTGTATGTGTGTTTAATTTACATGTACAGCATGCAGGTTTTTACAAGAGATTTTACAGAGATACGCCGGGGTCATATACTAAAAAGAGTCCAGCCAATAAGGCTACCTAGAAAGCTAGCGGGCCGTCGGAGGCTCCACTTGGCTGTGAATTTTACGAAGAAAGCAACTAACTGTAAATTATAATATCGTAACAATTAGGACGTATTTTACTTATTGCATTTCCTCGAAACGTCGCCGCGGCGACGTGAGATCGAAGAGTGAGAACCGAGAGAGGAGTCGAGACTTTTTTTTCTAAGAGACCCTCTAAACATGACGTTTACGACAACACAGTGCGTACAGTTCCTGTGTCGTTGTAGGATTGTAAATATAGATATATATGTACCTATACATGTATTTTTTATCATATTGAATTCGACGATGTTGCTCGTGATTGTACCCATTAGTCGATTAAATGAAAATCGGTTATAACCGAAAGAAACCTTTAATATTCGACTAACAATAAGTAATAAATTATTTTTTCGATTATTCGTTAGTTTTATTAAGATTTTGTAATAATATAATAATTATATATATATATATAATGTCTACATAGAAAAGAAAGAAATGTCAAATTATACTTAAATTAACGCGTTCATTATTTCATACATATAACAATCTCTAAATTCTAAAAGAAAAATCTGGAAAAACGAAATAAATATATAAACTCGAAATAAATGCTATGCTATGAAAACCAAACGCGGATGTTTGTGTGTTGGAAAGCGAAATAGCGAAAATTAAAAATATATTAATTGACCGGAATAACCGATTTCAAATGGTAAATTTATTTTTAAACGGTTAATCCAATTAACTGATTTTCACGAGCCCTAGTTGTAACCATCGTGAATTCTCTCGTTCCCTAAAAACATTATATATAATTTTTATTTACAAACACTTTTATTTACTCTTCGAATAAAGTAAAGAAAGACTATTTCACAAATCGTATCTCGTAACGGGAAATAAATGTTTGTAATTGACATAATTTTGTTGTGCCGTTGCGACTCTTCAGCCACAGCCATTTTTGTTTGCAAGAGCATACTTTAGGAACTTAATTATATTTTTAAGCGTATTCCGTATAAACACTATATTGTGATATATAGTACGATATAATAATGACTAAATAAATACATGTAGAGATCTGCCTAGACTTTGTTTTACATTGTGTTACTTGTGAGAAGTGAACAAAAAAAATCAAAGTAAAGTGTATTTTTTAAGCGTCTTCTCAATGTGTTATGTTTTGTCTCTATTTATTTGTTCCTTTTCATTGATAACATATACATACCACATCGGTATTCGGTATATAAGGAAGGATACGTCATTACTCTATAAAATAAGTTCTATTCCATTTGATCAACTCAGAACATGATGTCGTGCGATTTTAATTTTCATAAAAGACGCGTATAATATAAACATTTTTTGGCATCACAGTTTAAAAACCGTTCATTATTTTTCTTGTACATATCTATTCAATTTCACAAAATTCTCATTCATTATATCTCTTATATTTTGTATTGCGGGTCACTGTTTTTTTTTGTTGTCCCAAGAAAGTGCATTATTTTACAAAAATACTGTTCAAGATATTATACTGTATCGCTTTATATTCTTGTATTTTCTGATTCTCGGCAGAAAATAAATGTTTCCCTTCCTTAAAAAAAAAAAAAAATTAAAAAAATAAAAGCGATTCTCTCATATTCTCAAGTCAATTGAATTTCGAGCGTGAAATTACGCGTCTTGTCTATATATGTACATGCACATGTAACATAGAAATATCAGATTTAGTTTAATTGTTTTATCAGTCATAACCCACGTAATGGGTTTTTCCGGAGTAATATTACATTAATAATGTAATGATTTTTAGGAAAGTATCTCTCCGAATGATTTAACGTAGGCCTCATGAAGTTTGTTAATAAAATCCGGATCACTCTTTAGCAGATAGTTGAAAGCTTGTAAAAGCTGATTCCTCGTCAACGGTTCCAATGGTCTGCTCAAAGGCTCGGGTGGACTGGGAGCGGCAAACATGACGGGAGGTATTAACGCCGGCGCCGATCCTCTTCCCGACAACGTAGGTGCTGCCGAGATAATGTCGTCCGATGACTAGATTAAATAAGAAAGCAAGAATTAAAATATGCATATATTTAAGACTGTCTCCTAGTCAACTATGTTGGAGTTATGACGTCAGAGGCGAGAAAACACATGCTAAAAATTGCCTTTTCAAAATTAAGATATTTTGGTGAAAAAGCATTTCAGATAGTTTTAGCACACTCTTAAAATATTTCGAAAACTATCTTTTTCCCATTATAATCAATCAACAGCTGTAAAATGACAGATAACGAATTATTGAATTTTTCTTACTGTACTTCCGGCGTGAGCAAATAATGACGCAAGCGTATTGTTGCTGGTATTGGAAATGCTTGAAACTTGATGATTTCTTAAAATAGACGATGTGTTGGTTGGAGATTGTATCCTGAGGAATCCAGTCGTTCCGTTCGAATCACTGACGCTCTGAGTCACAGGTAGCGGCAGATCCTGCGAGATCGGCGCTGACGTGGACACTACCGAGTCCTGTTGGCCAGTCGGTTTGTTTCGCCTTTTAGATCTGTTCACCGAAGGAATCGACATCGACTGCGACTGATTAACGGTGGGCTGCGGTGTTATGGATCTCTGCTTCTCAATATGTTTTTCAATGTGTTCCAAAGTGTGCGCCGCCGGATGAGACATTAAACGTGCGAGAAGAGGTTTAGTCGACTCGACTGGACTCTCTCCCGCAGTAGGTTGGTTGCCTGGTTTGAAATGCCCAGTGTTCACCTGATCGATAAGACACAAAGCATGAATAAAGAATAGAATCTAGGTTACGCTCTAAAGTACAAATGATGCTACTGACCTTAGCTTTAGCAAAAAAGTCCATTACACTTTGTGAAGTGACATCAGGTCCTAAGGGAGCGGATAACGAGCTAGAAATATTGTCAGTTGTGGGTATAACCAGTGGAGACTTCGATCCAATCGCGTTCCCACTATCGCCACCTTCCCCTCCACCTCCCCCGCTGACTCTGCTCGTGTTGAAATCTTCTTGTGCCTTGCTGAGCATACTGAATATATCCACATTGTTTACATTCGGTCCTGAAACCAGTTTCTTAATTTTATTCTGCGGCTTGCTGTTGATCTTGCGACTCTCCTCGCACTCTTTCAAAAGTTGATTCAATTTGTTTGCGATGCGAACACACTCTTCCTTTTCATAGAACCAAATGCCATAGATGTTACATCTGGAATTTCTATACAGCAGAAATGGTTCTTGTAGTTGCAAATCTAAACCCGGGGCGACTGGTTCCACTAGATTGTTCGTGTTCAATCTGCAACAGATTTTATTTTCTTCTTTCTTACATACTATTAATACTATTGACATAAAAAAAAAAGATATAAGCAGATGCACGAGAGAATATCGCACGGAGTTTGCGAGTAAAAGAAGCGACTTACGAATCTTTCGAAATGTAAGCCGCAAATGTAACAAACAACACGCTATACTCTGAATCTTTAAAATCAGAATGAAGAGATGTAGGCTACCTGTTCATTATGAGAATACTGTTGTACGGCTCGCCGTTTCTGGAATAGAGAAATAGGGCTCCCTCGATGTCGGTCTTTTCCCACTCGTTCTCGTCCCCGTTGAAGGTATACAGAGCGACGTGAGTCGCGGTCTCAAGGATATCCTTGACGTAAGGATCGACTCGTTTTAACGCGGCCACGTTCATCCTCAGCTCCGTCCGATCCGTCATGATAATAATGATGATGATTTAATTAAATATTCTTGAGATCTCGACGCGAGATTGCTCGAGAAATCCAGCGATTTAGATTCAAGCGGATGGTTTTCACCACCTTTCGAAGTCGATCGCACCAGTCACAAAGGGAGTCGTATTTTCAAATAACGCAAGCAGCTGCTTCTGCAATGAACGCCATACTAGATTCTCAGGTTGATACGAAAGTGACGCTAAGAAATTCGCCGAGTCTTCAAAAGATGGCACGACGGCGCCATTTTTATTTGTTTTTTTTTTAATTCTACAATTGTAAGATTATTTTTATAATTTTATTATAAATATATACATATATTTTAAATATATATATATAATTTTAATTTAACAATAAGAATAATATTCTTAGTCTAGCTTTAATAAAAGTAATATAATACATATATGTAGAGCTCAACGATAATAATAGATTTAGTTTCTATATAATAAAATATATGTAGTAATATATAATAGTATATAAGTGCAACTCTAACAGTATAAATAACAAAACTAAAAGATGTATGTAAAATATAAAAGGAATAAAATGGCAAAATGGCCGACATCAGACCGACACGCATGTGCCAAAAATTTTTTTTTTTTTTTACATACGTATAATGAAGATAACTGCAATTTGAGGTTTGTTCTTTACAATAGAATTTTTATTGTGTATATACACTAATTCACTTCTTTCTCTTTCTTTTCAACACTTGAATATACATCTGTTTTATTTTCAGTGCACAAACCTTTTAGTATAAAGTTCAGTTATGAGGAACAAGTTTTTGATTGGAGCAGCCAAGTTTTAAATTTAAAAGAAGCAAGAATGAATCTAGAGGGCGCTTTCTTGATTATAACGATCGATTATAATCGATCGCTCTCTCGCGCAGTCACTGTAGACGCATGCGGTATTGTTTATCGGAGACAAGATAGGAGAAAATGTGATTTGCATTTTAGTGATGTAGGACTTTGTGGAGTAATGCCGTTTTAATTATAAGTATATAATATAATAAAAAGTCACGCGGTCAAAGATCATCTGATAAAAATGACTGATCAAGATACAAATAATAATGCTCCTCCGTTGCGGGAAAATTTAGTAAGTTATTAAAAAAAAAAAAAAAAATCATGAAGTTATATAAAAGTAAGAAAAAAAATTATCGCGCAACAGAGAATTACTTCGTTGGATTTAATTGTCATAAATTATACATGCGTGTATAGTGAAGATTAGCTGCTAATTCATTCGTTGCTTTGTTTTAATTTAAATGCGTATTATTTAAGGTGAAAACTGCAGTACAGTTTCTACAAAATCCCAAAGTGTCGTCGAGTTCGTCGAAACAGAAGCAAGAATTTCTTAAGAGGAAAGGCCTGACAGACGAGGAGATTAAGACAGCTTTTAAGCTAGCATCTATTGACAATACCACTGATCGCAATGTTTTCCAGAATCAAAATTTATATACCACTGTACAAATGCCACAAGGACCTGTTTATCCTTATCATCAAACGAGCGTTTACCAATCGACACTTTTCCAAAAAATTAAAGATATCTTTAATACAACTGCCTTAGTTGGAGCGACAATATATTTTGTCTATTGGCTTTATAAGGTACTTTATACAGTGCAAACAAGTTATAATAGAGGTCTGTTCTTTTCAGCTGAACAGGCTGCCCTAGTTCAAAGTTAATCTTTTTTACCCCACTTTGAAAGGAACAACGTGAACTTTGAACTAGCATAGCCAGTTTGACTGAAAAGAACAGGAACAAGGTGAACTTTGAACTAGCACAGTCAGTTTAGCTGAAAAGAACAGACCTCGCATCTTATTTAAAATATTGTGAAAAATTACCAACAATTTGGGTTTTCTCTGATCATTCCTGAATTTTGATTATACAAAATAAGAATAAAATAATAATTCTCATTTGTCTTACATCAGTCAAACATAATAAAGTTTCTAATTTTGCAGAAGTTCATAGGACCCTTTTTATTTGGTCGAAAAAAGAAGAGCAGTGTAGAAGACAAGATAACAGAATTAGACAAGACCGTTCAGGATTCAATGAGAGAAGTAAAAGACTCTATTTTAAAGATGGAGGGTGATGTGCAAAAACTAGCTCAGCATCAAGCAATGGATCCTACTATTCCACAATTGGTGCATGAATTAAAGCAGGATTTGTCTAGTCTAAAAGCTTTACTCCTATCAAGGTATATCCAACTTTTTTCTTTTATATATACATAGTTTCTTGTATTAATATACAGAGTGTTTTATTTTAAATAGGGAAATAATTTAATCTCAGTTTTTCTGTATTTAATTTTTGTTATTTATTTCAATTAAAAATTTTTATATTTTTTAATTTATTTTCTGGCAAAGTTTATAAAACATTTCTCAACATCAATGATTTTAAAAATATTCACATACATCATTTAAAATAGGACACTCTATATATTATAGATAATAATGCATAGATCAGTAATAGCAATTTATTGCTATACAATGAGATTATTTCATTTAGACATTATTTGCCATTTTGTTTTCGTATATGTAGTATTTGCTTATATTAAGATCATTCTTTTTACAAGAGATCAATCGTTGTCACAACCTCACACTTTGCACACTCATACATGTACAATTTTATTCAAAATTGCTTAAAAACTTGATACTTGCGCGTTTGGATGCCCTGATAATTTTTTAAACAAGAGTTTTACAAAATACAATTTCAAAATATAAATTTGTGCTTTTCCTCATCTTACTCCTACTTTTGACCATTTGCGTTTTTGAATCAATCTTTGATTGATTCAATCTTTTATTGTAAACAGTTTTCTGATTATATCTGTATATATACCTTTTCATATTATGTGTGTACACGAGAAAAATTCACTGTAGTCTCAAATTTTTACATGCTCTGACTGTCTATATCTATTATCTATTTCTAATTTGCAATTGTTTAAATTAGGAAACAATTCCCTAGTGCCCCGGCTTCTATTCCACCATGGCAGTTGGATGCGACAAATGTAAGCCAAGGAAAAGCAACTGAACGAGAGGATGATGCTGGAAGTGGAAGTAGTACTAATAATTCAGATAGTTCTTTAGAAATGATCCGAGAAGACCCACCCAAAGAGTAAATTTAGAAATTTCGTATATAATGATATTCTTCAATGTATGATATATTCTGCATAATATGTTGAAATGGATTATGGTTTTCCAATATTATACGATATTTTTAATTTGTTATTTTTAAAATCTATTTTCATAGGTTTCAAAAATCAAAGATGTTATTTTTATATAAATAGAATTGTACAGTCTTAAAAAAGAGACTGTTCAGGATTAAAGAAAATTCTCTCTTTGTGAAATCTTTTTTTTTTAATATTTTGTATACTCGTACTACAAATTATATTTTTAGTGAAATTCATGGTTCCTAAATTTTAAATTTTAACATCAATTATGTTAAAGAATAACTTTGATTCATTAAAAAAATATAAAAGTTTTATATATTAGTTATTATCGTTGTACAATAAAATAATGAATAAATTAGTCAAAATATAATAAATATATTGAATAAATGACGTATTTCCTTACTTGTAAATTTAAAATATGTTCTTTGTATAATATCTGAAGAAATGTTTATAGTTTCTAGAAAATTTGCTTCGATACTTTATATCATCACTGTACAGATATAAGAAAGATAAAGAGAAAATAACAGGTAAAAATTATTTAATGATTTTTGAGACGTTTTCAGATGAATAGAGAATTTTTTCCATTTTATAACTGTGGGATTTATGGTAATTAATGTATATATTATACAAATATTTTACATAATATGTAAGAAACTTTTTGTAGATTTGTAAGAGCCAAGTCGTCTTATGTGAAGACAACTCATACCTAGTAAAGATGTGACATTTTGCCAGGAAATAAGATAATAAAATTAACTGCTTAATATATTTTATGTAAATATCAATATTTTAATCTCGAATTAAATCGAAGACAGTCATAATACAAAGTATCGTATTAAAGAATCTTATAAATTTTGTAATTCAAGGTGAAATTTTGTGTGTCATATTACAATACAAACTAAAAAAATTAATGTATTTTTACATTATAGTACTTGTCTGTATCTGTGTCACAGACTTATAGATACGCGCGTGTCTATGCATGTATATTTCCGGATACAATTTTATGGAATAAATAGATTTTAACATTACTTCCATTCACAGAATACTATATGCATCACCCATCAGTTCATATCTTAAGAGAATAATTGTTATGTACAACAGAAAGTGTACAACGAGAGTTCTCTATAATATACAATAAGATAAATACTTAAATTAAAAAAATCGTTACTGAGAAATGATTGATGTTATTAAATTTTACACGCATGGTTTTTTTTCTGAAAGATTGTACGAATAAATTGATTTTATACATTTATATATAAATGCATATATATGCATGTATATATTTACATATATGTAAATATTTTTTTAAATGAAATCTATATTTTATAACTTATTATATCGATCATTCATACAAAAATCGCGCTCCATTAAATACATTCCGAGTAATATGTACAAGATGTAAAATGTTCGATATTATATGATTAAATGAGCGAACGAAGTACACAGGCGTGTATGTGTGTTATGTCGTGGGTTCATTATCTTTCTATTATCTCACTTACAAAGAGAACTAATAACATCCGATTCATCGACCTTTTTCTCTTTGCGACCATACGCCAACTAAGTTATGCAATTTAATATATGAATGAAAAGAAGAATATTTCTTTTTAAATATAATATTTGACCGTAAGGTTTCGATATATTTATCGAATATTTGTAGCAACTGAACACTAAGTTTTTATATTGTAAAATCTTTTATCTTTGTTACAAGAAAATACAATATTATAGCATTATATATATATATATATATAATAATATAATATAATTATATATAGCATATTATTAACTTATATAACGACTTTATTTATAGTTAAACATTTTATTATAAAATAATACAAATTTAAATATAACATATATACAATGAACAAAAATGTTATAAATTGCAGTATTTTGTTTTGTACAAGATTTGCAATATTTGATTATTTATAAAAAAATGTTTTCTTATACAAATGATTGAATATTTGTACTAAAATTCTAGCAAGAAGATTGTATAGAATGATTTGCTTACACTTTGCAATTTTACTATTATTAGAGTTATTAAGTAAGCTGTACGGTGCTTAGCAATGACAGTAAAAAAAAACTCTAACATTTACATATACTTTTACGGTCAAATTTCTTTAGAATTTTTAGAGTTTCTTTTCATGTATACCATAGTAGTTGCAACTACTATGTCATATAAAAAAGATCAAAATCAATTGAATCGTAAATGTCATAAACTCTCCTTGTTAGAGCGCTTATCAATGCAATCAATCAACATTATAGATCATAATAGTAATATTTCATTTTACGGAAGTTTTGATGAGAACAGATGTCATTCTCTCTTTTACCTGGTTTTATATTAATACTTCTTATTATAGATAACCAGGACAACTGCCTCACTGATACAGTGAGTTACAGCAGCATCCGTTTGACTTAGTGTACATCTCTCTCTCTCCCTCTCTCTCTCTCTCTCTGTCTATACATCCTAGGTAAATAATATACAATAACAAAAGTACTTCTCATTTCGATATTCATTCCCTTTTCCTTCCATAATGTGTGTCTACCAGAATATATAAATAAAAACTTTTAAGTAATCTTACCTAAAACGAAAAACCTTGCAGGCTAGTAGTCCTATCTTATTTTCGTATCTTTCGGTCTTTGGCAAAGGCTTGTGTATAATAGAGGAAATAAAAAAAAATTCAATTCACGATTTTTTGCATACATAGGGACTATACAACATAAAGAATTATCCTAGGATGTTTTGTGCTGACATAATTATTGGCTGAATACACCACTTTCCTTCGATATTTACTCGTCATTGTTTATCGAGTATAGAAAAAAACAAGGATTGAAGAAGGGGATTCTTTTTCTCTCTCTCTTTCTTTCTCTCTCTTTCTCTCATTGATTCTCTCATTATACGGGCAGCGATCTAATGTTGCTATTATCAATAACAATAATAATCCTAGGCTAGACACACTAACTGAAACTGTTAGCAGTTTCATTTCTAGAATATCTAGTGTATCGCTTAATCTCAGTTATGCTACCAAGTATGATGTAAATGTAAATTCCTTGAAAGAACGGATCGTACATCTTGCGTGAAACGAAGAGCGTCCAAGACCGGAAGTAAGCTTAATAAAGCGGTATCTCCCGCATCGCTGAACCATGATTTTATAGGTATCGCATTATCTATGACAAAGAAAACGAATTAAGCGATATGTGCAAAATCCTGTTTGAAATTTAATTATGCACATTGCTTTTATATAAATCGAGATTGATTACAAAATGCAATTAAATAAATGTTTCTCAATAATTTTTCGATATATAACGTATATCATATTTTTCAATGTAAAAAATTGTAAAAAAAGTTTTATGCTCAATTTGCAAACAGAATAAAAAGAATACGCTTACGTATTTCTGATTCTTCTGTTACAAGTTTTTGATACATTATATTTCACATACAGCAGAAACGATTAAAATCATATATATATATATATATATATATATATATATATATATATATATATATATACTTACGTGGATAGGCTCTGTAAGCCCCTGGGCTGTTATCAAGAATAAAGACTGAGGAGAGATCTGAGCAGATTGCCGACAGATCTTTGGTATAGGAACCCATTTCAGGTGTACAATGTTGTCTATAATATCTGCGCCTTAAGATACCTCTGTTGTTATCTAGTTTATCTGCGACTGCTGCCCCATAAATTTCCATGGATGCAGTGAAGACTACAAGCTCGTACCTATAAGCATAATATCAATATGCAATCATTAGTGGAGAATAATTGATGCAATCTTATCTGATAAAGTATAAGTACAAAGTCTAAGTGTGTGAGATTTTAATATTTATTCGTCAATAAAATACTTGAGAGATTGTTCTTTGTTATACAATTATAATACTTACCATTGACTAACAATGTCCAAGAAAAAGTCTACGTGTGGTCTTTTATGAACGAAAAATCTAACAGGATGTCTGTCTATTGTAACCTTAAGAACAAAATCAGGAGGGGTGCCAGGCCTGACAGTCGGCCTTGCCACTCCATCGTGATGAGAATGAATTAATGTTTCGTCTAAATCCAATACTAATACTTTTCTTTTAACTATACCTGAAACATTCTCGTATTATACACACAAATATTAAGAATATTGATCGCAATATATAAGTATAAAAATTCACACATTATTGTGATACTTACTAAGTCTGTGCCTAGATAAAGGTGAAAGTGGGAAGATTTCATATTTGACTGGTTGCATTTGCGAGATCTAAAACAAGACAAAATACACATGCAATTTATATATCACAGATTTGTAATATGTAAAAATATAAATATAGCAATTGCAAGAATACCAGTAGCCATAAATTGCTTCTGTACAATAAAAAATTGAAAAAAAATATATCAATATTTGTTACAAAATAACAAGATACTTTTATAATTCAGAAAACAATAACTAATAAATATATTACAGTATAATTCAATAAATGATTGTAGGTGCATGTGATTGGAAGAAAAAAGTGAATAGATGTATTATTTACATCGCATAATAATTGAAACATAGATTACATAGATAAATGGTAGTGTATTAAGTAATTATTTATACTTTTAACTTATAAACAAGTATGAGTGATGACTTATGAAACAATCAGTATATTTAAATGATTAATTAGTAAAATATATATTGTGCATTATTAAAAAATTTTGTTATAATAAAAAAAAGCATCCCATACAAGGGAAGACTACAATTCTAAATCTTTTAAATATGAAAATATATTTTTGCATACACACGCACACACCACACACACACACACATATATACTCTTGTAAAATTCAACAAGGTAAAATTCTTGAATTTCTTGACAAGTTTTGATAAAAGTTGAGCTAATTATTCCGAAAACGGATGATCCCTAGAGTCATCGATAACAATAACATCAATGAAATATATAGATATATAGAGATATAAAGAGAGAAAAGAGAAGCGAGCGGAGGTGCTCCTCTCTAAAGCCTGACTCCGGAAGAAGGCGCGAAGCACCTACTTACGGCTCTAACCTGCTTCTTGAGTAGAAAGCAGACGCAGGTCCACACGCGGGAGGCCATTAAGAGGAAAGCTCTCATCCCCATCTGCAATTGCTTCAGCATCTCTACTGGTCTTCTCACCGGGCCGAAGTCCGGCAACGCTTTATCTCTCCAGTCTCTCGGGGTCTCCGCTGTGTGTGTCTTCCTTTTTCCTTCCCTCCCCCCCACCTCCTCCTCCAGCACCTCGAGGATGTGTCTCGCCACTTCACTCTGTCACCGCGAATCGCGGATCGCGACGACGCCGCGCACCAGGAGGCTCGCCTCCGACTCGTCGTCGTCGTCGTAGAGCCCCGCGAGGACCCAGGGAGAGCTGCTTATTCTGCTGCGGGGCCGCTGCTCCTGCCGCTTTCGTCGTAAACAACACGCGCGACACTCTCGGCCTCGGCGTCTCGAGGCGGAAGAGCCGACGACGCGTCCACCTACGGTCTCGGCGTACGACGACTCGCGCGACGTGGGTCAACGTCAACGTACACCCTTACCGCGGTTCCTTCATGTTTTCCGAGCAGGACCGGAGACTTCCTACGCGCACCACGCAGCGGCCGCCATCTTCCGCGCATCGACCCAATTTTTCCGCACTATTCTCGCCTCGCTCGCACAGCATCGCGCTTATCGCATTTTTCGAAACTCAGAATCGTCATCGACGTTGTGCTCTCTCCCGAGAGAACTTCAAACTGTACTTGCAATTATATAAGCTGCATTTAATTCGATATCATACATGTATCTCTCCCTCATATATATATTGTGTATATATATATATATATATATATATATATATATATAATATATAATTAATATTGATTTCATGATATTTAAATAACGCTTTTCAATATACATATATACACATAAATAGAAGAGCATATTATATATATATTTTATATAGAGAGATTATATATGTATTATATATTATATATAGAGGAAAAAATTACGATAAAAGTCAAAAGTATATATTTTTCATTTTTTTTATGAGACCAGATTTAGTTAAAATTAAAGATTCGAGGGTACTTTTAAAAAATTTAACTCGAATTGTAACATCGCAATTAAATTTGAAGAAATTATTATTAGAAATACTAGTTTCTTGTGCAACATAATGACATTTTTGTTACATACGCAAAATATTTGCTGGAAATAGATTTATTAATTACATTTTTTAAATTAATACATTTGCTTGCTAAATATGTACGATCAATTATGCATACATAATCATAATTATCAAATAATAATCAACAAAATGTACAAATTTTTCATTAATAAAGTACAACTCTATACAATTCTTTAAATTCTTTAAATTCGATCAATTATTTTGCTAATACATAGTCAAACGTTTTCTTACATACATTTTTCTTTTGTACTTTACAACGAAATATATACATAGAGGGAAATTACAAATTGCAAGTTACAAGAGGAAAAACAAATCGATATTATATCTCATTCCATATAGATACGCTTATAAATTATAGAGATTTGTATATATATTTATATATATATGTACAATAATTATGTATATATCATGGATTTATCGTAATATATCTGATCACGACTTTATAATTACATATATCAGTTTGCAGAGAATGATTGTGACAACATTTAATGATAAGTCTATGATATATACGTATCAACGTTGATAATAAAAGACATAGTGAACTAAACTATCTCTAAAAGTTACATAAAAAATCTATGTACTAGCTCAAATAATTAATCAACTTCAATCTTTAGAAATTAGACAAAATTACAGTACAAAATATATTACATAACAGCTTGACAAACACCGCGCAAAAGAACATTATTTATAGTAGTCTGAAAGGAGAAGATCCTGCATTTTTCCATTTTTATCTTTGATCATATTACACATGCTGGTTCTTTATAACATAATGTTATTGTTCATGTAGCTTTCCAGAAGCAGAGTGGCTATGAAAGAAATATCTCGAGAAATATATTGGCAGGCATGAGTGCGTCTTGCTGTGAAATATTAATTGAAATTTTTTTTATCCAATAAATCAATCAACAGATCAAAGTCTAAGTAATTAATAATAATTCGTAATTCAAATATTTTCAATACTGTTATAAAAATTTTTTTCGTCGTAAAATTATCAATTAGAGTTTGTTGTATTACGATAAACAGAGTTTTGCCTTGTCTCTTCAACAATAATATGATATTAAAAAAATTACGCACTATCGTCTGTTCTACGGATATTTTTCAGCGTTTCGTTATCTAATATATATATATATATATAATAATAATAATAAGGCGTTTTCGATGTTTAACTTCCCTTGCAATACAGCAACAGAAAGTGTTTCTTGAGTCTTTATACGTATGACGGATCAGCTATTACGACTAGCTCGAAGATCTTAAAGGCACCTGCTTTTCTGCCACTAAATTTTTATTAGCTATACATGCAATAGCATACGTAAAAGAAGCTAATAACAGAAAGTTGTAAAGAAATCATATTTTATTAATATATTATAATCATATTTCTATGTGAAATTATTTTATCCTCATTAAAAAATAATATAAGAGAAATATATATATATATATATATATATATATATATATATATATATATATATATATGCTTATATGTATGTATGTATGTATATATAAAAAAATTTTGTATTATATTTTTATGTGTATACATTAAATATTTATATATACACATATACTTATATATATATGCATATATAATTATGTATAGAGATACGTATATGTATATATGTTGTACATATATATACACACATATATACATGCATACATAATTTGTTATATTTTTTTCTTTGAGATAAAAAAATGATCGAGTTGCAGGTTTCCCATCAGATCTTACCAAGGTATTAAACTTATAACGTGTATTAATCACTACACTGTCTCTCTGGATTGTGTATGTAAGAGTACGCGCGTTATGTGTGTGTGTGTATATGCGTGTCTACGACGATTTCAAATTATAAACAAACGTTATAGCACTTATAGTCGACTATCATGCTATTTCGTGAATTGTACAAGCATGAATAGCCCAAGACAATCGTATTTCACGCATAGAATATATCACCTAGTTTCATCTTTGTACATATTTGCTCAAATAAATACACATGAATAATTATCACATGAATGCGAGCTTTCTCTCGGGTCCTCGACTTTATAACTCTTTTTAAATATAAATTGGAAATCACGAATCTCATTATGTTATTATATTATTTACACGATACAGGACGATATTACTTGCACCTTGTACACAACAAAATATCTCGAACATTTACCTTCAACTTTCTAAAATTCAGCTAGAGTTTCAATGACATCTCAGAGCTGCCGGAAAATAAGAAATGTTCCATTCTCTTTGCTACAACTTTTCGCACAATTTGCGTTAAAACATGATATATTGTTGGATATAGCGCTATGAACGTTAAAAAGTATTTTGTGCAACTACTATTCTTCACATTATTTTTTTTTCAGCAAAGTATAGAATATTAAATAAACTCTAATATTTTTATCTACTCGCATATATTATATATATCATTTTGGTATCCATTGATCGGCGATATAGTTATTGTTTACTATAAAGACTGATTTTTCCAACATATGCGAGAGAAACGATTACTGTTCTATTTTCTTTTGTGAAAAAAAGTATAGAAGCAGTCTATGTAAAGTGATGGCTAGGCCTCTGTAGTGCAAAATCCTTTCCGTAACGATATCATGCTGATCGAGCGTCATGTTGTAACAACGCGTTATAGTACATTACCCTTATGCGCTCTCGTCGATGTAATTTTCATCTAGCTATCTATCTTGCACTCGAGGGACATCGTCGTCCTGATTCTATATTCCGTACTCAGTCTACGAACGATGCCATGTTAATGTCGTATTCTATATATGCATTCGTAATTTGAACTACCACGATATTTCGTGTCATGTCTAGTGTCTAGTTTCTACCGGCATGTCTTACAACGCTTTCGGCGGTGTTCTTACAATGAATTTTCGCCATTGTAAGTGGTTTATTTGTATTCGACGATACCATACATGTCACGTAACGTTGGATCGCGAATAAACAGTCTTCTAATACGCCGAGAACTCCGGCTTGTGGCAGCGTTTAACTCTTCGAATGTACATTGGTTTTCTGTGCCTTCTTCTTTCGCGCCGCCAGCATGTCATAAAAGGGATTGTGCGATATACTTTGCCTGGAAATGAACAGTTCAAAATATTATTTCTCATAATTTTACTATATTTTACTGCAAAAAGAGAGTACAAGCTCATGTAAAGAATTGCGATTCTTTCAACTTACCGCACACATTTGATCCATTCGTCCTTTTCTTCGTCGGTAGCTGCGGACATTCTGTACACAGTATGTTTTCCTACAAATAATAGATAATAAATATGCAAGTATTTAGTTGAAATATATATTTCTACACTAAATCTTCTCTTCCTCTCTCCCTTTGTATATAATATTAATTTTCTTTTGGTTGATAGAGAGATTAAATTTGGAAGAATCATACCTTCAACGACTTTTCCCTCGCTGTCAGTCTTGCACGCCTTTATAAACTCGGAACCAGCGGCATACAATTCGAAACAGTGCGGTTTATGCCGATCCTGAATTTCTCGAACCTGAATGTTCTCTAACGGAATGATGCCACGTGGTTCCTTGTCCGTCGTATATTCGAAATAGTATAAACAATTGTCATTCAATATGAACCATCGCCTCTTCCAACTCTTGTATCGTCCGCCTGTAACAAAATGAGCAATATATAAAATTAAGAACCCATGATTTGCGCAGATATGTTATTTACCTGCTGTCTCCGTCAGGGCAGCAGAAGGACAAAGTGATACAATATAAGAATAAGCATTCTTTCAACGATATATGAATGTGACAAAAGTCGAATGTAATTCTGAGATCTAAATGACACATGAACGAAATACTGCGAGTTCTCGTTGGCTGATAAGAATATGAAAATGTGAAAATGTTTTGAAAAATCGTATTACATGAAATGAAATCGAGAATTTATTGTTTGGATGTGGTAGTTTTGTAAAAATGATGTTACGCGCATATAAGCAGACGTTACCTTGCTTCCACAGCCAACCCTCTTTATCGGGATTGAAGAAGGTGTGCATCAAGTCGTTACCATCGTCTTCCGGTATTTTGAAAGGCTCGGTTTTTATACTCTCGTACAGACTCTGGAAATAGATATGAATAACTTGTGAGCACAGACGTGTGACTACTGAAAACCTTTGCGATTTCAAAAGACAAACAGGTAAAATACATCTGAATCTCCTTGAATAAGTGTATACCTACCACAAGCAACTCTCGCGGCAGGTCTCCCCCGTTATTAATTCCTCGGTTCATTGAAATAAACTGCTCCACGCTCGGCTTATCCTTAACGCTCGGATTATGTAACGAAGTATTCAACATGATGATGGCGAAGCTCAACACGTAGCAGGTGTCCGTGTTGGTGAAGATATTCGGGTTAAGCTGGCAGTACCTTTGGGCGAAACACTCCATCATGCGATCGATCTTCTGCGCCTCGCCGGGCAACCTGAACGACCAGAGGAACTGACGTAGGGCCTGCACCAATATGAGATCGGTGAAATCGTGTAACTCGACGAAGGCTCGTAGCACCCGCTCGTTGAAATCGTGCCGTTCACCAAGATAATCGCCAATCGCGGTTTTGTTGAGACCCTCGCCCTTGTAAAGAAACTGAGCGACGTCTTCCGGCGTCGGCGCCAACAGGTTGTGTTCTATCAGGTACTCGATGCCCTTTTTGGGATCCATATTGAATTTCTTGCGACCGATCGACGTTTGCTTGGCCTTGTTGGACGGTTTCGTCTCGTCGGCCGTAAGTCCGCCGCCCTCCATCGCCTCCATTTCTGCGACAACCTCGCCCAATTCATCTTTCAGTTGCTGAAAACAGATCGAGTTCGCAGGAAATTACAAAAATGATTTACAGATCTCTTCTATACGCTCTCTCTTTTTTCTAACAGAGATGTAATATTATAATTAATTTTATATGAATATTATATACATGTATATTATTAATATATTTTTATTTTATTATATCAAAATTAATATTATATGATTTTATATTAATCTTAAATATAATATTTTATATGGTATCTCTAATGTTAGAGATATTATAATATAAAATAAAAATTTAATGTAAAATAATATTATATCTAAGATTAATTTCTATAAATAATGTATTAATAAATAATATCTACTAATAGTATACTATTAATAAATATTATAGTATCGGATTTTTTCGTCGTATAAATCGGTGCAAGAAATTCAGCGATGTTCAGAAATTATTAATGAGGAATATTAGCGGGGGGCGTTAATGATTCGGAACGACGAGCTATGCGATTCTCGTAGATCGTGTGCACGGTACAACAGCGGCTTCCTGTTTCGCTCGAATACCGGTCGACACCGTCCGCCTATTTCCCACCATGCGTTTCAGTTCAACGTACATTCCGCGAATACCAGGATCGTATCTCTCTTTCGGTTTCGAATAGACGTTGTCGAGTAGACCTGGCGTTAAAGGATCAACGCATACGCGGATGATTTAATGTTATTATCGGATCAGTAATTATTATTGGCATACTATTGCATCGCGAATCCATCAATTTCGTTTTCATTCAGACACAGTAAGAAAATTTGTTTTCTTGTTAAAAACGGTGCCCGTTAAAATTTTTGTGCCAAGACTTCTGGCTCCTCGCCGACCATGTCACAATTGTGACGTCAGAAGCGAGACAACACGCGAAAAATTCTTAGATGCCATTTCGAATTAAAAAGATACTAGCACTTCAGATGACTTTAACACACTCTTAAAATACCTCGAAAACTATCCTGTTCCTTTCTTTATAATCAGTCAACAGCTGTAAAATGACCATAATATGAGGCTTAGTCCGTTTGCTCTTTGCACATGACAAAGTCTGATATCACAATCATTTTGCGGTTGTTAATTGACTGTCAAAGGAAAAGTGTAGTTTTCGAGATATTTTAAAAGTGTGCTAAAGCCACTAAAATAATGTTTCATCAAAAAATCTTTTCATTCAAAAATGGCATCTAAGAATTTTCTGCGTGTGCTTTCTCGCCTCTGACATATCACGATCCAATATGGCCGCAGTGAGGATTCAGGAGCCTTAAATATTTAACATTCATGTGTTAATTTAACATATTGCTATATTGTATTAATTGAATTTAAATGTTAAATTATTAACATTTTTAAATTTACACAAAAATGTTGATTTTTTATTTTATAATATAAATAGGGATAATAAAATCTAAAATTTTAACATATTTTTAGTTAATTATTACATTAAAACTGTTAATTTTACACAAAATTGATTTTAAATTATTTGAAGTTTCGCATGTATTTTGTATTAAGATATTAATACAGTATTTATGTCTCCATTTAACATATATCCATATTATGTTAAATTAACGTAAATTGTTCAACTGTGCATAATCAACTGTTTATCATCGTTTTATATTTGCGTTTTCCTTATTTTTTCGCGTGGAACAGAATCTTTGTTTTTCGATTCAAAGAGACTTCCACGACTAGATACTAAGGTTTGCCGTGACATCGTGTCGCAAAAAAAATCGATAAACATATGCAAACAACAACGCGTTGCGCCCATTCTCAGAATTATTGCTATCGCGACCTAGAAAATGACATTTCGCTATCGCGAAACATTTATCATCGCTTACAAAAAGCCTGATCGTTTCGGTGCTTAAATTTTCAGACAATCAGAATCAGACAAAAACAGGGAGATATTTGAAAGAAAGTCGGGAGAATTTGCGCGTAAGCTGCGCCTTCTCAATAAAAATATTTCAGAAAAGAGGAAGGGTCGGCGCACACGTGCACACGCATACACATGCACACCGGAAACGGCCGTACGTTGTTAACCGATGAGACTTGTTAATGGGTCGGCTGCGATAACAACAAGGATAATAACTTGGCCGCATGGTCGGCCCCGAGTATTGTCTGTTAGGTAGTAGCATTTCTTTTGTAGTTATCGGCGACGTACATCCGGTCTCACGACAGGAAGAAGGTCGCCGACGAAGCGCGAAAAAAAACCGGTACGCGCCCTGTGAACCTGACAAATTATAAACTCGCTCTGAATGCTGGGAAAAAAGAACTTTCCTTCGCTTCCGCGTCTGCGTTATCCGCAAAAATTCCTTCTCGTAATTCCTCAGCAGCTGTGAAACTTATGATACTCGCCTCGTTTATAAGTGACAATTAATATAATATACATGTATATATTTACGACAAAATTAGAACCTTTATATACTCGATGAAATAAGTATAAATGTACATACAATCGCGAGGTATGTTTAGCAATGCTAATGATCGCTTTGTCATTGAATCAAAATACGAGGAATCGTGCGAGTTCCTGCGAGGTCTTCAATTGTATTATCGTTGAAAGAAATATGGAGATTAATTCTTTGAAAATTGCGCTCGCAGGATTTTTATATTACTTTTATATAAATGCTTATATCATGAATATAAAATATTGATAACAATAATACGTTATATCAATATATGTTTATCAATATTTAATGTTTACATGCAGATTTAATGTTTTTCTAATTTAATTTATACTTTGCACACAGTTGCCAAATTTGTGTTAAATTTAATAAATATCACATGTCCCAAATGATCCACAAAAATTTTTGTGTTAACATAATATGATTACGTTAACACGAATACTGTGTTAATATTTTAAAATGCAAACCTATATGTACAATTAGTGAAGTGCTTTTAACATAAAAGTAAACTTAAATTTTGTATGAAATTAACTTAGTTTTAATGTAAAAATTGACTAAAAATAATGTTAATTTTATATTTTATCATCCCTACTTATACAATATTATAAAATAAAATCAACATTTTTTTCTGTAAATTTTAACAGATAAATCTTGTAGATGCATATTGTATTATTTGTACACTTTTTTTTCAGCTGTTTTAATAATTTAACATTTGAGTTTAATCAACGCAACAGCAATATGTTAAATTAACACACGAATGTGTTAAATATTTGACACAAAAATTTTAACAGGGAAACACAAATTTTTCAACTGTGCATATATAATATTTTTGCAGAAATTAATATCCTCAAAGAGAGCGATCTCATTTGTATGAGATTTCATTGAATTAATTCGTCCAAATTCCTCACATATATTTCGGAAAAAAATACATCGTTTTCGAATACGTAAATACGTTTCCCTTTTACCGTCTCGCGACGGAACATGATTGCCTTATTCCGTTCTATTTCTGTCGTTCTCGTACGCGTCCTGTGTACAATCGATCGAAAGTTCAGCACTTAGCACTCAACTAGCTTCCTTCCTGCGAAAAGCGAGACGAGGCGAAGGGCATCCGCCTACACAGCTGAAGGAGACAGCTGAAGATTACTATGCGCGACAACCATAAGTATGTACTTTGCGCTCGTTACTTGAGATATCTCGGGTATGGGAGCATCTTCCTTTTATGTCCCTAGAGTATTTTTCATCTCGAGATATTCGACTAAGACGTGACAATTATGCTGACGAAATTACCTAGTTTTTCTTCTTTTTTTATATTAACCGATATACATATGTTTAATGTAATTTTATTTAATCGGTCAGGACCTGTTTTTGCATGGTAAAAAAACTTCCATTTTGTTTTCATTTTTTATAAATGAGATAATACTGATATCTGATATCTCCATCTCTAGAGGATCTCCATTTTAAGATAAGAGGATCCTGTTGCGGCATATCTATTTTAGAACAGGTATCTTCTAAAAATAATCTGTGGGAAATTCTTGAGGAGAATAGACTTTTTCTAGTGTAGTATAATTAAGCGTAGGAAAACTTAATGGATTGTCATAAAAGAATTCAGGAATGTCTCTTTATAATTTCAATGTCGCGACGGAGGACAAAAGCAGGCATGTTCGGTTGGATCAAAAGCGAAAGTACCTGTTTGATTAGATGCTACGACATATTTTATTTAGTTGATACCGAGCCAGATGTATGTATACATATATGTATACGTGATGATCTTGCAACTAGTCATAAAAATCGTACGCGAATGAACTACGTTCCTGATTTCGCGCTTCATTAGGCTGTCACGAGAGCTAATTATGTTTCACGGATTGTGCATAATATGATTATCGTATATTCTCGCTCTTCCTTCGAGTGCCATCGTCGATAAAAATCTACAGAGTTTATAAAATTACATTACATAATTTACGAATTATGCGTTTCATCTAATTTCAACATTTTTGGATTATATATATTTTCCATTTAATCTAATTATTTTATACTTTTTTTTATTTCAAAACGCAAAATAGACCTAATGTGACAAGATGTAGGTAATATATAAAAATATATATAATCCGATTAAGATTGTTCGAAACCAAAACAATCGATCTAGTAAAATATAAACAATGTATTATTATAGATGAGACTATGATAAAATAAAATATATCGATAAAATAAATATATATACTGAAAATTGTGTCAGAATGCAAGACTAATATTTTGTTAATATACGAGACAGGTCATTTGCGTATTAATTTCGATGAAAGATGTATACATATGATGTATATATGATGGTTTTATACTGCCAACTGTGCAAAGATAATATAACCGTGTCATGGACGTTGTACGAAATACAAATATATCCTCGGATTTTCGATATTCAATATTTCTCGCAGATATCTTTACATATGTATAAAATACATTCTCTCTTTATCCACAATAAAAGCAATTTCCTATTTTATATTATATATACACGCAATCTCCAATTATTTTCATGTCTAACGTAAGTGTAAATTTTCCACAATTTTATATACACACATATGTGTGAGTATTACATATAAAAGATCCATTATAATTTCAACAGTTTAATCCTAGAATAATGGCGCTAAAAAATCATCACGTTATTACTATATACCGAAACATAATTTACGCATAATGTGCCTTTCGTCTGGTTCCAATTTTTCATATTTTTTTATATATTTTATATTTTTATATATATCTTTTTATTTGTTTATTATTAATTTTAATTCTATTTGATCAAAGCACACAAAATACAATAAAATCGTAAATTTTGCGTACGATAATCCAGCATTAAACAAAAACACGATATTCGTTTTTTTTTTTCAAATATTAAATAGCCAATACAGAAGTAAAGCTCGGTCGTAAGAGCGAAACGTAGAATGAAAAAATTTTTGACCGCGCGTGTCCACAAACAAACAGGATCGCGGTCACGTGACCGGGGAGAAGGGGGATGTTAGGTAATTGGAGGGCGGCCAAGCGCGCCAAATTCTACACGGTTTTTTCCAAGCCGAAGAAAACCGTGCGTTTTGGCCGTTGTCCAGGAGTTACGAATCCGCGGAAGAAATGCGAGCGCGTACAAGTGCGATGAAAGTTTCCCCGTTACTTAAGTGTAACGAACAATGACTCGAGCTTTTAGGGTTTCGCGGCCTTTAAAGCAAAAGATCTCCATTTTCTAACCGTCGTGAAAGGATCTAAAATGCAACAAAGAGAGACCCATTTTATATAAGTACTCATATTTATATTAATATGTTAATTATTTATATTATTAATAATTATATATTATATACATAATATATTATTTATATATATTATATATAAATATTATTATATAAATATATAATAATTATATATATAATTATAATAAAATAAAATTATATATATGATATTGTAATTTATATATTTTGTCCATAGCAAAATATATTGCTGAATAATTGAGACTATTCGAAGGAATTCTCGAGAAAAAATCGAGAGAGGATGCCGTGGAAACCGGTTGGTTTGCTGTAACGATAACGATATCTGTGACGCGACGCAGTTGAATGAATCAATAGGAAGTAAGCGGACACGCAAATTGTCGATTAGTCATTAGATCAACAATGCACATTGATTCACGGCGTGCTCGCGTTAATGCTCGTATATTAGGTGTGCAAATAGCGAGTATCCGGTTACTTAGGCGCGAGCGACGCGTTACGAGAGCGTGAACAGTTTCTCGTTAATTCGTCGTCTAGTCGAACGTTACGCGAGATAAATTCCGTCTCAATCTCTCTCTCTCTCATTGCGCATAAATGGTGCAAAAATATAGACCGCTACTTCGAGACTTCTACTTGTCGAAATGAGCAAAAAAGTTTGGATACACAGAGGAAAATTTGTGTTTTCTTGGTAGAAACGGTCCCAGTTAAAATTTTTGTGTTAAATATTTAACACATTCATGTGTTAATTTAACATATCACTGTTGTGTTAATTGAACGTAAATGTTAAATTATTTAAACAACTGAAAAAAAAGATGTAAAAATAACACAATGTGCATATCTATTTTTAATTTTACACAATAAATATGTTCTGTTTTATTAGTGACAAGATTTATCTACAAAATTTATAGAAAAAATGCTGATTTTTATTTCATAAGTGGAGATAAAATCTAAAATTAACATATTTTTAATTGATTTTTGCACTAAAACTATGTTAATTTTATATTTAACAATGTTAATTTTGTTACACAAAATTTATTTTAAATTATTTGAAGTTTTGCATTTATTTCGTATTAAAATATTAACACAAAAATTTCTGTGGACCGTTTAGAACATGTGATATCTGTTAAATTTAACACATTTTCAACCGTGTAAACATGTCTACACTGAAAAAAAATTGTTAACTTGACTAAACCGTTCCACTAAATAATATTTTGTTAATTGAACATATAAAAATAAAATTTAAATCTAACAAAACATGTATTTGACTTAAATACTAATATATGTTCAATTAATAAAATAGTAATTTAGTTGAAAGATTTAGTCAAGTTAATTTTTTTAGTACAAAAATCGCGTAATTTTCACATTACAATAGTTCTATTTGAATTGAAACTTAAAATAATTACAAATGTATTATTTTATTTCCAACAATATAAAATAAAAAATAATTCTCATATATCTTAAAATAATTCATTCTTGAATAAAATGGGCAAATTATTTTTCAACAATTGCCTAGAAGCATCTGTCAAACGTTACAGAACAAAAGCGCTAATTAAACAATCATTTTTTGCTCATTTCGGAGCAAATAGAATATCCATAATTTTGTCATATCCTGTACAATAAGCTCGCATCTCATTAATAATATGTACATCCATCTGATTTTCGTTCCCGAGCGAGATCATATCATATATTAATATATAATTGAAAATGACAATACCGAATACGCAAAATTTACGATACGCTCTTGTCTTCGCTTCCGATTTGCATAACCCACTTAAGGCTGATTATACATCGCCGTAACTTTTTTTTTTCCCTCGCAATTCGAATACGCTCTCGGGGATATATGGGTCGAGAATGACCGATCAAATACTCTCTCTTTCTCTCTCTCTCTTATCTCGTTCCTCTTCCTCCGAGAAATTATATTTATCCCCCTTAGCGCGTAAATGGATACAACCCCGGGTGAAAGACATGTCAAAGTAAGTCTATTTAAATCTATCTCGTTAAGCCTGTGCGTGTATATATATATGCGCTCATCGATCCATTCGCGCTTATCGTGTCACTGTATTCGTGTCACCGAATTTCAACGGGTCCCGATCTGTCTCTCACTGACCCGGCTAATCTCTTTTATCGGCAGTAAATGGCGCGAATGTAGGCAAGGAAAGGAGAAGGAACATCTCGCGGAACATTAGATGCGATCCATTACTTCTTGATATATGATATATAAATGAATGAATTAATTGCCGGAGCAATTATTCGCGTTACACTCGCGAGATAAATCACGCTATCGTGTCAAGAGGCACTCTGCCATTTCCATGTCGCAAATACACACAAGATATATATTATATGTATATCTTATTCAACAAACAAATTCTCTCGTGTTAAAATTTTATTTTTAACACATAAAAAGTATATTCAATTTTGTTATATGAATAATAATTCTTTTTCTAGTTTATATCGTCTTTCTTCTTATCTCATCCAGAAAAAAAAATTAAGTTAAGTAATATATATTTAAAATAATTTATATTGTATGATATATACTACATGTGTATTATTTGTATTAATTGTTACATAATATCTTCTGCAACAATTAATATAATAATCAAATAATATAAACTATATTATAAATAAGAGTATATATATAATATAATTAATATAGTATATACACATATTATTACATATAAATTATTTTAAATAATTATTTAAACTTATTTTTTTCTGAACGGAATAAGAAAAAGAAAGACGATAGAAAATAGAAAGAAAAAATTATACATTTGTGACATATAAAAAAATTATATATGTAATAATTTATATAATAATTTCTCTTATCTATTTTTGTATAGCAAATCTAAGGTAAATATAATTTTTGTATTTAGAGAGTGTATCTGTAAAGTTTACACGAGTCTGTATATATATCGATAGCGAACGCATCGAAAATGTAGACGTCCCGGTTTCATCTATAAATAAGTCTCCCTGACTGGGTCTACTACAAACTACAATCTTCAATTCGTGACGTCACGCGCGACACGCGGAGTAATACTACTTTATTACCTTTAATGAGGAATCATTAACAACAGATATTCGATCGCAATCGTCGTCACAGATGAAGATTGAATCATCAAACAGTTTTGATTCGATCTCGTCATTACACGCGTATGTAATCTTGCACACACACACATATATATACGCGCCGACAGAAAACGATCAACATCTATTTTGCATTTGATTCTTGACCCTGAATCGAGTCACGAAGACGATGTCGCGGGCCGAGTTTGAAGTACCGCTGCGATTTTATATTCTTAAATATAATGAAATTTTAACTCTCTTTCGAAAGAGGTTTTTCCCATGTAAAGCAAACTTCTTTATACTATTCGAAAGATTACTTTGTAACGGTGACGTCATATTCTCGGCCGTAAAATCATAGATTCCTCTCGGAGAACCTCCGTGACTCTTTATGTAAACTTTCCTCTATTTTATCATCTCGCCTCTTTAAACATCTATTATTTTACGTCTATTATTTTTTTCAAATATCTTTTGTTTACAGTGTTTCCTGCTATCTTTATGTCTTGGATGAAAAAAGTATTATCTTTACTAAATTATCTAGAATAATTTTCAGATAATTTTGATTTACAATCATAGAACATAAAAATACTATATATTATATATCCCTTTTATAATTTACATTTTTTTATAACTGTGCTTACATAAGCAGTCTTAAAAATTATTATCTAGAAAATTATCTAGATAAAATTTATCTTATCTATGTAAGATAAATTGACATATTTTCATCCCATCTTGATCTAACTAATTTTAAAATCATCCGAGCACAACACTGATTGTTGAAAATATATATTATTTTCCACGCGCCACCTCCGAAATAACATTTTTCGACGCCGACATCTAGAAATAAATCTGGCGAAAATTGGCACGAGGTAGCCTTGGCGGTGAAGCTACCTTCGTACCTACTTGGTACATACATACATGTTAATATATACATACATACATACCTCCGTTGCCGCGGCAACGGGGGTCACGTTTCCGCGAGTTGAATTTGCGCTAGTTTAATTAGAAATAATTTGAATATAATTGGATAATCCCTCTCTCTCTCTCTCTCTCGACTAACCGTGGCGGACAAGACGCTGAGATCCCAGGCGCTCTTAGCCTGCTTCTGGTTCAGGTTCTTCTTGCCCTTCTTGCCGGGTCTCCGCAAGCTGGAGAACCAACCGGCGGCGATCGCGACCGCGCTTGCATCCCGTCGTCCTCCGCCGACGACGACATTGACACCACCACCACCACCTGCTGCTGCACGCGAATTAGCGCGCACCTCGTCGAGAGCGTCCACGGATCTGCCGGTGAAGATCATGTTCTGCTGCCGGCTTACGGGTTCGAAGCCTTCTAAGAACGGAGTCTCGGTGAGAAGAACTCCCTCACTTCGCGAATCGTCTCGCGCTCTTCCCGGACGACGAGCGACACCCGCTTCGCACGACACTGCCGTCTCGCTCGCGTTCGCAGCGTAACATCGCCTCGTACTTGCTCGCGACCTGAGGAAGAATAGACCAGACGAGGTGCAAGGGTCGTGTCGTGCGCGAGCACGCCGGTCGGAAGTGCAACGACCGACCTCGCGCCAAGACTCGACGACGGCGACGCTTTTAAGAATACTTTAATTATATATAAACCGCGCTTCTTTCCCGGTTTTCGCGCACACTCCTTTCCTCTTCTCTCGCCCCCCTCCCCCTCCGGAGGACGTGTAACTTCGTGGGAAAGTGAAATTCCTTGCGCTAAATTCCTGCGAGGTGAATAATCGAGCCACGTGAAAGGCCGAGAACAAGCGCACTGTGTTGATGTGTGTTCACGGAGAGATAAAGGCGACACTTCGTTTTCTTCCCGAGCGCGATAAACCACTGGCGACCGAAATCGAGCCGCGAGCCGCACGAAGCGCATCCGTCGCCGTCCCGCGATTCCCCGCGACTGCGGCTGCGGCGACTCACGACTCTCGATTCTCGCGGCGCGCGACAGCAGCGCCGCGCGGCGGCCGCGATTCGAACTGACGCGCAAATATTTGCAATCATCGTGAAACGTGTATTTCCAAGAAACATCCGTCGTATGTACATATAAATATGATACCGGATAGAGTTATGCGAAAAATCTCGATTAAATTCGAATGTGTAATAATGATACTTCACGTCAAATTTAAACCGATGACTCAGAATATCGATACTTAGGGCTCGTGAAAACCGGTTAAAAACAAATTTGCCGGTTAAAATCGATTAACAGATAATCGATTACTCGATTAATATCTTTTAATCGGTTATTCCGGCCGATTGATATATTTATTTTGTTTTTCAAGACTTTTCTTTTAGAATTTAAAGATTGTGGTGTGTATATGAAACAATAAACGCGTTAATTTGATATTTGAATTTTAACTTGACATTGTACATATTACACAATTATAATATTATTATAAAATCCTAATAAAAATAACAAATAATAAAAAAAATCATTTATTCGATTAACAATTAATCACTTTCAGCGATTAACTGAAACCATATATTAATCGATTAATCAATTTTCGATTATTTTATTAATAATTAATAAAAATTATAATAAAACACTTTATAATTAATTAATAATTATTAATAAAAATTACATTAAAACAATTCATCAACTAATCGGTTATAATCACGAGCCCTAATCAATACCATCTTCCAGAACGATATATCGATGATTCTGTAAAATCTGGATCAATTTTTCGCTCGCAGAAAGATAAAAACAGCTTCGGAGAGGCGGAATTATTTTAAATTGCCCGAAAGATGATTAAAGGTCATCGAAAAAAAAAATGATGAAGCGTACATTATCGAATAAAAATAGAACAAACGTGGTTTTGATTTTTATAAATCACCGCCATCTTTTTCTGAGCGATATTCAATATAACTTGGAATTCGGGATTCTGCAATGCACCTGCTACACATGTTACAAGGTCAACCGCAAGAAGATCGACCTACCTGTTTCGCATACATACACAGTAGGAAAATTTGTGCTTTCTTGTTAAAAACAGTGCCCGTTAAAATTTTTGTGTGAAATATTTAACACATTCATGCGTTAATTTAACATATTGCTGTTGTGTTAATTGACCTAAAATGTTAAATTATAAAAACAACTGAAAAAAATGTAAAAATAACACAATGTGTTTTTAATTTTACACAATAAATATATTCTGCTTTATTAGTGACAAGATTTATCTGTAAAAATGTACAGGAAAAAATGTTAATTTTTTATTTTATATATAATATAAGTGGGGATGATAAAAAATTAACATATTTTTAGTTAATTATTACATTAAAACTGTAAATTTTCCATAAAATTTATTTTAAATTATTTGAAGTTTTGCATTTATTTTGTGTTAAAATATTAACACAATATTTGTGTCTCCATTTAACATATGCATATTATATTAAATTAACACAAAAATTTCTGTGGACCATTTGGCACATATGATATCTGTTAAATTTAACAGAAATTTTTCAACTGTGTATATATGTATATGCATATATTAATCGCGCGATCGTGACCATAAGCGAGAGCGTAATCCAGAATGGAATGATCGATAAACGATTTATGCCTTTCAATAATATTGCCTATTTTCTACAGTTAACCAGTCGATCCGGATAGATTGCTCTTAATATCTCGTTCCATTTTATCAAGTCTCAAGGTTTTTTCTCGAATTCACCGATTACTTATTAATCGATTAAGCGGATGACGAGAAAGTGAGTCATATTACGACGAGCTGCGCTAATTATTACAATGGAAATTAGTTAAACAGAAGCTTTTACATGCGCGTACTAATTATAACGATGATCTCTTTTTTAAAAATTACCGATGATCTCCTTTTCAGCCGCGTACGTAAATAACGCAAAAATCTAAATGTAGGACGACTATTTTTATGTCGGTTAATTACATTATGTGCGCTTACACACTTTAATAATCTCATTTATTCAATGTATGTAATGCATTATATAATTATATATATTATATATAATTTATATATAATATTATATATAAATTAATTTTATATATAGTATTATATATATTAATGTTATATATATAAGATAATATATGTAATTTATATACAATTTAATGCAAGTAATAACGAGTCTAAACTTTAGACTCTAAAGTCGCGAAACGATCATCCGATTAACGCGGATAAAGAGACGAACGAATGACGTTAGCTCATTGATTGTTATTATGAAATAGATGTGTCAGCTAATGGTCAGCTGTGTCTACACTTTTCCTAGAAATTATCTATATATACAATGTACAATTTATACGCGTCACACCGTTAATAATCTAAAGTTACCTTATCTTATCATATCAATGCGCTGTACAATATGGGATATTGAATGCATTTTAAGTAAACACCTCGTATATTGTGTGTGACGTCAAAACTTCCAATGTTCTTTATTATAACCAACAGAGTTTCTGCAAATGTTCTTTCGAGAAATTTATGTCCTTATCAACATATTTGTTTGCACGGGGGCGATTAGGTCCATTTCTACATCAAATGTGAAAGTGTTTGTGTGTGCTTGTCAGTTTGTCTGTGTATATCTACATGATGTAGACATATCTGGAAATTTCTCAAGGCAACATTATACGTAAATTACTGTTAATTTCCTTGTAGGATCAAAGATCCAACTATTAGCGAATATAATATTTGTGCGATCGATCAAGTTGGAGAAAGAAAAGGAGGCAACATTCAAGATCCACTGACATGATTCTCACATCCACATTAATCTGTGTTAATTCGTAGCTTTCGCTCGACGCGAGATTCAACCGAAACCGAAAAAAAAACAAGATTCCGAGAGCTCTTAGAGCCGCAAATCAGACTAATTAATCTACACAGAAGCAACGACGATAAATTAATTGTCAGAGCGTGTTGTTGGACAACAACACGGAGCTCTAATCTGGACTAACGCGTCGAGTTTTCATAACGATAAGAAATGTCATTCACATACAAGAGGCAGTTAATAAGAGGCTATATTAATTGTGTATCACCTGTTGACGACGTCTGCTTCGTAAACCAAGACAACTCGACGACCACGACCAGTATGTCCCGCAGAATCTGCCACGAAACGTGTAAGAATTTCGTATCATCGATAAGTACTGCGAGCGAAACTTACTCCAAAGATTCCCTTCGCGTCTCTACGATATTTATCTCGGCGTATCGCGAATTATATAGAATATTATCGGTCGCGATAAACGCTTTGGAGCCTTTGACGCTCTGTGTGACTCGTGATTCTGTTTAAATCTCCCGAATTTCATCTTATATACATGTAGGAGCAACGAGTGTGTATGTAAATAAAAAATATACGAGATTATATATTAGCGATATATATAATATTTATAATATTTTTTTCTTTTTTTTTAAATCTACACTCTCTCGCGACGTCTCCAACAACGCGTAACATTTCGTTGAATAGATATCAGCTCACAAACAGATGAGTAAGCAATACTATCATTGTCATTACGGAAACGGTCTTATCGTAAGAACATCCTGGATTTTTGTCGACTCTAAATATGTATATTTATATATCTGTATAAGTACTATGGACACAGATGTTCTTATGGGACCACATATGTTGCTGCATTTACTACTGCGTGTTAATTAATCGCTTACGAGGAATAGAGATAATTTTTTAGAAAATTTTTTCTAAATAGTTTTATAAAATAATTTCTATGACTAAAGCAAAGAAATATTTATTTGCTATAGTAAAAAATATTATACTATTAAATAATTATATATTATATATGATATATAATATTATTAAATAATATAATTATATAATAATATTAATAATTAATACTAATCGATAATTATAGCGAGATAAGATCTTTTTTACATCTTCCAATGTACACTCCAATAAAACCGTTTACAATTTAATCAGGCGATTTAATTATTTTCTTTGTTTGCTAAATAACTCATATATAATTCCGAAAGACTCGGAAAAAAACAGTTTTCCTCCATATTTAAATATTCATAAATTTATTGTCGTCATTCCTTCCACGTGTAGAATATATCTGCTTAATTTATCAAAAAAAATCTATCGTTATGTAAAAAGGAAAAAAAAAGAATAGATGATATCAACGAAAAAATATTTTTCTATCGCTAGTATAGATCTATCCGAAACACAATGCACCGGTAAAACAGATACATTTTGTATCGCTGCATCTACGAATGATAAACACGACATTTCGTTCCGTATGCCATTAATTGTGTATGCATTATTTTGTGTTGGGCGTACATAAATTCCTGAGGAATGATATCACTGGATATTTCGTTAGAAATTCGACGCTCGAAACTTATCGTTTTCTATTATATTCACGATTATTATTATCATCGGGTATGCTATCTTTGAAAAAAAAATTAAAATTAAAAATTTAAAAAAATTTTTTTAAACCAGAAAAGGACGCTGCGAGTGCATCCGCTCGTTAAATTGTACAAAGAAACACCGTTTATTATTTTCTTGCATTTTGCGCTTTACACTAGCTTTTTTTCGAAAAAGAAATTTTAATATATTGTACGCTTTTTTCGCACACGTTAAATAACAAAATATTAATTAAATTATATTCTCTTCGACGAATTATATATTTTATGTCGTTTTAATTGGCTGATTATATTAATTATGAAAAATTAGTGGAGAGATAAAATATACTAAATATTTAATTAATACATAAAATTATCTGAGAAATTTTGACATATACATGCTTTGAATAACTATGGAATTTTGATAATAACAATCAGAAATATTCAAAGAAAATCAGAGAAATATCAAACATATTAATATTCAAAGTTATTTTGTATATATAATAGTTATTCTATTTATAGTCTTTAAGTCGATTTAGGTTTCTTAGAACTATTCTATTTATATTTCTTAGATTCTTTGAATAATTATACAATATAACAATCAGAGAAACATTCAAAGAAAATCAAAGTTACTCTATACTATAATAGCTATATTTTATTTATATTTCTTACTTTCCTTCCTCTCTTTCTTTCTCTCTGATTATTTTTATAAAATAAAATTTTATCCAAAATAGAGCGTACTCACTTGTATCTCAAGCAGTAACTCTGTTTTCTTCCGTCTGATGTCTATCAGGATCTTTTGTTGTTCGGGAGTCAATTCTGCAATGACAAAATAATGATCAAATTAGAGACGTATCGATTTCAACATTCAATAAAAATACCCGCCCGCATTTTTCTCCTACTTCTTTTTTCTAAAATTTTCCATCTCGAATAATTGTCAAAGGAACACGGTCGATTAACACACGGTGATGTCCCCGTTGTACGAGGCCCCGTTGGGAGCCTCGTTAGTAGCAATTTACAGAAAGATCTAAAAATAGGGCTATCAAATTAAGGCTGCATATAGGCCATAGAAAAACGCAATGTTCAACTGAACGTTTATAATCTGTATAGCAACTAATCGTATTGCGATTAAACTCGAATCAATCAGTTTAATTCTTATTTTGTCAAATAATATATATAATTATAAATAATAAATAATATTAAATATTAATGTTAAATAATAATATTAAATAATATTAAATAAAAATATTAAATAAGTATAAATAAAAAATAATATTAAATAATAATAAATAATAAATAAAAAATATTAAAGTTAATCAATATATACTAATGCTCGAATTATGAGAATTTGAATGCGGAAGTTATCACTCTTTCGATGTCACACAGTTTATTGATCCTTCTGTCCCGAATGTTGCCCTATTATGTTAGATAATTTGGAGCGTGTCTAGCGCAAGAGTACCAAAACCAGAACGGGGCGGAATAATTAAAAGTCGGGGACGCGCGCACGCGCATGCACACGACACTCGCTGTAACGGTTTCCGATTTCCGCATTGAGGCTTACGCTCTATCAATTCCTGATTAGATCTCGAGCCAGGCGGAGGAAGCTCCGGATATCTAGGCAAATAGCTCCGCCACAAACACTTTAAACGCGTCGATTGCTTCATTCAAGTACATACGTATACATGACTTACTTTACACATCCTCAATTCCTCGTACAAGTACTACATAACTTGAATTCTCGCGTGTAGGAATTTTTTCGATATAACATATATATATATTTAAAACGAAACTCGGAGATGACAATCAAACTTTTAATGCCTTTATCGAAAAATAAATAAATAAATAAATTTGTATAGGAAATTGATCTCTCTCTCTTTCTCCCAAGAATGTGTATAGATTAATTTCGAAGCTGGACGTTACAGATATGAGGAATTTTCGTGAAGAAATCGAAGTCAGATAGGAGAGGAATAGATAGATAGTCGCGCATCTCCGATCGTGCAACGGCGTCGGCATCGATTTTCGACGCAGCGTTGGTGAAGATTTTCAAGCGAGGGCGAAGCGAGAGGAAGCGTTCTCGTCGCGTTCCCCGTTTTGTTTACTACGTGTATGCATGCGTGCGAGAGACAAGGACGGCGCGAGCGCGTGCGCCTCGGGAAAACGAGATCTCTCTCTCTCCCTCTCTCTCTCTCTTGGCTGTGGAACTTGGCGTAAGCGGAACTTGGCGTCCGAATTGAATCCCGCCCCCGAAATCGCACTCACCTGTCGTTCCGAACTGGTCGACCTGATGAGCACCGGGGTTCACTCCTACACCTCCTAGACCGCCCAGATCTTGCCACATCTCCGAGAATTAGCACTATTCCGGACTCACGCGCGCACAAAGTCGCCCACCTTCACTCGAGCAGCTCCATTTTTCGATGAGACTGACGCCGCCTGGCGACTGTCAGGCGCAGCCCGACACCGCGCGCCAGCGACATCTGTACTTGATTCTCCGAAGCACTTGTGTCACCGAGAGCAGCGCTCCGCATTACCGACCATCGAAGCTACACATTTTTCAAGGTTGAATTTCGAGAAATGGACGGACGTACTTTAAAGATATTCTATTATTAATTTTAAAAATTAAATAATATGAGCTGTCAAATACGTCGATATTTTAGATATCAATTATTTTAATTTCAACTTCTTTTGACTATATATAATAATAAATAAATTATTAAATTAATAATAATTATTATAAATTAAAATTATTATTAACTTAATAATTTATTTATTTTTATTATCGATAGTCAAAAGAAGTTCAAATTAAAATAATTTGTATCTAAAGTATCGACGCATTTGACAGCTCATATTATTAATTTTTTTTTAAATAATTGTTTCAATATATATATATATATATATATATATATATACATGTGTGTGTATGTGTAATTTTGGATATTATAATTAATTTCGATTAAATTCAGAAGAAATAGCACAATGTTATTCATAATTTGATAAGTAAATGAATATCTCGAATACAATTAAAAAAGATATTCAACCAAAAAATATAAAAAAATATAACAAATAACTAAATGGAATAACGAAATAGAAAGATTATTAGAGTTTTAGAGAAAGGAGAGAGTGAAGAGTCACCATTTTGATTTAAAAAAAAAAAATTGTTTTAGAATCATTTCTTAAAATAAATCAGCATATAATGTAATTGAAGTGTGTATCAAACGCTTTTAATAAGTCATCTTCACACGTAAGAGAGGTTTCGGGACCAAAGGACGCAAGCATATATTATCTTCCTCCCCCGCTCTTTCCATCGCTGGTTGTTGTCAACGATAAACGACACAGACTTCTGACAAGACCTCTCGACGATGAAGGAGTAAAGTAACATAACTTGTCAGTGTCTGCTCTGGTCTCTCTCTTTCTTTTTTTTTTGAAAGAGGTCGTAGGGTCAAATCGGAATATATAATCGACTGCATTCCGATACGCAAACGCGGTTTATATTCCGCCGACTTGTATCACCGGCAGTGAGGTCGAAAATTGCGAGCGCGCGACACGCTTCCGGTCTCTCGCATCGTTATTGTTCAATAATTGACGAGTATAAATAAATATATCGGTAACTTGACGAGGAATTAACCAAAGTCATGGTCGACGTCGGTGTCTCTTCGATAGTGAATCTCGGCTTCAGTTTTTCGCTGACGATATTTCTGGTCCCGCTTCTCCTTATCGCGTACTTAGGTAACAGTAGGTACTTTGTACCTTCAAACTCTTGGAAAAAATATAAAGATTATACGCACACTGGAGATAAGAGATCATGCGTGTTTAATGATATATATTTTCTCGCTTTATGTTACACTCGCGCGCTTTTGATCTTTCATCGATTCGCGATTAAAGATCGCGCATAATTGTAAATATCTAAATCATGTGAATCATAATCTTCTACGTATTTAAATCATCAGTTTACAAGATGCATTGCATAGAATAATAATGCGTATACATGTTCGATATTTTTTTAAGTGATGACGTGGACAAGGAGATCTTGGATACGCTTCATAAAGTGGAAGTATCCGAATTACGTCGTCGTGGAGGAGAACAGTATTCGGAGTATCTTGGATCAGGGACGGAATCACGTGAGTATAGAGAGTTGCGAGCAAAAACATTACCAATTATTCAAATCCAACATTGTCACAATATCATATATGCAGGGTATCTGACATAAAGTGTCACACCGAAAATATGCAATTAGATCTAGTTATTTGGAGACAATTTTTCCTCAGGAAAAATCTCGGGGGAGGCCATTATTTTTTGCATGTTCCCAATTTTTGCCATCGTGTATCTTTATAACAAAATCTTAAATTAAAATTTTATTAAAGTAAACGCCTCTACTTAAAATTAATTGGAGAATGTGATTTTGTTAATATTTTATTCCCACAAGGCTTATAGTTTGCGAAAAACCCTTTATTTTCAATCGCTTATAACTTGAAAATGATTAATGCCTCAATATTTTTGTCGAGGAAAAATTGCCTTTAAATAACAAGATCCACTTGTATATTTTTGATGTGACACCTTATGTCAGACATCCTGTATATATAGGGAATCTGCACGCTTCTCGTGGAAGGTCGTTTGATCGTGAAGGGCGTGAGGAATCACCTCGCTCATCTGGCGTCTACGAGAAAATACCTGAGATCGGCTCTCTTCACACGCTGGGGCGTCTACGTTTGGAAGGAGCTCGATTACTCCGTCGACAGCCACCTGGTGAACTCGCCCTGCTCGTTTCGCGGTCGTCCCATCACTGACAACAACATCCAGGTCGGCGTCCGTCGTTCTGTCAGAGACTCAGGTAGAAAACTGACGTCATTAAACGTCAAAATGACGTCATCGACGTCAAAACCTCATCAACAGTACAACATATCCGAAAAATGTTCGAAAGATATCCAGAAAATATCCAGAGGATATTCGAACATCCTTATAGAATGTTCTCTGAACGTCTTCGGGATATGTGTGCTGTCGGGGAATGACGTCAGTCAAAATGACGTCAATTTGTTACCTGGGAGACCGATCGCTGACCTCGAACTCCTTTCGATCTGACGTAGTAACTGTTCTGTCATAGGATTACATAAGCGACGTGACGTCAAAGTTTCTTCCGGGGAAATTACCGCCGTGGCAGGTGCACGTGGTAAATTGCTTCGTGCGTGGGGAAGAGCGTCAGGTATGTCTCGTGCGGGCGCATCATTTGCTTCTGCGACAGGAGCACCTGACTTTGGCGGATTTCTTGCCGCTCAAGTATTCGACGGATAACTGGACGTGCCAGGAAAGCGATTCGCCCTTCACGAATCTGTATGCCGAGCCCACTGCTCTACCGCGGCTTCGACAGATGCTCATCGAGAGCTTCAGCAACTACTGGAACGATTTTCTTTACAACAACGATCCCATCGAACGCCCGGAGATCCTGAAGAAGCGGATCGGAGTGTCTCAATGCGTCAAAATCGCGATGATAGTCCTAGTTTGTACTCTGAAAGAGCTTGCCAGGTATGAGTCCAAGATATTGCACATTTCTGATCCTATTTTTCATATATTCGTCTAGGAAAACGTTTAAACAAATAATATTATCTGAAACTTGAAGATTCTTGAGGATTTCTTATTTAAAATGTGTTTAAAAAGGATAACAATACCCTAATAGCACACCATATCCGAAAGACATTCTGAGGATATTCAGAGAAAATCCAGACGACATTTGAACATTCTTAGAATGTTTTCTGATGTCTTCAGGATATATGTGCTGTTAGGATAAAAACTGTTTAATAATATTATTTGATACTTGAGGATCTATTTGAAGTGAAGATTAAAGAAAGGATAACAATAAAAATTGTGTATCTTAATTTGAAAAACTAATTTTTGTCTGTAATTCTTGGTAGACAATGGCGAAAGGCTGAAGGACTGAAATTCCTGGAGCTTGTATCGATCGTCCAACGCGAGTCGAGCAAGAGGAGCTTCAATCCTCGCCTGATACTCGAATCCATCACCAAGTCTTTCAATCCGATCAACATCCTTCACTCCTGCATCGCTTTGTCCTGGTACATCATGGTCACGTTGTGCTTAAGGACGCCGTTTCTCCTCGTCCGAGAGCTGCAGGCTCTAAAATCGCGTCACAAACACTACTACGCGGATACCTTGACCTATATGCTCTTCTGCTACCTCCCACTGACATTCCAAGCGATTCGCGAAATTATGTCCATCAGCTGGATAGCCGTAACGGCACCCAAGATCATCGTCGAGGAGCTGTTTCTGAAGCATCCGCAGTCGAATCAGCTGCAGACCATCTCTCCGTGCGGAAGAAAGGTGGTGGCTTGGTCGGAGGAGGTCGACGTCGACCTGGTGCGGAAAATCGCCAACGTAACCGGGGCGACGGAGACGGAAGTTCTCTTAGTGGCCACCGTGGACGCTCTGAAGGAGTACTTCCGGCACTCGGACGTCAACGTTCCGGACGACGTGCTCGCGACCGTGAAGTTCGTGAGTCAGCGAGCCGTGTTCCTGAGAAACCACGAGGCCCGAGGTATCCTCTGTCTCGCCTTGCCCACCAGGACGCCGTTGTTTCACGACGATCTCGTCGAGATCTTACAGGTGAGACTCGGATTTAAGATTCACGCGTCAAACAACTCCCTCGAATCTCTCCAAACGCTCTCGTGTCGCGCTTCCCAAAGGTCATTCAACGAAACGTTCAGGAAGCCAGGTCTAGGCAGAGCGCGATTTACGCGATCACGGCGGCGGAAACGTCCTGCGGGTTCATCTCGTCCTGCGTACCTGCCATCGTCCTGAAGTTACTCCTCAATCAACTGTCGAGAAGGTACTCCCTGTGTTTGACGCACGTCGACGGTGATCTACCTGTGGAAGGCATAGATGGGGCGATCTACTGGCGACCGCCGCAAGGAAACTGCAGTATATACATATATATTTTATTAAGACTCCTTGGTCCTCGCCGCCATGTTGGATTGTGATGTCAGAAGCGAGAAAATACAGCTGCTGATTGATTATAAAGGAAAAATTAGTTTTCAGACAATTTTACAGTGTACCACAGAATTTTCCCTAACATTCCGAAGACGTTCAGAGAACATCCTGAGGATGTTCGAATGTCCTCCGGATATTCTCTGAATGTCTTTTGGATATGGTGTGCTATTAGGATTGTATTGTTGTTTCGTTGAAATATATTTTTTATCTGAAAATTCCATGTCAAAATTTTGAGCGTATATTTTCTAGCTTCTGACGTCATGATTCCGACACAGTCGACGAGGATTAATAAGGAGCGTTAATCACGCGATATCTATTAGTATTTTGTATTGCACATCAGGTTTGTATACATTTTTTAGACATGTCAATGACCTTACACAAGCGTGGAAACGGAGTGCGTCTCGGCGTAATGGGAGACGCGTTGCTCGGCCCGCAGCATTTCGTCCTGGCGAGGACGTTTCCTCAGAGTGTACGGAATCTCGCCAACATTCTGGGGGTTCCGAGGGCGTCCAGTCGGAGCCCGAGCCCTAACGCACTCAATCCAATGACGTCTCCAGGATACTGAGATAATTTTGCCGATGGAAGGACAAAGGGGATTTGATTTTTCTTCTCATTTAGTGTTTTCTCTCACCTCTTACTCTGTTTCTTTTTTTCAGAGAAATAGTATCCGGGTCGCGAACCCCGATAATAATACCGGTAACATGTAATTTTTTAACACCGTCGATAATAAATATTTAATCTGTTCATATTTATCAGACAGATACATGTTAGTCACATTATATAGTCGTTACATGTTCGAGACAAACAAAATTTTGACGGCTTTTATAAATAACAATTTTTATAAATATAGTCTATTCACACTATTCATCTCTCTTCTAGTTCTTCTTCGGACAAGTACCTGAATATTATTGAAATGTTTTAATTAGATGTTTGTTTAGATGAAAGATGAAACATGCTTACATCTTCTTTGCATTATCGTGTAGCAGATATTTTTATGTCATATCACTATGTGTATATCACGCAACGATGTAAATCGAACAATTGAAATAAATTAAGTTAAATGATTCAACGATTTCTTTTTACGAAACTGCGCATTTTTTTCGTAAATCTTTGCACATTCTTTCTAAATATTATATATAGTAAACATTATATATGATCATTATTTGACTACTTATTTAATCTTTGGATCTTTGAAAAATAACAAAAATATTCACAAAAAACTTTTGTAAATATTTTGTGCGATGATATTGTAACGATATAATATATATCGTACGCACATATATATATATATATATATATAAACCTATAATGAAAACATTGTTAAACTGAATAATCTGGGAAACAAATTTCATTATAAATTGTTAACACGTCGCTTCATTACATTATTAAAGCATGTATAAATGTATTTAAGCGTTTCAAGCGTTTACAAGTCTAATAAAAAATAAATTCATCTATATGCGAGTTTTACAAAAAAATGTAATAAAATATATCTTTTTGACTTCTTAATACCGTTGTCTTGTAATAAGACTAAGTACATTACAAACAATCTTTTATTCAATATATTCCGTTAAAATTAAGTATGCACTGCAACTTGTATATGTAAAGCGTAGTACTTTAAGTAGAAAAAGCTCTTTGTAGGCGTACGAAGTACATTGATGTGTTTTCTTTCAATCGATTTGTGTAAATGTTTCATTAGATGTATAAATATAGAATTATTCGCGTGACACGAATAATTTAAGTACAAGAAAATATCTTTTGGCTATAAATAGAAAATTGCAAAATATTCGATAAACGTCTTGTCGCATCCGCATGTAAAAATGAATAGTGAGATTCAACATTTTCTTGCGAGCTCTAAATATTCGTTCGTCTTTTTTTCCTCCAATCTACAATAACTTTGCGCAACATGTGTATATAATGTAAAACAATGAATATAATTCGTTCTATGCTAAACAGTCATTGCCATTCGTTCGTTCCATCTCGATCGGTCCGCTACCGAAAATTTTTCGATTCTTCGTGTACGGTATAATACCTACAAAGATCCCGGAGACGATAATCCAACCGCCGGCCATAAGGAAAGAAAGATCCCAGGATTCAGTGACGTCGAACAACCATCCAGCCAACGGGGGTCCGAGAAGATTTCCGATTCCTTGACATAACAAGCTGAGACCGTAAGCGGTAGTGAATCTTTCCAAAGGAATCAGCTCGACCAATATAACAGGAGTAAAGCTGAAATTGCTCGCGAAGAAGAGGCCGAAAGCTGCAGAGGTTATCATCAGAAACGCGTAATTATAGGTGAAGACGGACATCAATATCGTGGCCACTCCGCACGCAATCAGACACCAGGTGTACGTTTTAATGACATTCATCCAGGGTTGATCGCCAGCCCAGCCTAGAATGATCTATAAAAGCGAGCAACACCGAGTATGAGAGAATGGTATCTCGCATGACAATTCGCTGGCAATTTGCGAAAAATAGAGCGCGTTACTCTCTAATGATTTTAAGATTACCATTCCGATGGTATTGGTTATGCCGATAATGCTGAGGAGATTAGCGGCATCGGACTCGTCGTAACCGTTCCTAGTCAGATGCTCCGCGAGGTAGAAGTACGGTACGATGAACCACGTGAATAGCAATATCGTCGACAATGACATCAGCAGGAAATGCAATTCGAGAAACATCGAAAAGTCCAACATGCTCTTTAACAGATCCACCAGCTCGTCGTACCACTTCTGCGTAAGACAGGGACAACTGTACAAATTTTTGTGCGCTAGACAAAAGCAAAACCTACCTGCCTCTTCTAATATTATCGCGAACGCTTAATGAAATACCTGTTCGTTCTCTTTAGCCAATGTAATCATACTGTTTCTATAGATGTCGGGACAACTGCTCGCTCTCAGCCTGTACTTGTGCAGATTTAGGGCAGCGCCGCGATACATGACCGAATTTCTATGCACTCGGATATCCTTGAAGTAATGGGTATTGGTACTGAACTGTCGTCTGAGCCAAGGTATCGAGTCGGTCCTGATGACGTTCGCCTGCGATTCAACTTCAACGTAACGTTTAGACACGGATCTCCTTCTTTCCGTCGGAACTACCTGGAAAGTATTCGCTTCATGTTGCCACGAGGGGAATCGACGGAATCCATAACGAAAGTGACCGTTTGTTTATTACCGTAGTATGCGTGACTTCTTTCGCCAGTAATGGATTAGTCCCCTCTATTTCCTTCTTCGACATTTTTCTGGAGCAAAGTTTCGTGGGTGCGGGAGTGGATGCCAGACAAGTATCTTTGTTCCTTTGATCCACGATCGTTTTCGATTCCGTTGCTCGTTTCAGCCTTTGTAGAACGTAACATAAATGTTAAATGTCACGACCAGGTATTGTGTGTAGTCGATTCCATTGTATTCGACTAACTAAAGTATCGCGCGACAAATATATATATGTATATCGTATTTCGTTGGAAAAGAGGGATTCGACGAAGAAAATTAAATCGCTAAAACCTATATTATAACTAACTACACGTAACAAATGATTAACCTCATTGACATAGTGACTCCGCTTTTATTATGAATCTCCCCCGTCGAATCCTGCAGGTGTTTATCGGACAAACTTCTACACAATAGAAGACTAGGATAGTTTTCCAGGATAACGGTATACAGCCTAGAATTGCCTAGTAATGATTCCAATACTTCCAAAGGCACCTGAAATCTCATACATTCCAATATTCATTCCTTTACAAAATTCGACAATACCGGAGAAATCGTCCACAGAAAAAAAGGAATCCTTGATTCAAGTATATTTTTATTCTTGAACGCTATTTGATTCATTTAAGCATAGACTGCTCTTTGTAATCACAAATCTTCATTTGTCTTAATAATAAATAAGTTTGGTAAAATCCTTATATCCGATGCTCACTTATCCTTGCGACTTAATTTTTAAATTGAAGTAAACTTCAGCTTCAACCCAGGATATTTTGCACTTTTGTTTTGAGGATGAATTATTCTTTATCCAAGATTATATTTGGCGCTATTATAAGGATAAAATATACTTGAATCAAGGTATATTGGCATTCTTTCGAGGATACCGTTTTTTCTGTGTCGCTTTACGCGACTCGCTTGATGGCTCACCTTTTCGCTTCGCTTTACAAAAGTCGGTAGATTAACCACGCTCGTCGTGTGCCTTTTCGCGCCGTCGGCCATTTCGATGCTCGTGCTTAGGTTCTGTAAGAAATACTCGGGCGCCCGGTCGCTTCTAAGCAATCGTCGGAGCTCCTCGACCCCCGGAAACTCATCGGACGGGCTTCCGTTCGACTTTACTGTACCGTCCGATCGTACATTCGATTTCTTCGTCGCGGCCTGATCCTGCTTCTGTTGCTCCAGTATCCACCATTCCGGATCTCTCATCACGGTCCCTGCGACGATCATGTTGAAGAAGGTGCCGGCCAGGAGTAAACATGCGCCCCGCCAGCCATACTCGTTGATGAAATACGTCGTCATCGGGGCGTAGACGAAGGTGCCGATTCCGGTGCCGCACGCGCCGAGACCTACAGCTAAGGTTCGCTTCTTATCGAACCAAAAGGCGATGCTCACAACCGCGGTGACGTAGCACAAACCCAGACCGAGACCCGCGATCACGCCAAAGGTCAAGTACATTACCTCGATGGTGTTACTAAAGATACTTAGGATGAAGCCGAATCCGGACACCAGGCCGCCGATGATGGTCATGTTCCTGCAGCCGTATCGGTCCACAAGAGCGGACATGATCGGCCCGGATAGAAGCGGCACAGCCATGAAAAGCGAGCCGATCCAAGCGGTCTTGGACTTGGACGCGCCAAATTCGTGAAGGAACTCAATGTAAAGGAGACCGAAGCTAAAGGAGACCCCGTCGGCTATCATGGAGATGACCAGGGAGGCCAGAACGACCACCCAGCCCCAACCGCCATCGGGTACTTTTGGTTTCTTACGGCTCTTCGTCATTTTCTCGATAGAACCTAAGGAATCTTCGCGTTCCGAGCTAATACTCTCGGAATCGAGCGAGTCCCTGACTTGATTGGTCGGTGTATCGGCATTCGAAGACTCACGATCGAGCGTTTCTTCAATCTTCCTCGGTGTAGCGCTCTGCTCCGTCAACTTGATCCCATTGTTCGATTTCTCCGTCGAGTCTAGACCGACTTCCCGTCTATTGTTCACGCTGTCCACCAGATCGACATTTTTGTGGACAACGGAATTTGTAAGGCAAATCGTGGGACTTCCATTTCGCCAGCCGACCAACGGGGCTTTGCGCGGCTGATGATGATTACTCTGATGATTTCTCTTCGCGCACAGATCTTCCTCCTTGCCGGCGACGTTCGCGGAACAATCGGCATAACTGTTCCCATGATTGTTGTTGTTCCTGTTGTAATCGTCGTCGCATTCTACTTGAAGCTCTAGCAGGTCAGCCTTGTTCCTGCTGGCCATTGTCTCTCTAAATGTAAGTGATTGCCGAGTGGATCCAACGACGCCGCCAGCCCTTCAACCCTTGGAACTCGCTCGGATGATAGCCACCTTGTCCTCCGGTTACCATAAGGATCCTGGGAACGATCCTTGACGATTCGCGGAACGTAAACCGCGCCGAATTCAGCATGCACGCACTTTCGAGTCGCTCGAGTCGCTCGTCCTACAAAAGGATTTTTCAATTAATATATCAATGATATCGATTATACGAGAAGAGAAGCTGGGAAAAAAATCCATGCGCGAAAAATAGAACCAGTGGCGTATTTTGTGATTCGATTGTGGGAACGAGGAGAGGCTAACAAATGACTAAATTTATACATATTTAGTTCAATACTGTCAAATGAATCATTTATTTGAAACAAATCAATATTTATTTGTTTTGAAAAGGATTTTCTTATATCAAATAAATATTATTAGTTTCAAATAAATGATTCATTTGGCAGTATTGAAATACATACTTATTCGAATTAGATAAATTTTTTCAATGTACTTACACAGTACTCTCTTAAAATAAATCAGTAAAAAAACCACCGATTGAATCAATAAAACAGTACATCACTGAAAATCAGGAAATAGTGACTGATTGTCAGTGATGTACTGTTTTATTGATTCAATCGGTGGTTTTTTCACTGATTTATTTTAAGAGAGTAGGAAAATTTGTGTTCTTTTGTTAAAAACGGTCCCCGTTAAAATATCTGTGTTAAACTATAGATATAAAAATAACACAATGTGCATCTATTTTCAATTTTGCACAATAACTATGTTCTGTTTTATTTTATTAGTGCCAAGATTTATCTGTTAAAATTTACAGAATAAATGTTAATTTTTTATTTTATAATACAATTGCGGCTAATAAAATCTAAAATTAACATGTTTTAATTAATGTTACACAAAATAACATAATTAAAAAATTAACACAAAAATTTTTATGGACCGTTTGATATTTGTTAAATTTAACACAAATTTTTTAACCGTATATAGTTTAATTTGCTTAATGAAACGGTGCTCGATAAGTGTGAAAATGCTGACAACTTTTGTTAGTTAGATCTTGGAATTGAAGAATGAAGGAAAAGGACTGAAGCCCGACAATTTCCTCCATAAATACGTCACTGAATGAAGCGATAAGAATAATGTAACATACATATCATTTAGGTATGAATCACTGTCAAAAACACATAATTTATCACGCGATAGATATAGCAAATTAACGGATATACATCCGTTCATTATCATATCTCTATATCTCTCGATATCACTCGAGTAAGCGATGACAAAATCATACACGTTTTGGCACTCGATACTCATACATATATCGATAGATACAAAGTAGTGCATAAGTATGCGTCATATAAAAAAAAATTTAAGCACATAATTTGTATTATATTATCTCAAGACCAAGTATTAAAAAAGATATAAAGAAAGTGATTAATAAAGAGAAAATCAGTAATTACTCACCATCGAGATAATGTCAATAGCGTGCAGACGTGTATGCGTGTATAGGTGTAGGAATATACTAGCGACACTCGTCGGTGTGAGCAATTATAATATACAATTATTCAGAAATAAAAAAATAGGGGGTTAGATAAAATCAATCAATAAATGGGTTAATCAATCAAGAAATAAAGCAAAGCGTGCAACTGGCGCTTAATCGATCGACGAGAAAAGTCTCTCCACCTAAGCTGAAGGGCTGCAAAATAAATTATCGGTAACAAGATAAGAAATGTAATAGTGTCAGTGCGTAATACCTGAAATGAAAAAAAGATCTAATCTAGAGAAAGCGCGTGTCCATTCGTGCAATAATTATTCATTATAGCGTTACGTGCATTATAGCGCATGCAAATCATTCCCCATAATCTCTCCTCTAAAAAAATCATACTTGACTTGTATAAATTTAGTGCATACATATTTATATACTTTTATATATTTAATTAGAATAAGTTAATATATCCATTTTATAATAAATTATAATAAGTTATAATTTATAATTATAATAAATAAATAATTGTAATGAATTTATATATATGTATATATATATGTCCATCAACAAATATACAAGAGAAGTAGATTTTTTTATTATGTTATACGTTGTATATGTATATGTATTTATTTTCATCAGATATATCTCAACATATATCGTCTAATTGTAAGCAATTACATCAACGCTTCTTTCGCTTAAGTGTCGCTAATTTATATGTCCTAAGAATATACAGTTAAAATTTATATGTATCTGCGACGAAAGACACGTTTGTTTAATATCATAATAAACGATATCAATTTCGAAATAGTATAACAAATAATTAAATAATAATTAATTTTATTTAAGTAAGATATTTATCATTAAGATTAATATTTAGAAACACGAATCCGATTGCATTATGAAATTTTTATTCAGTAAATTAGCTATTTATAAATTAGTTATTAATAGTATACTATTAGTTATCAGTATTTTTATTTATTTTATTATCTCGTATACTGTTTGTATTCGAGAGAGAGAGAGAGAGAGAGAGAGAGAGGAAGAAAGAGATATTAAAAGTGTAACTGTAATATCCAAGTCCATTTTTGAAAATTATTGTAATTATCTTTAATTTTTTAATTAACATGTATATATCTATATGTACCCACAATTTCATTTTTCTTAAATTTTTAATTACTTCAGGAAATATATTTATTACATTAGCAATAAGAGACAAAAAGTGTCTATACACAATTGCATGGCAGAATTATTATTCTTTATGAATTCATTGTATTATTATCGTCACTGATATGTAATCATTATTTTATTAAATATTGTAGAGAGAGAAAAAAAGTACTTCTCATATAAAATCTATCAGAACGCCCTTCAAAACTTTCAAAAGTAGGCGCACTTATTATTAGAAGTCTTTCGTCGGTCGATGGTCTAATAATACTTTGGCATTGCTTAACTGCCGACTTTCGACGTAAAGCTGCAAATTCTTTTGGCAATTCGCAATAATGCGTATTTATAAGATCTCATCTTACAAAATGTCAAACTTAAACGAGCCTTAAATTCAGAGAACTAAATTTCTGGGGTAGTACCAAGAGCTTTCTCGCAATTTCTTTGACAAATTTTTAATGGAAAAAAATTATCTCGGTAAAATAAGAAAACAACTTTTAGAATCAACGAGATCATATTTTATATACAATTGTCACGCGCGCATATAAAACTGTCATTTTAACGAGAAGCTTAAGGGACGTCATATTTTAATTGACGTAAGATTGGGGTCTTTGATCTGCATCTCGCGCGATGACATCATCATCCGAAAAATGTCATTAAAAGTTTTTACGAAGCTTTCGTCGCAGAAAAAATTAAACGTTTTTTTTACGCACGTAATTGTCAATATTTGCAACGATGATAAGAGCGACAGAAAATTGCGCAAATTATTTCTTTTTTTCTTCTTTTGGCTTTCTCAATCAAAGTTTTTGAAATTACGTAAAGATTTACGATCGGAATGAATTTACAACACGCGCAAATGTATCTGAGAAAAGGATTATGTGTCTCACTACCGTTTATGGATTTTACGATTATACTTATCGCGTGTTGGTTCGTTGAAAAAAATTACGATTGTAAGACATCGTTAACGTGTCTAGCACACGCGAATATATTCTATGGCGTATAATCGATATAGTTTATAAATTAAATTAAATATTTCTTCGACATTTCTCCGATTGCTAAGATATCACAAATTATTCGTTTCTCATATATTTAAATAAATACAAAATAGAAACGAAAAGGTTCGAAAGTAGATAGTTAAGTGTCATATAAGAGTCGACGGAGGGGTATGATCACCATGGAAACCGACTGGTCGATTTCCGCGTGAATGTTCGTCTCTCTACCAAAATAAAGGGATAGCAAATTTCCATTAAAGTTTACTTCTCGTGTATATTGCGAAATTCACCTCTATGCAAAAATAAAAAAAAATCAGCGTGCGATATATATGGAGATTATATATTCACTGCTTTATATCCCTCGTAAAAAGACAACATAATTTATTTAATTACATTATGACATCGTTGCATATATTTAATTTTAAAAAATTAATAAATTAATGCATATATTCAATTTAAATTTAATTAAAAAATTCATAAATAAATGAATAATTTCTGCAGCTATTTTCGCAATGCAACATCGGAAAAACGATAATTTTATATCACACGTGTCCGAAAAAAATGAATATAAAATAGTATTTATTCTTTTCTTTTCAATGCCAAAAAATAAATTTGAATCTCTCGTATTTTCTGATGCAATCTCGCCAGAGATTACTTATCTTGAATATATATACACACACAAAAACCTTTCGTTTAAATACTGTATCAAACACTTTTGGATCGATATGGTGGAACCGTTATTCGCGATTACATCGAGTCACGTATGTTTAAACAGAATTATTTCACATATCAATTCGTAACAGTGCAAATTTTGCAGAATATCAAGATTGAAAATTAAAAAATTTTAATTTAAAGCATCCATCATCGCAATTGCTCTTTAATCGAGACGCAGCTGCCAGCTGGACTTTCATGCTTGTAGAAAGAAGAAAGGGAAAGTGAGAGGATAGCAAAAATATAATATATTCATATGAATTAATTATGTGAATTTTGTATGTATGCAAAAATTCTAGGACGTTTAATACGTGTCTTTTAAATACATCGTACAGAATGTGAACACTCGGCAGAAACGTGTATTACAGGAAACGATTATAGATAACAGGAAAAAAATGATGTAAAGTGGTCATACACGTCAAACCAGCAATACGTAAATTTTTCTTTTATTTAAAAAAAAAAAGAATTGTTTCACCGTGTCGTATATTACTAATAAACACATTTTTATTACATGTTTCAAGTCGAGGATATACGCGATTCATCGAAATTAAGAAGAAAGATATAAAAAAACGACGAATTATTCAAAAAAAAAAAAAAATAAAATTCAAGCTTAAAATTTTCAGCTGCTTATATTTTCTATCATACTTCTTACTCGGATAATTGATTGAGTCAATGTGGTCTTGAATGTTCAGCGCAGATCGCGTTAATTGTGCTTAAACGTATCGCGTGATAAATCGGCAAATAAACGAAAGAACTAATAAAATAAGCGCCACGCTCAATTATAGCGATCATTGAGTTTATTATCTATCTAAAGTTACGTCAACGTCAACGAATAAACATGTTACTTTATTTGATAAACTCCCGCAATTCTTATTCATTTATTCGGAATATGCAGAGCTTCCGGAAAAATCATATCTGTTCGTTTTCGCGATTATAAATGATAAAATATATAGTTGAGCGCACATTTGGGTGCGAGCGACAGATAAACGACAAGAAGCATCTAGAAGCGTGCGGATATTCTTTTCAAATTTTAGCGCGTCTAATATCGATATTTAAAACGCAGGGGCGTTTCTGCAGTCGAACCAGTGACGAAATAAGAGATTTGTAAATTTAAAAAAAATGTATATATGTAATAACCACATAGACGATATAACTCTGTTTAATATTAAAATGACATATTAGTAATGGCAAAATTGTCTGAATCACCTTGCCACTCTAATAGATACCGAAAGAGGAGAAACGATGAAAGAAAAGAAAATGGAAAAAAAAAAAAAAGAAAATTGACATGCGAAACACACGCGCTCTTCGTAAAGTCGCGTCGTGTGTTTACTCATCGAGCTTACCAACGAGCAGCTCGCGCAAATTGTCAGAGAATCCGGAGCTTTCGCGTAGCCTGGCACGATCCCCGTTGGAAAGAGCGTTTTGCGCCGTCTTATTGCAGCGACGACGACGATTTCGGCGTGCATTCGGCGTGCCCGGGGCACGTCGTGTATTTCTTTTCGCTCCCAAAAATATGACGCGTGCCGATCACGCGACCGCCTCGGTTGGGGACACCCAGTATACTGGTGAGAGACCGCGGTTCAGGAGCCTCAGAATCCACGTCATGGGAAAGGTTCTCCGGCGCCGCACCTGACGTCGAACGGAGCACGCGTGTGTTGTGTGCGCCGACCTCGCTCGTCTCGTCTCGCAGCTCGCTTTGTCTCGCCGCTCGCCGCGCCTCGTCTAGTCTCGCACTCGTCTCGCCCCCCACCCCCACCTACCCCCACCACGCGTCACCTTGCCTCACCTTGCCGCGCCCGCGTCATTGCGAGCCCGCTTCTGCTTGCTTACGCACGCGCTTCGGCGCGGCTCTCGTTTCTCCCGGCGATCTTTTTTCGCGATGTCAAAAATGTTGCGTCGCCGACCAACAATCGATTATAAGACGTTTTGTATAATATACGAAATAGTGTGACATTGGCTATGTATTTTCACATTATCGCTGAACCGATGTTTTTATTATAGTATAATGAATGTTGAACTGAATACTCAAACGATGTTTAACTTGCTAATGATAACGAAAAGTCAGACTCATGCTTAAATTAAATAGAAAAAAATAAAATATCAATGGAATATAATGGAAATATAATGGAATATTAAATAATGAAATCGTAATTCGATGTGTTTGGCGCCACAATGACATACGGTATTTTCCATCTCGCGTCCTTCGAACCGTCTAATCGATAATTATCGTGCGTCTAAATAAATATCGCGAAATATTCCGTATAATTCGCGATTAAAGCGAGATGGTTAAATTTTTCATTTCAAACCTCGCGAATTGGAGCATCTTTTTTTAATATATGTATATATATATATATATATATATATATAATTCACGTGTCGTTTGTATTATTTCTGACAAAGTTTGTCGACATTCGCGCGGCAATGAAAAGTATACTTTTGTACACGAATGAAAGAGAGAGCGAAAATATATATCTGAAAATAAATGGCCGATCGATAAAATTATCTCGACCGTGTCCCGTGTCAACACGACACTGGGGTGGGTG